>NC_073260.2:79323653-79638269 GCF_029289425.2 Pan paniscus
TGGTACTTATCCAAAGGAGCTGAAAACTTAGGTCCACACGAAACTTATACATGTATGTGTGTAGCAACCTTATTTATAATTGCCACAACTTGGAAGGAACCAAGATGTCCTTCAACTGATAAATGGATAAATAAACTGTGGTACATTCATAGAATGGAGTATTATTCAGTACTAAAAAGAAATGAGTTATCAAGCCATGAAACAACATGAAAGAAACTTAAATGCACATCACTAAGTGAAATAAGCTAGTCTGAATAAGATTCATACTATATTATTTCAACAATATGACACCCTGGAGAAGGCAAAACTATGGTTAGAGTAAAAACATCAGTGGTTGTTCAGGGTTAGGAAGAAGGGATGGATAAACAGGCAGAGCAGAGAGGATTTTTAGGATAGTGAAACAACTTGGTGTGATAGATACATGTCATCATACAACTGCCAAAACCCATAGAATATACATCACCAAGAGTGACCATTAAAGTAAACTATGGACTTTGGGTGATATGGATGTGTCTAGGTAGGTTCATCAGTTGTAACAAATGTTCCAGTCTGGTGCTAGATATGGATGGTCAGGGAGGCTGTTTGAGGTAGAGTAAGGGGGTGCAGGCTGGGGCTATATGAAAACTTTGTACTTTCTACTCAATTTTTCTGTGAACCTAAAACTGCTTTAAAAATACTATATATATATAATATATATTATAATATATATTATATATAATATATATTATATATATTATATAATATATAATATATATATAATATACACACACACACACACATATGTAATATTATTAGGAGACCTATTCTCTTAATATCTTACACAAGGTTCCCTGGAGTACTTGCCCCTTTAATGCATAAGTAAAAAGATCACAATTTATCATTTTTCTTCTGCCCTTCCTCATCAGCATCCTCCATGCATTGAAAAAATTTTAAACTTCAGTCTTTATGATCAGTTTTGCCCATCAATGACTGAGAATTAAATAAACGACCTTTGGGTTTTCATATCCCATTGCTGAAGTGTTTCTTGTTTTGTTCTTAGAATACATTTTCAGGTTTTTAACATGGCCTGTAAAAAGCCTCTGTGATCTAGCACCCGTCTGCCTCTCTTGCCTCTTGCCCCTCCTCACTTTCCTTCTTTGTGCTCTAACTTAAAAAATAAATGATTCTGTTACTTGAGAATGCTACTTTTATTTTATGTTTGCCCCACCCGGGCTTATGCACTTGCTGTTCCCTCTTTCGGAACTATTCCCTCCCTCAGCAATTTGTTTTGCTTTGTTTTCTCAACTTCAAATGGAGCTGGTATCTGTCCAGTGTATTTCCCAGGCTATTGAGAGGTTTAAAAGTCAAATACATGATTACAGATTCTCTGGGGGGAAAAAAAGTGCTAATTTAAAAAACTAATTGTAGACTTTAGTCCTGGAAGCCCAACTTACTCCATGGGAACAGGAAAGTCACCCTGAAGCAGTTGCACCATCCAAATAGGAAACACCACTAGGAAGAATTAAGTGAAAGAGGAAACTAAGGGTAGTCAGCATGGGAGTGGTGATAAACAACATAGACTCTGGGCAGGTGCACTTAGGTCCAAATCATAACTCTTTGTGAACATTTGACATTTGACAATTAACCTCTTTAAGTCCTAGTTTCCTCCCTTGTAAAATGGGGAATATGACAGTCTCCTACATGTTAGGGTTTTGGTAAAGATTATGAGAATAAGCATTAAATGCTAATTCAATATTATCTGCATTATTACTATTATTATTATGAATTCTATTTTGCATATATTGAATTTAAGTGCCAGTAGGATATCCAGTGTGCAAGAAGAAGCTGAGTATTTGCCTCTGAATTTCAGGAGCAAGATACGGGTGGGTAATTTGTATTTGTGAGTCATCAACGTATACATAGAACTTGAAATCCTGGGCATCAAAGAGATGACCTGAAGAGAGTGTGAAGACTGAAAAAGAGGTGTGGACCTTAACATCTAGGTGATGGAATTGAAAACAAGGCCGAGAAAATGTGACCTTTGGAAAAAAATCAGGAGTCTGAGATGTCACAGAAGTCAATGCATTTTATATTTGAAGAAGACAGATAGTTAATTTGGAGAAATCAGTAATTTAGTGACTCACCTCCACATTCTGGATCTGCCATGCATGTGAATAAAATTATGCCTGGGGAAAATGACAAATGGTTACATATTATGGACCTCGAAGAGTTTCTGGCAAAGTCAAATCTGTGAATAACCCATCTGTGAAAATCAAGAGTCTCATGAACTTTTGGGACCCCTGATATGATCTGTATGTCTCCTGAAACACAGCACTTAGTCATTTTTGTAGGACAACACTGTTCATGACATCACTGATAATAAAACTATCCAGGCATTAAAAATAAATTTTAAATATGGAATTTTTCTTGACTATTGGTTCCCTCAGCAGTAAAATATACACTTTGAGTTACATAGAGTTGTAGATGGTTTAATTAAAAGCTACCACTCCATGAATATTAGAGAGATAAGAAAACTGCAGCCAGGGGTAAGGTGCCTTATCTGAAAATGCAAACATAACAAAGTGGTAATGTTATCTTTTGAATTGGATTTTTAAATAGAGTAGCTGTAATGCCCCATAAAGCAACACTCCTAATTTGTAATGTAAAATTGTACCCCTCCTTTGCATCCCTTTGCTGGGTTCTAGTTCTGGCTGATAAAAGAGGACATGAAACTTGAAATAAGATCTTTGCATAACAAACACCTATGATTCATACCTGATGTGCAGAAAATGGCCATCTGCTAACAAGCACATGTGAGCAGCCTGGCTATTTGCTGAAATCTCATGGGTGGACCTAGGTTTAATCATACATGGAAGAGCAAAGTGTTTCTGTTCTCAAAGGAATCACCAGTCTCCATGGGCTAATGCGGAAGACGCTGGCAATAATGTAGTTACTGATAATTGCCATTTTACAGAGCTTGGATGGGTGGGGTCATTCAATTAGAAACGCCATGCTGCTTCCAATTCACCTGGTTGGGATCAAAAGGTGCTTTAGCTTGAAGTGAAATGAGAAACAGAAAACCAGTCTCTCACCCCTCCTGGGCCACTAACCCTGCTTTCCTAAGCTTGCAGTGTTTTGAAAGCTGCTCTGTCTGGCCCTTGAAATTGCATTCAAATCCTTCTCTGAAAGTCCTCAGACAGTAACCAATCTCATATGGTGAGGGCAGCTTGAGACTGAAAAAGGAACATATAACTGTGATGGGTCTATTGAATATACTAGAAGGCATCTTAAAGTGAAATAATACAATTGGTTTCAAAAGCTACACTTCCCCCCCAAAAGTCAGCAAGGGTAAATTGGATGGGAATGCGTAAAAATTGAGTTCCTTGGGCTTTTTTCTGTGACTTGGTATCAGTAAATTTTCCTCAATCTCTTTTTATTTCCTGGCTTGCTAGCCTCCCATTCATGTGCTACAGTAGAATGTAAACAGCTGGTTCATTTGCAATCCATTATGACATTTATAATACTGCCATCCTCATAAAGACAAGGATTATTGTTAGGGATATGCTATTTCTAGAGTCTAACGACTTGTTATCTGACAGAGTGTGTATCCGGATTTTAAACTTATAATTAATCACAGTTTGGTCCACTTGAAACTGACCCAAAAAACACAAACATGAGAAGCTTTTTCATTGCTTATAAGAATAACAATTGAAACATGACTAATTTCTTGAAACAAACCCGCTCCTTTTGTCTCTTTGGGGTGAAAATATTATTTTTAGCCAGTTCCTAGATTTACACGAGCTGTACATTTTGACTCTGACACTTCCCTCCTGGTATTTATACTTTTTATTCATAAACTTGGACATTGACAAGGTATTGTAAATAGTCTTTCAAGGATTCCTATTTTAGGACTGGTGCACTAAAGAGGGAAACATCAGTTGCCTCCACTGCTTTAAACCTTAATAGGTTTAAACCTCAGTCAGGGGAGAGAGAAAAAAAAGTATGTCTTTTTAACTAATATCCATGTCATCTTCTTAATCATGCTGATTCTGAATAATTCAGCCTCTATGGAAGTTGCAGAGCCAGAATCTATAGCTCTGTCTCTCTCAGGGGTGGTGGAGGGAGGAGTTTATTATTACCAAGCTTGACAGGAGAGAGCTCTGGCAGGTTAATTGCTACAGCAGGACTAGCTGGGAGTTTGCTGGTGATATATAGCGACGAAAGCGAGTGAAGGAGATTGACTATGCCTGTTACAGCACAAATATCTTCATGCACCTCAGGTTTCTCAGAAAGATATGAGAAATAAATGTTCGCTGTTCATTTTCTGTCTGCACAATAAAAATAGCCTCCAGCTAAACATGGCAACTACAGCACAGAGACTTAAAAAAAAAAAAAGGAAATTTGCAAATTAACATTATTACAAACATTCCTGCCTGAAAGTGCTGAAAATCAATTTCAATATATTTTGCATTTTAATGAATTGCCAAAGAGATAAATCAGACAGTGTTTGAGGAATGCTTGCTTGGCAATGATGTTTTCTTATCGCATCTTGTCTTAACTGACAGCATTTAAAATGAAACCAGTGTTAATTGAAGGCGTGGGAAATGTAACTGCTAGTTAATGAAGTAAATGCATGCTAGTTATGCAGAATTAGAAATCTGCTTTAATGTACTAACTCTAACATTGTCTCCCTGTTCTGCAGCCTCCTCATTCCAAGGCAGTAATACTCAGTATTATAAATGGTTGAAAGGCAGAGCCCACGCTAGAGCTAAGGGCCATTGTATTTTAATCCCCCAGTGGAAACAGGATGCAAATACTGTTGTTTTTACTTTACACAGTAAACAACAAATTTCAACTCCTGAGCCTTTGGGGAGCTTTAGGGGGAAGGCCGAGTCTCCCACTTCTTTTCTTCAAAGAAAATAACATAACTTTTCAATCTAACATCTGTTTGCACTGTTTAAAATTAGGCAGCTAAAAGAGGATGTCAGTTTGCTAATGTTACCGAGGTTGTAGCTTTCTCCATGTCTTATCCGTCCATGCTCAGCACATAGTATGTGCTCATTCAAATTTTACTAAATGAATGGAAGGATGGATAATTGTCCTCTTTTGATCTCCATGTCTCTAAACAACAGAGAAATCATTATATTTCCTAATCTGTATGTCTATGTGTTTAACACAACAAATAATAAACTAACACTTTGTAATAGCATGTAGAGAATATACGTGCATTTTTTGTCTTGTATCTTCTGCAAGGATATAATCCTTCTGCAACTTCACATTGTTCCTTCTAATTGCTTTTCGCTATCCATTAGTTTTCTTCCTTTCTTTCTTTTAATTGTGTAAAAATAAATAAGGCAAACTATTTTTGGGGGAATAATCTCTTGAAAAGTAACAAATGACTCATCATTTGGCAAACTAAAATTAGGCAGCAACAAGGATGGGAATTTATATTTTCTTCTGCACCATAGAGTGTTTTAAGTCTGAAGGTGACTGGGGGGTTCTTTATGTTCTATCAATGAGACAGAAAGGCTTACCTTGTAAAACCATTTGGCCAATGCAAGATTTGTTCTCCGTAATGCAATTCTTAGGAGGGCTTTTTTTCCTTAAATTTTAAATTTTATCACCAGTGTGTCAAAAAACTAAACATCATTTTGCAATTGTGAGGAATTCGTCATTAAATAACTATGTAATAGTTAAGGGAAAAAAGTTCCCAATGCATAGAAAATATGACCATTAGATATTAATCACGGAAAATTTGGAAGATGTGATTAATATTTGAACAAAATAATATATGGCATAGAAGCAAGTCTCTCCTACTGTTAAAATTAAAGCCCTATTTACTAATATGTTTAATATGTTAACATCCTGTCACCCTGATTGTCTCATTCAGCCTTGGATACAGCCAAATATAAACCCCTCACACAACCAGATTTTATATACATCATATATAAAACATGGAATTGCTTAATAAACATGGTGTGTTAAGGTGATGAATTCTTACCGTAAACCCAAGGGTAAAGAGCCTTTAAAAATTAATCTAATTTCTCCTGAAACACTTTTCTACAGAGATTATGAAATGGCTTGTAACCAAGCTGGCTTTGAAAAACTATCAGTAACAGCTATTTTTTCCTGATCATTTAAAATGCCAATTGTAGGTATCAGAGGGGTAATTGACCTGGCCTGTACTGGAAACCTTATTGCATAAAAGGCTTGGGACATTTTTCCTTTTATTGATTTCATTTAACTTAATATAAACAATATTTTAAAGTAGCTAGCAAAAATGAATGATTAACCAAATTTCAAATTGACCCAGAATCTCACATCTGTCTGATGAAATGCAATACACATAGTATTTTAGTCATAAAATGAAAACATGAAGCAATGCAATGTCTATTTTTAAAATGAAACAAAGTTGCAGTTTTACTTTTGTTAAATAATATTTTCAAACTAGCTGCTTCCCTTTCCACCCTCCACTAAATCTTCTTCAAAAACCGTATCTGGGAACTTTCTACTGTAGAATGTTTTTTAAAACTTCTTTAGGTAAGGGCTGTATAATGCAAATGATGCATTTGAAGAATACTAAAAAAGGAAAATAAATGGCCTTTTTCAAAGATGGCAGATATTAATATAATTAGTATTTCCTTGGGGTCAAATATTTCCTGTCCCTACCCCCATTTTATAATTTATAATCCTGTTATGTTATTTATAATATAAGTAATACTGTTAGTGGTGTCTGTTGGTGTTGTTTTTTAACTTTAGCTTAAAAAATTAAACTTACCAGGATTTCCAAAGGAAAGATTGAAATTTACGTGCAATTCAGCCAAGCATTTTTTTTTTTTTTTCTTGAGATGGGGTCTCACTCTGTCATCCAGACTGGAGTGCAGTGGTACTATCTTGGCTCAATTGCAACCTCCGCCTCCCACGCTCAAGTGATTCTCTTGTCTCAGCCTCCTGAGTAGCTGAGATTACAGGTGCACACCACTACCACCCGGCTAATTTTTGTATTTTTAGTAGAGACGGGGTTTCACAGTGCTGGCCGGGCTGATCTTGAACTCCTGATCTCAAATGATCCACCCTCCTCAGCCTCCCAAAGTGCTGGGATTATAGGCATGAGCCACTGTGCCTGGCCCTAACAATGCTTTTAAGATTGTTTTCCAGAATGGATGATGACAGGTCTTACTAAAATATCATGGCTATAATACTAAATGGCAAAGGGACATCTGTTCTGGGTCCTCTGGGTGGTACTCATATTGCAGGAAAGAGAACAGTGAATCAAGTACAATCAAAAACCCATCTCTCCTATAAAATGATGGAATCTTTAGATTCCCTGAAAACAGAAATATTTACACACAGCAATTAATTAAACAAGCAGCAGAGATTATTTAAAAAGCTCACGTGAACTAAGCAAATATATTTTAGCACGATAGAATTAATATCTCTAAGCATGGCTCCAAAATTCGTTCTTCTTCTTGGCATTTGGCCAGTGGTAGTTTGAAAGAGTGTCTCTAATTTTTCCATCCTTTCTGCATCTACACCTTGACGTGGTTTCATTATGGATGGGCTGACTTTCCCTATCTTTGAATTTGGGCTTGGTCATTTGACCTGGACTGGCTAATGGCACATAGGCAGATGTGATGGTATGCCAGTTCTAAGTCTAAGTCTTAAGAGGTCCCATGTGTCTACTTGCATTTCTTTGCTTTTTCTCTTAAGTAGAGACAGGGTCTCACTATGTTGCCCAGGCTGGTCTCAAACTCCTGGGCTCAGGCAATTCTCCTGCTTTGTCCTCCCAAAGTGCTTGGATTATAGGCATGAGCCCCCATGCCCGGCCTCTACTTGCTTTCTTGACATCAGACATCACCCTGAGAAGAACTAACTGTGGCTTACTTGCTGGTCCAAGGACATAAAACACACCTGTTGCAGACCTGAACCCGAAGGCCTGCAGTACAAAGCACAACAACACCATCTGTTCTGTTAATCCATGCAAGTCTGGTGTGTAAACCAATCATTTTTTCAATGTTTGTTACACAGCATTATTATATTACTTTTAATGGCAAAAACTGCAATTACTTTTACACCAATCTAATAGCAATTTTTGACTGATACAAGGACTTTGACCAAAGCTTGTTTTGAAATAGTTGTTTACAAAATGTTAGAAGTTAACTATGTTGTCATTGTTTTCAGTTTAATATTAAATATGTATTCTGGGCTGTGTAATATTTTCAGTTTCTAAGTTATATAGGTGGGATGGTTACAGGTTTCATAGTTTGTGCCAATTTTCTTTTCTTTTCTTTTCTTTTTAAGATGGAGTCTCGCTGTGTTGCCCAGGTTGGAATGCAGTGGCGCAATCTTGGCTCACTGCAAACTCCACCTCCCAGGTTCAAGTGACTCTCCTGCCTCAGCCTCCCGAGTAGCTGGGACTACAGGTGCAGCACCATGCTTGCCTAATTTTTGTATTTTTGGTAGAGACGGGGTTTCTCCATGTTGGCCAGGCTGGTCTTGAACTCCTGGCCTCAGGTGATCTGCCCACCTTGGCCTCCCAATGTGTTGGGATTACAGGTGTGAGCCACCGCACCTGGCCCTAATTTTCATTGTTAATGGAAGAAAGAAGCATAAAACTCTAGGAGTAAGAAAACTTTGATTAGCAATGACTTCCACAGAAATACATTGTACATATTTTCAGATACCTGTGAGAGTATTAATACTGGGTCTGATTGATCTCTTGGACCATGACATCCAGAGCTGCATTTCATCAGTGGTGTGAGCTAGCCTCATAACCCAGAGGTAAAATGATGAAGATATCACTGGCTAATTCTGCTTTGAAAAAGTATACATAAGTACAGGGCATTAGACTGGGAGGTGGGAGGTCTGGGACCTAACCTTCTTTATGCCACCAATGTCCTATTACCCATAGGACAAGCCTCTTAGTAACTACTTGAGTCATAGATCTCATAAGACTATAAAGTTTTGCAATTTTCTAATTGTAGATGTCTCACTTAGCTGTGTCAATTCACAGTAATATCAGAAAATGAAATTCTGACAATATCATTGTTAATAACATAAGTATGGGAGAAACCAAAGAGAGGTCTACAGACACTTTTGTGGCTGCTCAAGTATCTCTCCAATAAAATTGATTTAAGAAAGGACATGTGCAAAAAGTGAAAAGACATCCAGGTAACAAAAGGGAAATGGCACTAATACAGCAAAAATTCAAAATAAGATAAAACATGTAAAATGCTAAATTAAAATATGAGTTATGATGAGAATGAGAAAAACATTGATGGCATTGGCTGACTGATTGACATTACCTAAACCCAGACAAATGGAGTCCCTTCTAGGAGCCCTGTGCTTTAAAGGATCCCACTCTGGTCTGGCCTTGGTTACTCCCCTCCTGTTTGAATGAAGAGATCAGGGATCTAGATCTCATGCCCACATGGACCAGATCTTATGTATCTAAACCATGATCTAGGTAGCTTGGGACCCTGAAACTTCCTGCCAAAGCTTCAAGTCTGCTTTGAGTACCTGCACAGGCCTCTTCCCTAACTCTGTCCTCCCAAGGATAGGTGGTCAACACATAGCTGTTTGTAGGGAATGAAACATAGCCTGTATGTGTGAGCTGAAATATGCTTGATAGTGTTCAATATGGAGTCAGGGGTGGGAAGAGGAGTAGGGTGGGCCTACTGCTGGCTTTACTGGTATGTAACCTGTGTAATCATACAGGCATCCACACAGAGAAGGACTTCAGACTTAGTTTAGTACTCTGTTATTGCTATCTTGCTATTCTTAATAATTTCATCCTTGAACTTGTTCTTCACACATCAAATCTAGTGAGAAAACTAAGCGTGCACATGAATAGAGGAAGTACATGACATGTGGACATCCACCGCCATTCTTTACCACTGCATTTGCATATGCCATCACAGTGCCTCATTGGCATGGAATCTAGTAGACCCACAGTGAACAGGACTTCAGTGAGACTCGAAGCAATACAAGTATACATGTTAGGTCTACGTCTAAGTGGGATTGCTAACAGCCCTGATAGGCTAAGCTTTTCATTTGAAGCAGAACTTGCTTTAAATGTGGAGAGAGTGCAATTGCATTCTAAGAAACACAAATTATCAAAGAACTCTAGCATATTCTTTATTGTGCATGTTAATTCTCTTTATTAGCCAATCATTTACAATGAAAATGATGACATAGAAGGAATGAGAAAGATAGGACAATTCATAGTTCCTTTTCCTTTTAGTACTTCCTGACTTATCAATAAGCCAAAGGCAGAAATTTTTGTAGACATGTACACACAAAAAAGGGAATGAAAAAGGAGTTGAATTAATTTTGTGCAGTTTTCCACTATTGTGTTAACAGTGAAATATATATTCATGTATGAGCTATGCAATACAAATCTTATCACTTAGGTCACTCTACATATGAGTTAAATGTGCCTATATTTGCATATAAAGCTGCCATTGTACAATATAAAAAGGTTCACTATAAACATTTTACAATATAAAAATATTTGCATTTAAATTGGCATTGTGTAACATGAGGATATAAGATTCATGCTTAACACTTAAAATTTTAATTGTTCTTTATTCAAATAGCAAATACAAAAACCCAGAACAAGTTGAAAAAGAAAAGGAAAAACTTCCTATTTTAGTACATTTAATCATATTTTGCTTCTCCTTCTTAATAGTGGCCTTGCATTTTTATTTTGCACTGGGCCCTATAAATTATGTAGCTTATTCTGGTTGGGAGGCTGTTGATGATGACTGGCTCTTGTATTTGACTTTATATTATATAAAAAATTTGATATGTTTCAAAATTTTAACCAGTCCTTTAAAGTTCTTTTTAAGGATATTTTCAAGAGAAGAGGATAAAACCAACCTAACAGATTCTGGTAGAATTATAACTTATCAACATTTGCATATATGATATGTGGGGATTTGTATTTTCTCTTGTTTCAGGGCCTGCAATTATTAGCTGTGGGCTTGTTCTTTGGAGCCAGTGGTATTATGAAAATAAAGGACAGTAAGGATTTTTGGTTTTTTGGGAAGAGAGAGTACTGACACAGGCTGTTTGTTGCCTCTACAAAATCCAACTGTATCAATGTCAGAGAAAGTAGAGGAATGTATCTCTATTTAAAAAATGAATGTTAAATCCTACAGAAACTCCTGGGGAGAGGAAGGCAGTTGTGACCTGGCATGGAATGGCAGAAGTAGTCTAGGCTAAAAGAAGGCTTAAGCTAGGAGTTGCCATTAGGAGATTGGTTAGGAGAAAACTCTGGAGTGGTGCTGCTTCAAAAAAGAAAAAAACACCTGCCCAGCATAGTTTTGTCTCCAGGTTGTAGCAGGGCATCATTAAAGTCTGCAAATGTGTAAATAGACTGCCTGAGCCTTTAGAGTTGCCTTCTACTTTCTCCTACATTCTGAAAGTTATATGATTGAGAGGTAAAGCCTTTGAAGAAGAGCAATGTCCAGGGAAGACAGACAGGGGGAATTGCAAATGTTTCACGTTGGGCAAGAAATAGGTAAATTCAAGCCAAGATCATTTTACTAGGGATCATCCATTCCAAGGCAAATCCTCTCTCCTTAAATTCAGTAAGAGAATCAGAGAATAAGCCTCGGCTTTGACCACCCCTCCTTGAGTACAAATTAACAACAGAAGTCATACCCTAAGCTACATACTGGGAACCTACAAGTGGGATGGCCATATAATTTATTATTAAAACCAGGACACTTTTGAGTGTAAAAAGGGGAAAAATAATTACCTGGGCTCAGTTGGTATAAACTGAGAATGTTCCAGGCTAATGGAACATTAGCCTGGATACATGGTCACTCTACTCAAAATTTCATTTGAAAAAGCACCTTTCTGGATGAACAGATTAGAAAAAGTATTTGCCGCAAGATGGACAAGTTGTAAGAGTAAATTAAGAGGCACAACTTCTGGGCAGAAAAACTAGAAACAGGTACTAATTTTGGATCCCCAAATTAGGAAAAGATATTACCATATGTCCTGGCTTGACAAGTGAATGACTCCTTTGAGTGAAGAAAAGTTCATTTTGACTTCTGGGAGAATGTAGCCCTGTGCCAGGGCACCAACTTGGTGATGGAGCACAGGTGCATTTCAGGTCTCCTGGCCCTTTCAACTGTGCATGCGTATGCAAGTTTCAATTGGCAGAGTCATGTATGGTGGTCCTGCTTATGACCCGAGAAGAATGTGAGCACCAGGGACTGTAGCAAGGCATTTGAGGAGCACGCAGATCATACAAAAGAGAATATATCAAAATGATAATTTCAGACTTAATTAAAAATAAACGGTGCTAGATTTTAAAGTCAGCATACTAAGTAGTTGGAAAACAAAATGCAAGAATAGTCATAATCTGAAGCAGGAACAAGCGAGATTAAATAAAAGCCATTAGTGAACACCATGAAAGGTCACTGGATTAAAACCGGAAAGTGTGGCAAACAGGATAGGAAAGAGGAAAACCCCACATTTAAAAAATGTGTAAGAAACATTAAGAACACTGCAAAGAGAACATTCAAAAAGTCACAGAAAGAAAGAAAGAATGAGTAGATGAATGCTACATCAATAGATCTCATGTGAACATCAGGTTTCTCAATCGAAATGCAGTTCTTAAGATAATGAAGTAATAATTTTGAAGTTTAGGAGGAGAATTGATGGAAACCTTGAATTTTAAAGCCTGCTAAGTTAATATTTGCATGTAGTCACAATGAAGATATTTTGGGGTACATAAAACATCAGAAGGTTTACTATATAAAAACGTCATTTGAAAACACTTGTTAAGATAGCATGTCATAAATAAATAAATAAATGAATAAATATGCTCTGAACTATACAGGAAGTATGGTAATGGTATTTTATTGTCTTAAAAAATAACGGTCAGATCAATGGCATATTCGTAATAATTCACAATTAAGAATCTTAATGAGGAAGGTAAGGGAAGCCCAGAGAAAGGTAAAAATCATCGTATATCGCTTTTCTTATTTGAGGGACATTATAGAGGGATGTTTGAAATACTCATGTGGAGAAATGAATGTAAGTAGCAGTCTTTGTGATGTTCTTAATGTTTCTTATAATTTAATTTGTATTTAACCATAAAAAGAAAAAAGTGAGAATGTATACCTTTCAAATAAAAAAAAAGGAAAAAACAATCTTTGCAATGAAAGCCATATAGGCAGGGGAAGCAAAATGAAATGAAAGTGAGAGAAATGGAAAATATTAAGTTAAATGGCCAAAGGAAGTCCTACTATATATTAACTAGAGTAAATATCAATAAGTTGAATTCAATTACCAGACTACTGGATTAAAAATACAAGATCTAACAACATGCTGTCTGCATGAATCATACTTTAAATAATAGGACACAGAAAAGCTAATTATAAAAAATAAAAAAATTATATTAAGTCAATTTGAACTAAAAGAAAGCCATTAAGGCATGCCTCAGAGACATTGTGGGTTAGGTTCTAGTCCACCACAAGAAAGTGAATATTACAATAAAATGAGTCACTCAAAGCTTTTTTGTTTTCCCAGTGCATAAAACAATAATGTTGACCTATGCTGTAGTCTATTAAATGTCTAAACATGTACATGCCTTATTTAAAAATAATTTATTGCTAAAAAATACTAATGATCATGTGGGCCTTCAGTGAGTCATAAACTTTTTCCTGATGAAGGGTCTTGCCTCAGTGTTGATAGACACTAACTCATCGGGCTTGTGGTTGCTGAAGGCTGGGGTGGCTGTGGCAATGACTTAAAGCAAGACAACAATGAAGTTGTTCATATCAATGAACTCTTCCTTTTATGAAAGATTTCTCTGTAGCGTGCATTACTGTCTGAGAGCATTTTACCCACAGTAGGATGTTTTTCAAAATGGGAGTCAAGCCTCTCAAACCCTGCTACTGATTTATCAATTAAGTCTACATAATGTTCTGAGTCCTTTGTGGTCATTTCAACTATGTTCACAGCATCTTCACCAGGAGCTGATTTCATTTCAAGAAATCACTTTCTTTGTTCATCCATAAGAAGCAATTCCTCATCTTTTCAAGTGTCATCGTGAGATTTGAGCAATTTGGTCAAATAGAATTAGAAGCTCCACTTCGAATTTCTCTTTCTTTTGCTATTTTAACTAAGTCTTCAGTTCCTTCCTCCACTGAAGTCTTGAGTCCCTCAAAGTCATCCGTGAGGATTGAATCCAACTTCTTCCAAACTCCTGTTAACATTGATATTTTGACCTCCTCCCCTGAATCACAAATGTTCTTAATGACATCTAGAATAGTGAATCCTTTCTACAAGGTTTTCAATTTACTTTGCTGAGATCTATCAGAGAAATCACTATCTATAGAAGCTATAGGCTTACAAAATGTATTTCTTAAATAATAAAACTTGAAAGTCAAAATTACTCCTTGATCCATAGTCTGCAGAACGGATGTTGTGTTAGCAGGTGCATTGTCAATAAGCATTAGTATTTTAAAAGGAATCTTTTTTGGGGGGCAGTAGGTCTCAATGATGTGCTTAAAATATTTGGTAAATCATGCTTTAAAGAGCTGTACTGTCATCCAGACGTTGTTGTACCATTTACAGAGCACAGGAAGAGTAGATTTAGCATAGTGTTTAAAAGCCCTAGGGTTTCTGGGATGGTAAATGAACATTGCCTTCAAGTTAAATTCAACAGATACAGTATTCTTGCCCTAGTCTATTTGTATTGCTATAAGGAATACCTGAGGCTGGGTAATTTATAAAGCAAGGAAGTTTATTTGGCTCCTGGTTCTGCAGGCTTTACAAGAAGCATGGCACAACACTGTGTCTGGTGAGAGCTTAAGCCTGCTTCCACTCTTGCAGAAGGTAAAAGGGAAATTGCAGTGCAGAAATCACACAGCAAGAGAGGAAACAAGTAAGAAAGTAGAAGGTGTTAGACAACCAGCTCTTATGAGAACAAATAGACTAAGAACCCATTTATTACCATGAAGATGGCATCGAGCCATTCAGAAGGGATCTGCTCCTGCGACCGAAACAACTCCCATTTTGGATGGGTCAGTAAATCCAAATCTAGCCCTTAGCAAGAGAGCCGGCCTGTCCTTTGAAGCTTTGAAGCCCAGCATTGACTTCCCGTTTTTAGCTATGAAAGTCCTAGATGGCATCTTCTTCCAATAGAAGGCTATTTTATCTACATTGAATATCTGTTATTTAATGTAGCCACCTGAATCAATGATCTTAGCTAGATCTTCTAGACAACTTGCTGCAGTTTCTACATCAGCACTTGCTGTTTGACCTTGAACTTGTATGTTATGAAGATGGATTCTTTCCTTAAATTTATGAACCAATCAATGCTAGATTCAATCTCTTATGCAGCTTCCTCACCTCTCTCAGCCTTCATAGAATTGAGGAGAGTTAGGGCCTTGTTCTTGATTAGGCCTTGGCTTAGGAAAATGCTGTTGGTTTGATATTCTATCTAGACCACTAAAACATTCTACATATCAGCAATAAGGCTGTTTTGCTTTCTTATCATTTATTTGTTCATTGAAGTAGAACTTTTAATTTTTTTTCAAGAACTTTTCTTTTGCATTCGACAACTTGGCTAACTGGTGCAAGAAGCCTGGCTTTCAGCCTATCTCAGTTTTTGACATGCCTTCCTCACTTCATATAATTATCTCTAGCTTTTAACTTAAAGTGAGAGATGCATGACTTTACCTTTCACTTGAACACTTAGAAACCATTGTAGGGTTATTAATTAGCTTAATTTCAATATCAATGTGTTTCATGGAATAGGGAGACTTGAGGAGAAGGAGATGGGGAAAAGGCTGTTTGGTGGAGCAATCAGGACACACACAACATTTATTGGTTAAGTTCCCTGTCTTATATAGGTGCACTTTGTGGTGCCTAAAACAGTTGCAATAGTAACATCAAAAATCATTAATCACAGATCACTTAACAGATATAAAAATACAATAAGTTTGAAATATTGCAAGAATTAGCAAAATGTGACACAGACACACAAAGTGAGCTCATGCTGTTAGGAAAAAGTGGGACTGATAGACTTGCTCAATGCAGGTTTTCCACAAACCTTCATTTTGTAAAGTGAAGTCAATCAAGTAAATTACACCTGTATAGTGACTAAAAAGTAGATAGAATTTATGGTAAAATGCATTGAGAGATGATATATACTAGAAAAACAATAGATCAAGAATACAATATAATTATGAACATATATGTGTGTAAAATAGAGTGCAATATATGTGACAAAGCAACTGATAGAAGCATATGAAAAAATTTAAAATATCAAAAAACTTTATTTGTTTGTTTGTTCATTTGTTTTTGGAGACAGAGTCTTTGATCTGTCACCCAGGCTGGAGTGCAGTGGCACAACCATTGCTCACTGCAGCCTCAAACTTTTGAGCCCAAATGATCCTCCCACTTCAGCCTCCCAGTAAGCCAGGACTACAGGCATGTGTCACCATGGCCAGCTGCTTTATTTATTTTTTTTCTGTGTTGCCTAGGCTGGTCTTAAACTCCTGGCCTCAAGCAATCCTCCTGTCTTAGCTTCCCAAAGCACTGGGATTACAGGTGTGAGTTACAATGCCTGGCCAAAATTTGGTATTTTATTCCAGTTTCCTAGAAACAGATAGATCCATCAGACAAAAAGAAGCAAAAATAAAAGTTTGAATAATGCCATTAACAAGATCAAATTGATTCAGGAAGAACTTTCTATTCTACAAACAAAATCATTATTTTCAAGTTATATGAGAGTTTTACAAAAAGTTGTCAGAAAACTTTGATGCATTTGTAAGAAACAATAGCACATTACAGAATAGTCTTCTAAAATAGTGTCATATGTATAAAATAAAAGAATAGATAAATTAATTTCATATGTCTTCTTATTAAAAACACATTAAAAATCTATACAATGACCTTTGAGTTAAAGAAAAGGTCAAGATGAATTCTTAAATTCTTAATGCTAAATGGCAAAAACCACTTTACATTAAAATTTGAGTTAAAGTAGTACTCAGAAATGTCTAGGTTTAAATACATGCTTGTTAAAACATAATATATTTGAAACAAACAACGTAGTCTTCTATCCTACAAATTAGGGGAAGAGATATAACTATTTCTTAAAAAAGATTTTGTAAGTTAACTTTATAGTAAGTTACAAATGTCAAGTCAGATTTCTCTGAGAGATCCCCCTTCTATAAACAAGGAAACAAAATCCCTCCCCCTCCCAGAAAAGCCTTGTATCTTTAAAAGATTTGTAAGATAGAAAAACCTCTGGCAAGAATATTGGAGAAATGCAATAGGGAGAAAATGCAAACAATCAAAATACCAAATGAAAACTATAGAAAATACTATAAATATATTCAGTAGATACAAAAAGGATTTTAAAACATGTAAATAAACTATATGCTACTAAATTTGTTTGGAAACAAATGTAATGAATGAATTTCTGAAATGAATTACTTTCTAAGAAAGGAAGGGTAAAGTGGCACATATTTGACATAAATAGAAATCGTAGAAATAGAATAATAGAATATGTGAATAGATAACCACTTAAGAAATTGAAATAGAAATAAAAGAGTAGCCAGGGGAAGAACACACACACACACACACACACACACACACACACACACGCACACACACGCACACACATAAACTCAAAGTCCAAGTAGTGTTGCTGATAGGTTCTATAATATTTCTAAGAAATGGATCATTCTTATTAGCTTTTACAATTTTTACAAGAAGATTAGGAAATATACTGTAAAACATGTAGAGTGAAAAAAAACTAGAAAACTAGAATTAAAATGGAGGAAGATTGCTTTATTTTTATTTTATTTATTTTCTTTTTGAGACAGAGTCTTGCTCTGTCGCTAGGCTGGAGTGCAATGGCGCGATCTTGACTCACTGCAACCTCCGCCTTCCGGGATCAAGTGATTCTCCTATCTCAGCCTCCTGAGTAGCTGGGACTACAGGCATGTGACACCACGCCCAGCTAATTTTTGTATTTTTAGTAGAGACAGGGTTTCACCATGTTGGCCAGGATGTTCCCAATCTCCTGACCTCATGATCTGTTTGCCGCGAACTCCCAGAGTCCTGGGATTACAGGTGTGAGCCACCACGCCTGGCCAGATTGATTTATTTTTTTCAGCTTATTTTCAAAATCAGTCAACCAATTAGCCATATATTTAAAAATCATGCATTATTTATTGCAGGAATTCAGGGATGGTTTAAGATCAGAAAGTTGATCTTTACAATAAAGAAGAAAAAAGTTATTAATAAATTCTTAATAAATGTTAGCTAAAAAGCTTTGGAAAACATTTAAGATAAAAATTTTCAGAACATAAGACATAGAATAGAACTTTCCCTACTTAATAAACATATATTAAAAGGCAAATAAACAAAAACTAAAGCTAAAAATGCTGTATTAAAATTTATGGAGAATGTTTAGTTGAATTTTCATTAAAACTGAGCACAGTAGAATATCCATTATTACAATATGATTTAATATAGAATTGGAAGTCCACAGAAATAATGAATGACAAAATACGCATATAAACATTGGAAAAGGAAAGATAAAATTATCTTTATTAGCAGAACGTATACTCAGAAAATACAACAGAATGAAGAAATAAATTCTTTAATTATAATTCAGCTAGGTTACAGGCTACAACATCAGCTAAAATATGTCAGTTCACCCTCATTGCTAACAAAAAACAAGAGCTGAGAAAAAATATTTCATCCACAATCTCAGAAACGTTTTGTGTAAAATCTAGGATATAACCTAAAAACAAATATAATACCTGAGTGAAGAAAATTTAAAAACTATAAAAAAAAAGAAGAATTTCTTGAAGGGTGAGATAGACCTTGTTCCTGAATAGTATAATCTAATATCTAATGATATCATTTATACTGAACTATCCTGTGTGTTCAGTCCATACACAATAAAAATGCCAGCTCAGTTTTTCTGAGAAATTGGAATACAAAAATAGCTTTCAAAAGGGAGGTTCATAAGTAAATTAAAAAAAAATTTTAAAGTGAAATTGCTCATACATGATAATAAAACAAATTCCAAAATATCATTTGGCACGGTTCAAAAGAAATATAATGCAAGCTACACATACGTGGTTGTACTTTTTTCTTAGGTACTTTATGGAAATGAAGCAGATTATATAAATGTTAATAATATTTTGTATTTTACCTAGTGTAACCAAAATGTTATTATTTCAGCATGTAAGCAGTATAAAAATTTAATGAAATATTTCACAGTTTTCTCAATGAAAAAAATTTGAAATCCAATATGTATTTTGGATGTAAAACACATCTCAACTACTTATAGCCGTAAGAGGCTAGTCACTATTCTACTGGATGGTGTGAACTCAAAGTTGACCCACTGATTCATGAACATTACAGAAAAAAATTGGAAAAGTATCAATTGTTTTATAGATGATGTTGGGAAATGTAATGCATTTTAGGAAGAAGAAAAAATTTGGGTGCCTAACTCACCTTTCATACAGAAGTAAACGCATATGGAATAGAGATGTTCATGGGAATGGCAAAACTGTAAAGTTCAAAGAAGAAAACACAGGAGAGGGCTTTGTGCCCTATGAGTGGAGAAATAATCCTTCATGATACCTTAAACAAAAGTTGTAAACAATGTACCAGCTTAATTATATAAAAATCAACATTTTCTACTCAACAAAGAATTTCACAAATAAAATTAATAGACAGATGACAAATTCACTGAGAGTAGAAATATTGAATGTGAAAAACAGATTAAAGTTCCAGTGAAGCTAAAAGAAGACAGAAAACCCAAAGGAAAGGGGATATGAATAGGCAATTGGAGAATAGAAAACCAGATAAACATAGATTCTATTTCATATGTCTTTCCCTGACTTTGAAGACCAAATGGCCATATGTCTTTACATCTTCTGTTCCAATTGCTCTGTATATAGCTACAGTATTAATGATGCACTTAGAGCTATGGGTGAAGATACAAGGAGGTGCATGAATGCAGCTATGTTCCTTTCTCTCTTCTGCAGTCTCTGTAATGTGACACTGGTTTTTTCTTCCTTAATATAGGGTTTTCATCAACACAAGAAGGAATTACTTTCTTTTCCCATTGAGTACTGTAAATGAATTTTTAAATTGTTCAAACCCTTCAAATTTGCCTCTTTTAGTAGTTGACTTTGTAGTCAATTCTCAGACAAAAAAAATATGGGAAAAGCAAAAGAGCGATTACTACCAAAAGAAGAAAGTCCATTTCATGATTAAATATTATATTCTGTAAAGAGGGATGAGTGAGTGTTTGTGTGCATGTGTACATGTATTTGCCTGGGAATTCTCCTGATTATGTAGCCATTAAAATGATATTTGCCTAATACATACTTATCAATCATCTTCCAGTGGTAACATTAAAGTGTGACCCAGCTGAGATGTTAGGGAACTTGCTTTTTTTCTTCTCCAATACATGAGAGAACAGGCTTGGCATAGATCCTTACAATACTCTGGTGGGTATGTACCTTGCAGATATGTGTACTGAGAATAAACACAAATTATATTGTTTGCTTTAATTTATTTTAGTACTCATTTTATAGTATTGCTTTGAGTTAGTATTTTTGAATCATTCCCTTCCAGCAGGTTTTTAAGCCCCCAAAGTTACTGTGGGGATAACTCAAGGTGTTCTTGGGGTATGTGAACTGTTTCACTACTCTATTGATGGAGAAAGGAGAAAAATTGCATTTCAATGGTGGTAAATTAGACCCAGGTATTTCATGGAAGTATCTGCACACCTAGGGCAATGCAAGAGTGATCTGAAAAGAAGGAGGCTAAAGTTTGAGAGTGAAAAATGATTTAGAAATAGTTCAGAATAAGTTATATTTGATAAATTCAAAGGAAGATAATATTTGTAAACTAATATATTTTCTTTATGTATACAAAGAAGGTTAAAGGTTAGTTATAAAATGTTGGCAGCTAGTTTCAGCATCTTTTACACTTTATTTCTTTTCGCTTATCCTAAAACTGGCCATATATCAGAATCATCACTGGAAGAAAAAAAAAAAAGTCCAGATGCTCAAGCCCCATCACTAACAATTATCATTCAATAGGATCTGAATTTTTTCTATGGTTAAAAACCTCCATATGTGATTCTGATGTGATTCACAGCCATAATTTAAAGCCTCTGCTTTATAGTAAATAATACCTCATAATATAATTACTTTATGGTTATATTAATAGATATGAACTTTCGATGGTTAAGTCATGTCAAATGTACTCCCCACTTGGAAAAAAAAAGAGAAACTAGTACTCTTTACTGCCACGTGGTGGCAGCATACATATATTGCAAGGGCAATTATTGTAGGAGGCCAATTTAATAAAACATTTTAGAATTAGAAAACCATATAGAGATCATCTAGTCAGATTTACACCTGAAAACTAAGGCCCATATACCTGAAATTATTTATCTCAAGTCAAAGACAGATAGTGAAAGAACATGAAATTTTAAAAAATCTCTGGATTTTAAATTTAGTGCTATTTCTATTAATGTCAAATTATAGCTCAAATTTTAGTCTAACAAATTTGAGATTGAATTCTTGCTTGTATTTACTACTGTGTGCCTTTCAGCAAGTTAATAAAATACACTGAACCTTGCTTTTCACATTTGTAGAATGTAAAATAGTGAGACTTGAATGATGTATAGTATGAGAGATCCTAGAATTGTTCTTAGTATGTACAAATACTTAAAAAAAATTGGCTCTCATCCCCTTTAAACAACCCTATTCATCTAATGGTTAAAAGAGCTATTCAGCTAGCAAGCCACCAGAGAGCTGACAAGATTTTGGCAAGAGATATGGGATTTTTTTCACTGGAGTTCCTTAGACTTGATATTTGAACTGCACTTAAACATCAACTTCTGTTGTTTACATCATATTAATAAATATGATAAAAGAAAGTTTAAAAGAAATATGCAGAAATTAAGCAGCAGTCTGACTTTTAAGAAATATAATTCAGTATTGGTGGCAAGAACCATAAACAGTATTTTGATGGAAGATCTGAACCAAAACAGTGTTTTGATGATAGATCATGTTACTCTCTTTCCCCTATTAAGAGTAATTAGAATTCTTTTAAAATGTATTTTAATGAGCAGCAATTTCCTTCTCACCATTCAAGCTATCTAACAAGAAAAAGAGCCTCCCAGAATTGATTAAAATATTTTTAAAATAAAGCAAATAACTTTTTGCAACATTTTCCAAACCTTCATCAAATTGGGTAAGGATTTTCTAAGATCATCATTTTATAGCTCTATCTCCATTTTCAAGTTGCTCAAATGAATGGGCCTAATAAATGAGCAATTAAACCAGAACTTCAGTCCTTTTTTTTTTTTTTTTTTAAGGGACAGGGTCTCACTCTATTGCCAAGGCTGGAGTGCAGTGATGTGATCATAGCTCATTGTGACCTCAAACCCTTGGACTCAAGTGACCCTCTCTTCTCAGCCTCTCAAGTAGCTAGGACTACAGATGCGCACCATCATACTCAGTGTGTTAGGCCATTTTTGCATTGCTACAAAATATACCTGAGGCTGGGTATTTATAAAGAAAAGAGGTTTAATTGGCTTGTGGTTCTGCAGGGTGTACAGGAAGCATGGCACTGGCATCTGCTTGGCTTCTAGGAAGGCCTCAGGGAGCCTTTACTCATGGAGGAAGGTGAAATGGAAGCAGGCATATCACATGGAGAGAGTGGGAGCAAGAAAGAGCAAGTGGGTGGCAAAGGTGCCACATGCTTTTAAAAAACCAGATCTTGTGAGAACCCACTCACTTGAGAAGGCCACTTGAGCCCAGGGGTTTGAGGTCACAGTAAGCTATGATCACATCACTGCACTCCAGCCTTGGCAACAGAGTGAGACCCTGTCTCTTAAAAAAAACACAAAAAACAAAAAACAAGGAGTGAAGCTCTGGCTTAATTGCTCGCTTATTATGCCCATTCATTTGAGCAACATGAAAGCGGAGATCACAAGGACAGCACCAGGTCACGAGGCATCTGCCTCCATGACCCAAAACCTCCCACCAGGCCCCAGCTCCAACATTGGAGATTACATCTTAACATGAGATTTGGAGGGGATAGGATAACCAAAATATTACTCTGCCTCTGGCCCCCCAAATCTCATTCCTTCTCACACTGCAAAATATAGTCATCGCTTCCTAATGGTCCTCTAAATTCTTAACTCATTCCTGCATTAACTCAAAAGTCCCAAGTCCAAAGTCTCATCTGGAGATGAGTTCCTTCCACCTATGAACTTGTAAAATCAAAACCAGTTATTTCCAACATACAATGGGAATACAGGTATTGGGTAAATATTTTTATCCCTAAAGGAAGAAATTGTCCAAAAGAAAGGGGCCATAAGCTCTATGCAAATCTGAAACCCAACAGGGCAGTCATTCAATCTTAAAGCTCCGAAAATAATCTCTGTTGACTCCCTGTCTTGCATCCAGGGCACAACAGTTCAGGGGTGGGCTCCCAATGCCTTGGGCAAGCTGCATCCCTGTAACTTTGCAGGGTGCAGCCCCTGTGGCTGCTCTCATAAGTCGGAGTTGAGTGCCTGCAGCTTTTCCAGGCACAGGATTCAAGCTGCTGGTGGACTACCATTCTGGAGTCTAGAGGACCGTGGCTCCCTTCCCATAGCTCCACTAGGCAGTACCACAGTTGGGACTCTGTGGGGCCTCCAACCCCACATTTTCTCTCTGCACTGCCCTAGTAGAGGTTGCCTGTGAGGGCTCAGCCCCTGCAGCAGACTTCTGCCTGGGCACCTAGACTTTCCTGTACATCCTCTGAAATCTAGGCCAAGGCTGCCTAGCCTCCTTCACTCTTGCACTCTGCATGCCTGCAGGCTTAACACCTCATGGAAGCCTCCAAGGCTTACAGCTTGTGCCCTTGAAAGCAGCAGCCAGAGCCGTACCTGGGGCCCTTTGAGCCATGGCAAGAACTAGAGCAGTAGGGATGTGGGCAGCAGCCTCCCTAGGTGGCCCAGGGTGTCGGTGCTCTGGGCATGGCCCACAAAACCACTTTTTCCTCTTAGGTTTCTGGGCCTGTTATGGGCAGAGGCACCTCAGAGATTTCTGGAATGCCTTCAAGGCCTTTTGCTCATTGTTGTGGCTACCAGCACTTGGCTCCCTTTTAGTCATGGTAATAACTCTAGCAAGTGGTTGCTCTGCAGTCTTCTTGAATTCCTCTTCTGATAATGCTTTTTCTTTCTCTGCCACATGACCAGGCTGCAAATTTTCCTAACTTTCACATTCTGCTTCCCTTTTAAATATAAATTCCAACATTAAGTCATTTCTTTGCTCCCTCATCTGAGGATAGGCTTTTAGAAGCAGCCAAGCCACTTCTTGAAAGCTTTGTTGCTCTGAAATTTCTTCCACCAGATATCCCAAGAAATTATTCTTAAGTTCAAACTTCCCAGATCTCTAGTGTATGGACACAAAATAGCCAAGTTCTTTGGTAAGGCATAACAAGGGTGACCTTTGCTCCAGTTCCCAACAAGTTTCTTATTTCCATCTGAGACCTCATCAGCCTGGATGTCACTGCTGATATCACTATTAGCATTTTGGTCACAACCATTTAACCAGTCTCTAAGAAATACCAAGCTTTCCATCACCTTCTTTTCTTCTTTTGAGCCCTCTAAAATCTTCAAACCTCTGCTTGTTACCCAATTACAAAGCTGCTTCCATATTTTCAGGTATCTTTATAGCAATGCTCTACTCTTCAGTACCAATTTTCTGTGTTAGGCCACTTTTTTATTCTTATTAAGAAATACCTGAGGCTAGGTAATTTATAAAGAAAAGAAGGTTTAATTGGCTTAAGGTTCTGCAGGGTGTACAGGAAGGGTGGTGCCATTATCTGCTTGGCTTCTGGGAGAACTCAGGGAGCTTTTACTCATGGTAGAAGGTAAAACAGGAGCAAGCACATCACATCGCAAGAGTGGGAGCAAGACAGAGTGTGAGGGACGGGTGCCACATACTTTTAAACAAACTGATCTCTTGAGAACTCACTCACTATCATGAGGACAGCACTAAACCAGGAAGGATCCACCCCCATGACCCAAACACCTCGCACAAAGCCCCACCTCTAATACTGGGGATTATATCTCAATATGATATTTGGAGGGGACATTCAAAATATATCACCAGGCAAATGTTTTTATTTTTATTTTGTAGAGACAGGGTCTCACTATATTGGCCCGATTGGTCTCAAATATCTGGCCTCAAACAATCTTTCCACATCAGCCTTCCAAGGCAGTGGAATTATAGATGTGAGCCATCACACCTAGCCTTTTATTCTTAGTATATTTTTAAATTTTGTGTGCAAACAGTATGAGATAAACAGGCCAATAAAGGATCAGAGAATTCAGTTATGAAAGGCAATTCAGTATTGATACATGTCACCAAACGGATAAAATTGGAAACACTATATTAAGTGAAGGAAGCCAGACACAAAAGGTGACACTTTGTATTAATATATTTCCATTTATATGAGCTATCAGGAGGAGGCAAGTCCATGGAGACAGGAAGTCTCTATGACATAAAAACAGGAAGTTGTTGACAGGGAGGGGTGTGGGGATTGGTGGAGGGGGAATTAGGGAGTGATTGCTAAATGGTATGAGGTTTCCTTGTGGGGTGATATAAGTGTTCTGGAACTAGATAATGGCAATGGTTGCTCAACATGTATTAAGTTCCACTGAATTGTACATTATAAATGATGAAAATGGTGAATTTTACATTAAGTGTATTTTACTACAATAAAAGAAGAAAAGGATTACAGAAAATAAGGTAATCTGGTCAAGAATAAAGACAGCTCTACTATTCAGTTTTCTCTCAGGTCTCCAAGTGACCTCAGCAAAGAGTACTTGGAACGTGTAGACTTTTTTTTTTTTTTTTTTAATTTAACACAGTCCTGAAAAAATTAAAGGGAAATCAAATAATAAAATCCAATGATTTCTCCTTAACACATCTATGACACCTGTTTTGTTAACTTCCTACTCAGCCATATGGACAGACATCCACATTTCAATTTTCTATTTCCTCTACTTCAGCACACAGTTCATTTACAAATGTATATACCAGAATTCCTTCATTCAGTGGAATCTCCAGTGCTACCTGTAATCCGTGTCATGGAAAGAAAAAAAAAGGAGGGAAAAGCCTCCAACTGGCCTGGTAGACAAGGGACAAAAATGATTGCAGGAGAAGAAGAGCACTGCCTGAGTGTCAAACTAGAAAACTTTATTTTCCTTTTCCTTTTCTTTTTACCTTTGTTATCCGTCTTCCTTCTACCTACTTTTCCCTTCATTCTTTTGAATTTATAAAACACTAATTGGCTGCATTATTTTTATTTATTTGCAGTACAGCTATAATCAGTTTTCTTGCTGTTCTGCAAGTGTTATTTTTTTGAACCATGCCAGAGGGGCTTTGGAGGTTGATGGAGGGATCTCTTGGGAACTTAACTTTTCCAATTTTGGGGGTAAAAAATTTTGTTTGAATTGGCTTTTGCTAGGAGCTTCAAGCTTGGTTCTTGCCTCTTTAACAAAGGACAGAAAAGCACCACATTTTCTTTGTGGTTCTAACAAATAAAGGATTGTATTTCCTCTTTGAGACTTTTAGGTGTTTTTGCTATGTCCTTTAATAGCTAGATAGGTATTACAGGAAGATGACATAAATAATTCGATAGAAATAATCTGATATTTTAGAATTTGCTTTAGCCATCCTGGTCCCACTCTACTTCTTGTAGCAAATGACTTTAGAAGGGCATTACTGTGTCTCTACAGAAAATCTAAAACAAATTAGCTAGGCATGGTGGCTTGAGCCTGTAGTCCCAGTTACTATAGGGGCTAGGGTGGAGGATTGCCTGAGCTCAGGAGTTTGAGGCTGCTGTGAGCTATGATTGTGCTACCGCATTCCAGTCTGGGCAACGGAACAATACCTTGTCTCAAATAAAAAATGTTTTAAAAAGGAGGGCATTATCTTTATATATGTATTTAAATGTAAATATTTAAGTATGTATTGTATATATAAGTATGAATATATATTTAAAATTTTATTTGCATAGGAATTTGCTAATTATAAAGAATTATGATATAAAATGAGCAATATTTTAAATGAAATGGCCACAATTCTGAAACCACCTTGGCAAATATTATGACAATGAGAGAAATCTAACATGGCGGACTCCATTTTGTCTCCAGCCTTAGACTGGCTGTCTTCATTTATTCCTGGGAGTAGGCCAAGCTAACCATGGGGGGAATTTAATTTATAGTTTAACTTTGAAGCAAGAATGAAAATAGTTCCTAAACTGATCCCCTCCTTGTTTGGCGACTGAAACCGCCTTTGTAAGATTAACAAAAGGCCACAGGATTAGGATCATGGGAGGGGCCTAAATTCTGCAAGGATGTAAGCATAGTTTCTATAATTCTTTACTGCTCAGGAGTCAGTCATGTGGCCAGAAGTCACACGATTTGTGACTTCCCCAATTGCTCCTATAGGTAACATCACTATTATAGAACCTACGATTGGCCTTCTGATATGTTTTTCAGACATTTACAACCAAGTGACCCCAACTGGACTCACGGACTTATGACTCAACCGGTCCTGCAGTCTCCCACCCAGAGGCAGAGTCAGTGCACGAGGACTGTTTTCCACACCCCTATGATTGCATTCCCAACCAATCAGAAGCACTTATTCCCTATTCCCCTATCCACCAAATGATCCTTGTAAAACCCAAACCTTCAAGTATTCAGGGAGAATGATTTGGGTAATAACTCCAGCCCTTGTGCTCAGTGGCCTTGCATTAATTTAATTCTTTCCCTATTGCTATACCACTGCAATAGGGAAAGTCTCGGTGAATAGGTTTTGTGTGTGCAGTGGCAGGAAGAACCTGTCAGTTGATTACAATCCCTCCAACCTAGAGATAACTACTTTTAAAATTCTTGGATTATGTCTAAATCATATCTATATAACTCTCTACCTACACATCCTTGTGTAAACATGCACATATATACACACCCATATGCTATATGTATATGCATCAAGTTTTAATGTATATAAGTATGTGATATAAATACATAAGTATATTTTTGTATATGCATATATAAAAATAATCATATTTTCATGTATGTATATAATAATATATGTATGATTTCATGTTTGTATATAAATTTCATAAAAATTATGTATGCATGTATATAAATATATGATTATCTACATACATACACAGACATATGCTAATTTTTAAAGGGGACCAAAATGAACACATTTCTATAACAATAAAAATAGTTGTGCTTCATTGTTTTAATAATGGTTTATAGTTTTCCATTGTATGTGATTCTATAATTTTTTATGAACAATTCTCCTTTATTGATGTCAACTTATTTTTAATTTTTTTGCCATTATTAACAAGACTATGAACAATATGGTGGGCAAGATTATTGGAGAAACTCTTAAAAAATAAAATCTTTACATATTATAGGTTAAATGTAATCTACTTACTTTTATGGGTATGGTTGATTTAGAAGAATGTAATTAAAATTACCCAAACAGAAAGGGTTACACTAATGTGAAAGTTGTGGCTAGCGTAGATCCCAGAATGGGAGTTGGCAAACTTTTTCTAATGGGGTCAATTAGTAAGTGCTTTAGGCTTTGTAGGAAAAGAGGCAAAATTGAAAATACTACGTAGTACTTACATAACCATTTAAAATGTCACTACTCAAAAAACAGGAAAATCACTCATAGTTCATAGGCTGTAAGAAAACAGCTGTATGGATTTGGCCTATGGGCCATAGTTTGCTGACATCTGATCTAAAGACTTGCACTAATGGCAGAGACAATGTGGAAGGCAGGAGATAAGACTTTATCCATACTAAATGGGAACTTAGAACTGAGAATCTATACCTAGCCTTATCTTTAATTCAAAGGTGGACCAGGAAAATATCTACTGTCAAAGGAAGACTAAGACAAATTCTGTTGGTTTCTTCTATGAGTAGAAAACAAGATAAGAACTCTTGAGAACTTAGAACCCCTATCTGCTTTCAGAGTGTTTGGGCTGCAAATTTGTTTGTAATTCTAGAAACAGAAGCAAATAAATTAACCTAAAGTGCTCCCAGGTAGGTAGTCCTTTAAATACAAAAGTCAATCCCCTCTGGAGAGGTACACTCTCAACCCTGACCTCATGGGCTTCCCACAAAGTTTAGCTAAACGTGAGCTCAAGACCTAAATTCACACAATAATGAAAACATCAGCTGCAATGAAATTGAATCAGCAAAAATACACAATAACAGAATTTGATTCCTGGAACCACCAGAAGTTGGAATGATCAGGTACAGGGTAGAAAATAAATATATATAATATATTATAATATACTACTATATAGTATATGTAAATATATGTATTACATATTATATATAAATGTACTATATACTATATATTATACAATATATTTTATATAAAAATTTATATTTTACATATTTATATATAAATATATATTTTATATATAGTACAATTATTTTATGTATAAATACTTTTATATATAAATTTTTATATACAAATTTTATATATAAATAACAATATATATTTATATATTATAATAAAATTTGAATTTGTAATATATGTTTGAATTTGTAAAATATAAAATTGTATATAATTGAATTTATAATATAATTTGAATTATATATAACACATCATGTATCATATATATGATATATAATTATTCAAATTGTGTGTATATATGATTATACATATATGCACACACACACACACAATTTGAATTTGAACAAGTAACTAGGCACAATTTAAAGATGCTAGGTAGAATTTAAACAAATATAAAAATACATATAATCAAGTAAGCTAAAAACCCAATGGTGTAAAACAGCAGATAAAACATGGAAGTAAAGAGAGAAATGATGCTGCTTCCAGAAAAATAGCATATCATATTTTCTGCTTGATTAATTAGTAGATAGATCTTGAAAAGAAGTTACTTTTAATCACTTTCTGTCCCTTCAGCATGTAAAAAATATTTTTGTAGGGCTTCCCTTCAAATGTAAGTAAGAAGTAGTAAAAGACAAAATAGTCAACAGGGCAAAGAAATGCCAACATGCTCATTGTATAGAGTGAATTAAGTTCTGGGCCAGCAATAATGTGGAGGAGCTGACCCTTACAGGCCTACAGGAACTTGGGACTTTCAAAGAGGCTTGACTATCACAAGTAAACAGATTTGTTAAAGTTGATGAGCAAGTGTTCAAATTAATAGGTAAGAAAGCCAGGAGTGGTGACTCACCCCTATAATCCCAGCACTTTGGGAGGCGGAGGCAGGCAGATCACAGGGTCAGGATGTGTCCGGAATTGGTGGGTTCTTGGTCTCACTGACTTCAAGAATGAAGCCGAGAACCCTGGCAGTGAGTATTACAGTTCTTAAACGCAGCGTGTCTGGAGTTTGTTCCTTCTGATGTTCAGACACGTTCAGAGTTTCTTCCTTCTGGTGGGTTCATGGTCTTGCTGGCCTCAGGAGAATAGCTGCAGACCTTTGTGGTGAGTGTTACAGCTCATAAAGGCAGTGTGGACCCAAAGAGTGAGCAGCATCAAGATTTATTGCAAAGAGCAAAAGAATAAAGCTTCCACAGTGTGGAATGGGACCCCAGCAGGTTGCCGCTGCTGGCTGGGGCAGCCTGCTTTTATTCCCTTATCTAGCCCCACCCACATCCTGCTGATTGGTCCATTTTACAGAGAGCTGTTTGGTCTGTTTTACAGAGAGCTGATTGGTCCGTTTTGACAGGGTGCTGATTGGTGCGTTTACAATCCCTGAGCTAGACACAAAAGTTCCCCAAGTCCGCACTAGATCAACTAGACACAGAGCATGGATTGGTGCATTTACAAACCTTGAGCTAGACACAGGGTGCTGATTGGTGCATTTACAAACCTTGAGCTAGATACAGAGTGCTGATTGGTGTATTTACAATCCCTTAGCTAGACATAAAGATTATCCAAGTCCCCCCTAGACTCAGGAGCCCATTTGGCTTCACCCAGTGGATCCAGCACCAGGGCCGCAGGTGGAGCTGCCTGACAGTCCTGGGCCACTCCTCAGCCCTTGGGCGGTTGATGGGACCCGGCGCCGTGGAGCAGGAGGCCGCGCTCGCAGGGGAGGCTCTGGCAGCACAGGAGCCCACCACAGGGCAAGGGGCGGGGGCGGGGGGAGGCTCACGCATGGCGGGCTGCAGGTCCCCAGCCTTGTCCCATGGGGAGGCAGCTAAAGCCCTGTGAGAAATCGAGGGCAGCGCAGGTGGGCCGGCACTGCTGGGAGACCCGATGCACCCTCAGCAGCTGCTGGCCTGGGTGCTAAGCCCCTCACCACCCGGGGCCGGCGGGGCCTGCCGGCCTCTCCAAGTGCAGGGCCTGCCAAGCCCACGCCCACCCGGAACTCTAGCTGGCCTGCAAGCGCCTGCACAGCCCCGGTTCCCACCTGAGCCTCTCCCTCCACACCTCCCCACAAGCTGAGGGAGCAGGCTCCCGCCTCGGCCATCCCAGGAAGGGGCTCCCACAGTGCAGCGGCGGGCTGAAGGGCTCCTCAAGCATGGCCAGAGTGGGCCCCGAGGCCAAGGAGGCACCAAGAGCCAGCGAGGGCTGTGAGGGCTGCCAGCACACTGTCACCTCTCAAGGAGATCGAGACCATCCTGGCTAACAAGGTGAAACCCCATCTCTACTAAAACTAAAAAAAAATTAGCTGGGCGTGACGGCGGGCGCCTGTAGTTCCAGCTACTCGGGAGGCTGAGGCAGGAGAATGACGTGAACCTGGGAGGTGGAGCTTGCAGTGAGCTGAGCTTGCACCTGGGTGACAGAGCGAGACTCCGTCTCAAAAAAAAAAAAAAAAAAAAAAGAGGTTAGAAAAGCTAAAACAGGGAAGGTGTAGTGGCTTATGCCTGTAATCCCAGAATTTAGGGAGGCTGAGGAGGGCAGATTGCTTTAGCCCAGGAATTCTAGACCAGCGGTAGGCAACATGGCAAGATCTTGTCTCTCCAAAAAAAAAAAAAAAAAAAATAGCCAGGTGTGGTTGTACAGCACTCCAACCTGGGCAACAAACCTAGACTCTGTCTCAAAGGAAAAAAAAAAAAAAAAAGAAAGAAAGAAAAGGAAGGAAAAGAAAAGCAAAATAATAAACCCAGAGTACATAGAAAGAGCTAGATAATAAAGGTAAGAGCAGAACTTAACAAAACAGAAAAATAGTATAAAATTCAGGTGATTTCTAGACTCAAATGATAATGCTTTAAAAATATTTAAAAACAAGCAATTTAGGAAAAATTAAAACACAAATAAATAATATGCCAAAAGAATGGGGGCAATTTGTCAGCAAAGATTACAGTTAAGAGAATATATGAAGTGTCAATAAATTTGAACATTTACTTAAAATGGACAATTTCCTAGAGCCTAAAGTTTACCAAAACTGACACAAGAGGAAATGCATAGCTGAAAGAGTCCTTTAACTGGTAAAGAAATTAAATCAATTGTTTAAAATCCTTCACTGAGAAAATACCAGATCCAGATCATTTGGGAGGTGAATTCTATCAAACTTCTAGTACAAAGAGAATATCAGTTTTAACAAAATGTTCTAAAGAGTAGGAAAAGAATCTTCCTTTAATTATTTCATGAAGCTTATATAATGTTGATACTGAACATAGATAAGAACTGTAAAGAAATTTATAAGCCAAATTCACTCATGGATATAAAAGCAAAATGTTTAAACCACTGTATTACCTGCCTAAGTCCACTAGAGTGAGAAAAAAGCATGACTGACAGGTCATCCAAGAAATGTGAGGGTGGTTTAATATCAGGAATACATTTATTTAATTGACTGTATTTTATTTATCTTTTAGTTTTTTTAATTTGATAAATATCAATATTGTGTTGCCTTTGTGGTAAGCACTGTCCCAAATGGTTTCCAAATATTTGCTCCTTTTAACCTCCTATTGTCTCCAGGAGAAGGCACTATCATATCTTGCTTCCCTGTTTCAGGTGAGGACTCCACTGCAAAGCATATGGAGATGAAGTAACATGTAGAGATTGTACGGGTGATCAGTGGTGGAATCAGGACGAGAACTCCTGAGTTCATGTCCTGAACCAGTGCCCTTTATTGACGTTTACATTATAGATTAAAGAAAACAACCGGCCAGGCGCGGTAGCTCACGCCTGTAATCCCAGCACTTTGGGAGGCCAAGGCGGGTGGATCACAAGGTCAAGAGATCGAGACCAACCTGACCAACATGGTGAAACCCCATCTCTGCTAAAACTACAAAAATTAGCTGGGCATGGTGGCACGCACCTGTAATCTCAGCTACTCTGGAGGCTGAGGCAGGAGAATCCCTTGAACCCAGGAGGCGATGTTGCAGTGAGCCAAGATTGCGCCACTGCACTCCAGCCTGGGTGACAGAGCGAGACTCCATCTCAAGAAAACAAAACAAAACAAAACAAACAAAAACAACCATGTGCTTCTCTCAAGAGATGCAGAGAAAGCATGTATATTTCTAAATATATTTCCCAGGGTTTTTTACTTGTTTTTTGACCTGCTTTTTAGTATGTTTTTCCATGGAGAAATTTGAAATTCTTATATAATTAAGATCATTTTTTCTTTGTAGCTTAAAAAGATATTCCTCACTAAGAATAAAAATTTTCAAGTCTCCCAGGTTTCTATAGTTCCATTATATCTATTTTATTTCTTTTTTTTTTTTATTTTTAGGGGTGAAGCCTTGCTCTGTCACCCCAGGCTGGAAGGCAGTGGCTTTACCATAGCTCACTGCAGCCTCCACCATCTGAACTCAAGTGATCTTCCTGCCTCAACTTCTCAAGTAGTTGGGACTGCAGACACATTCACCATGCTCAGCTATGGGAGATATCGGGATCTAGCTATGTTGCTAAGGCTGGTCTCAAACTCTTAGCCTCAAGTAATCCTTCTGCCTCAGCTTTCCAAGTGCTGGAATTACAAGTATGAGCCACTGCGCCCAGCCTCTACATTTTTAAATAGTTAATATATCTAGAGTTTATTAACGATTAGCTATATTTTCCACCTTTGTTGAATAATTTTTGTTACTGATCCAAAATGTCAATTTTATTATAATTTCAATTCTCTTATATTCTTGAGTCTAATTTTAGGCATTTTCCCATTGATTAGTCTAATTCTGAACCAAAATGCTGTTTTTAATTATAATATAGAAAATATAATGAATTACATAATATAACAAAAAGTAAATTACCATAAAACATGCTCAAAAGAGAATAAAGTTATATCATCATCTGAAAGATCCACAAATGGTATTTTATAAAATGCAACATTCATTTCTAATTTTAAAATATTAATAAATCAGAATAGATGAATGTTTCTGCAACATGAAGAAATTATATATCTAAAAAGGAAAACAAGGGGTAGACATATTAGTCTGTTCTCACATGGCTATAAATAAATACCTGAGACTGGGTAATTTATAAAGAAAAGAAGTCTAATTGGCTCACAGCTCTGCAGGCTGTGCAGGAAGCATAGTGGCTTCCTCTTCTGGGGAGGCCTCCTGTAACTTACAATCATGGCAGGGGTCAAAGGGGAGCGAGTGTCTCACATGACTGGAGCAAGAGGAAGACAGAGCAAGGGGAGGTGTTACACACTTTAAAACAACAAGATCTCGTGAGAACTCTGTCACCAGAATAGAACTAGAGGGATGGTGCTGAACCGTTCGTGAGAAACCGTCCCACCAGGCCCCACCTCTAGCATCAGGTATTACATTTCCACAGGAAATTTGGGCGGGGACACAGATCCAGACCATTATCAGCAAGATATTGATAAAACTTTACTAACATTGGCAATAAGTGCAGGACAAAATGAAGATGCCTAATATAGTATCAAATAAAACACTATTGGGTGTAGTGGCTCACATCTGTAATCTCAATACTTTGGGATGCCAAAGTGGGCAGATCACTTGAGCTCAGGAGTTCAAGACCAGCCTGGGTAACATGGTGAAAACCTGTCTCTACAAAAAATACAATAATTTTTCAGGCGTGGTGGCAGGCACCTGTAGTCCCAACTACTAGAAGACCTAGGTAGGAGTATTAATTGATCCCATGAAGTCAGGCTGCAGTGAGCTGTAATCATGCCACTGCAATCCAGCTGGGGTGACAGGGTGACACCCCCGTCTCAAAAAAACAGAACAAAACAAAAAAACTATTATTAACCATGGTTTTTGAAGCACTGATAATTCAGTTAGAAAAGAGTATCTCATTCTTTAATATCAACTTTTTCATTGCATGAATATAACATAGTTTGTTTAAGCAATTCATTATTAGTACGTATCTGGGTTTCTAGGGTTTTTTTTTTTTTGAAATTTTATTCTGAAAAATGGAGATTCAAATTCCAAGACTTTCTCCTACGTCCATATCTTTTATTTATTTATTTATTTTTGGAGACAGGGTTTCACTCTATTGTCGAGGCTGGAGTGTGGTGGTGCAATCACCACTTACTGCAGCCTTGCCCTCTCTAGGCTCAGGTGCACCCCAGCCTCCCAAGTAGCTCCAAATACAGGTGTGCACCACCACACCTGGCTACTTTGTGTGTGTGTATGTATATGTGTGTGTGTGTGTGCATATATATATATATATGTATATACATATACATATTTTCCCAGTTCTAAGCTCATTCCACAACTTGCCACAAAGAAACAATAATCACTTTCTAAGGGACCTATGTATATATACATGTATATATACACACACATATATACGTATACATATACATATATATATATATATCTTTTTTTAGAGAGATGGGTTTTGCTGTGTCGCCCAGGGTAATCTCAAACTCCTGGGCTCAAGTGATCTGCCCACCTCAGCCTACCAAAGTGCTGGGATTACAGGAATAAGCCACAATGCACAGCCCATATCTTTTAAAAGAGATAATATCTTCACAGATTATTTAACTGTGCTTGCTGCTTCAGCCACTAGCAGAGTGCTGCTACTTCCAATGCTTCTTTTTATATTCCTAGTTGAGATTACAAAATGAAAATTAAAAGTGTGTCTTCTACTTGGAGATTGTGGAGATAAGTCTTGATGATAAAGACTTGATAAATTCTAGAAACATAAACTTAGAACAAATATTTTCCCAGCTATAACTATGTGTGAATCCCTTGGCTTGATCTTGTAGAAGAGACAAAGTAAGACTCTGCAGGTCTTGCCCTTAAAGTGCTTACAATATGATTAACTTAGTAAAGTACGGTTGGCTGTCTAATCCAAGATAGATGTAGTAGCTACTTTTCTGTTATAGCAACATTTGGTTGAGAAAATGTGGGAGTCATGGTAGATTTTTGGTTTAAAAAATTAAGAAATAAAAATTGTGTTGGCAGATGATTTTCCTGGTTCAACTGTGGGGATGCGTTGGAAAGTGGCTAAAAGGGAAATTAGCTTAGCCAAAGTTAAACTCCTATGTTGGTGAGCATTCATTAAATATTTATGATCTATGTTTTTTTCTGATCATCATTTATCCCAATGTATGCCCCTTTTTGATGTCTGATTAATCATTATCAAAGATATAATTAACAATAATTATTACTATGTGTATTAAGTTTTGCCTGGGTCCTGAAGAGAAACTGCCCCAAATTAGCAGCTGTGATCTTCACTTGATTTCCTTACAAAGAACAGTGGGAATTTCTGGTTTTAAAGTGAATTAAAATGTGAAACTAATTAGATTATCATAGATGACCCTGCAGAGCCCATTGGTGAAAATTTGGAAAACACAAGGACTTTGTAAAGTGGATTCTTGTAGCGTTTTTGGAGAGAAAAATGAACCAAAAGGATGGCAAAATACTTCTTGTTCTGTTATTAGTCTTCTATATGGAAACATCACTGAAGTTTCTGGACTCCATTTTCCCATGTGGGAAGTTTACTAACAATATCCAATTCCATTCTATCACCATGTAACTTCTGAAACTAAGCAAAAATGCTGATTTATTAATCTCAGTAAAAATTGAAATGAATATGTAACAGAATAGTTGGAGGGCCTCTTGGAAAGTGATTATTGTTTCTTTGTGGCAAGTTGTGGAATGACCTTGTAACTGGGAAAATACATGTTTTGAGTTCTGGATTTGGCCAAATGTTAACCACATGACTCTGGATAAATTGTTTAATCTCACTTATCCTCATTTAATGCCTACATCACAGGATGTTGTGATCATTAGCGTAATTATTTGTGTAATATACAGTGTTATGGAAATTCTTGTTGTTATTGTTCTTCTTGCATAAATTCATATCCTTAAGCAACTCACTTAAATAAGTAGTAACTTATCTCCTTAAATTATACCCTATCTTCTGTAATGGGCTAAATTGTCCCCCGACCCTCAAATTTACATGTTGAAGTCCTAATCCCCAAGACATCAGAATGTGGCTGTATTTGGAGATAGAGCCTTTATTTTTTACTTTCATTTTTTATGTTACAGAAGTTGAAATAGGGCCTTTAAAAAGGTGACTACAGTAAAATGAGGTCACATGGTGGAACCTAACCCATGTGATTGGTGTCCTTATACAAGGAAAAGATTAGGATGCAGACATACACAAAAGAAAACCCATGTGAAACCAGCGGGAGAAGATGGCGATCTATAAGCCAACAAGAGAGGCCTCAGAAGAAATCAACCCTGTTGACCCCTTACCTCAGACTTCCAGCCTCCAGAACTGTGAGAAAATAAATATCTGTTGTTTGTCACCCATCCTGTGGTAGTTAGTTATGGCAGCCCTAGCAAACTAATATATCTTCTTATGGCATTCTTGTCTTAAGTTGAAAATTCAATATTTGGCATCACAGCTAGAAAAAAAAATTAACGTCTCAATTTTGTGTTGTAGTCTTTCTTCCTTATTGTCATTGCTAAAGATTTCCATATTTGGGTATATTTTCTGTATCTTGTAAACAGTGCTATGCTTATTCCTATTATTGCTTCTAATATACAATAAATATGCAGATACTGCATAAAGTTTGAAGAAATGCCACATATAGGATGTACATTTTAGGTATGTATATATATTTATATATTTATGTTTTATAACATTTGTCTATTTTCTCCCTTTGCTGGGATCTAGGAGCCTCCACTTTTGTGACTAGTACATTGAATTCTAGTCACTGAGTTTAATTCATTAAAACTTGTCAAATAATAATAATAATATGGGGAAAGATAAAAGAAAAGAAAATGATGAGCAGAGGAAGAAGCCATCAGGGAAGGGCAATACTATGAAGTGTTAGAATCTTATTAATAGGATTAATTTAGTCTAGAGGGAAAGACATTTGGTGGCACCAATGAGCCTAGTCTTTACTGATTGTTAGAGGCATCTCTAGTTTTGTTTCTTCTTGGTCTCCATCCATATGATTACCAGGGTCTGGGAATAGTATTTGAACAACTACAGTCACTGAATGGAAAAGAAATATGTCTTTAGAGAATCAACAGTAATTTTTTGAGCTGATTAAAAAGTATTGTTGACTGGCTCTTGGGAAGCCTGTCATATTCGTAAGCAGGAAATTGTTGGATGTGAAAAGTGGATGAAGAGAGGAGAGCAAAAGCTTTGGAAATAGATATATCTGGATTTAATTCCCACCTCTGCCACTTATTAACTGGATAACCCTGGGCAAGTTTCATACCTTCTTGAAATTCACTTACTTCAGTCTGTAAAATGGACATAATAACATATCACAGCATCCTTTCAGGAATTTAAAATCAGTTTTTGAAAGAAAAAGTACTCCATGAAATATATAGAAAATTATGAGCTCCTCATGGGTGTTTGACCTTTTATATTCTACCATCCCTTCTCCCCATCAAAAAGAGAATAATAATTATTTTCCTCCCCTTTTTGTTCACAGAAAATATCTCATGTTATGAAGTGGAAGCATTAAATAGAAAGTAATGGAATTGCCTATTATCCCAAGATGAGAAGGGAAAAAACAGGAATTCCAAATTAGAACATAAATTTTCATTAGGTACTTATTTGTATATGCTACTCTGCTGTTTACAATAGCAATTAAATTTAAAAGACAGTTCCTCACTTCTAAGACTTTATTGTACTCATTTACAAATTATATACCTGACTTATACTAAATTTTCAGAATTGAGGATTTTACCTTTTTGGTATATTCATTCAAATCCTTATTGGCAAAAGGAGCAATGACTTCAGCAGAGAAAACATAAAATACTGCACTTAAACAAACTATATGTATATATAATGTTATATATTTTACATGCATTTATATCCTTGTTTCATACAACATTGTGATAGCTTACAGGAATATGCCTGATCCAATATATTGCAGAAATATTTAATATAAACAGGGCCAGGGGGAATGCAGATAAACCAGGAAGAAAAAACTAGGGTGGTGAAATTGGAAGAAAGAATAGTCACTCAGGTTGTACCACTATTTTGACTTTAAGATTCTCCCTGGATAAAGCAGCATAGTAAACATGATTGGCTCCAAAGCCACATTATTTGCAGGTGCCAGACTGCACATTAACAGTCTGACACCAAGGGACAGCACAGAAAAACTATCCAAAGATAAAGATCTTAAAATCTTTTCAGTTTGGAACTAGATCAGGTATAATAAGCCCTACACACTTCAACACAAAACATATTGTTCATCCTATATCAAATTATGTCTCAGACTATGTTATTGGAAATAGTTGGGGGTATCTGACCCTGCCATCTAAAACTGACCTGTAACATGTAAAGCGCAGGAAGTATTATTGTCCACTTTTCAACATCTGAACAGGAAAACAAAGTTGTTTCACAATGATAATGGAGAATAAAGTAAATACAAAAGGCTATAAAAGCCAAATAAAGTGCTGAAAGAAAGTGTGGACAAAACCAAACCTAACAAAAATCTGGTGAAGAATGGGGGTCCGTGACTGCATAAATCCAATGGAAAAACCTTAGCCAAAGTATAGGCACAAAAAGAAGGGCCCTGCCAAACCTATCACAGTGTAATTATTTTAAATGTCTCCATCTTTTATGAGTAGAGGTGAATCCTTCACTGTGCAATGCTCCTAGTTTATCACCCACAGGGTCATGAGCACAATTAATAGTTGATGTTTTATACTACTAAGTTTTGGGGGTAGTTAATAATACTAAAATATGTTTGTCTTCTATCTTTATCTATATAGTTAAAGTGAATGGGTTGTGTTTATACCATGTGACCCTTATCCCTAGGCCTGTTTGTTTAAATCAGGGATGTCCACTGAGCCAAATTTGATAATAGACTTCCTTTCCAAAGAATTTGGAACTGGAACATTGTCACAGACACAAAAAACTGCAGAGTTATCTGTAGATCATTTTACACCTTCTGGATTGCAAAACCATTGTAGTTTTGCAAAAATCATTCTTCAAAAGAAGAATAAAGAGGTATGCAGGGAGAAGCAAAGATAAGAAAGTGAGAGAAGAAAGAGATAAGTAGGGTGGGGAGGGTGGGTAGAAAGAGAGAGAGACAGAGAGAGAGAGAGAAAAAAAATAGTAGTGCAGGCAAGTGAAAGAGCAGAAAGAGGCAGCAATTGCAATTGTAAGAGACATTGAGAAAGATTAAACCCTTCCTAGTTTCCTCCTGCCTCCCTGGGAACCATCTGTGCCTCAGGCTCCGCTGTCTCAATACCATCCTTGGTTAAAGGAGATTCCCATATCCTTTCAATAAATTCCTTTCTCTTTTAAGCTAGTAAAAGTATATTTTTCTTAGCTTTAACCAAAGAATTGTGATTTGTGCAGGTGATATTCTGATTCTCCCAAAATGCATCTAAAGGTTAGAAAAAATAGATACAGACTCTGGGTAAAGTGATAATATTTCCTAAAGCATTATTTTTGCATATATCTCAGAATAAGAAAGAAAAAGGTAATAAAAATTATGCGGAGTAATGGATATTAGTAAACTGAAATGAGAAAGGGGGAAAAATTAGGCTAATAGAAAAGCAAGACATAAAAAAAGATAAAATTGCAGGCCATGTCGAGGGAAAATAATAAATATAGAGTAATATGGAGGACAAAAAAAAAAAAGAAGTAAAAGCATTTGGGTAGATTTAAAACAGGGAATATCTAGTTTCCAACTCTTACATCAGAGTATTTGCATGACACTGAAAGTTTCAAACCTGTTTCTAAAGTCTGCAAATTTTTAGGGAACCAACGGTAATTTACATTATTTTTAGTTAAAGGACCTGGGACAGTGACAGAAGCTGAATTTCCTTCTCTGAATGGGTAGGTGTCTGATATGGTTTGGCTGTGTCCCCACTCAAATCTCATCTTGAATTGTAGCTCCCATAATTCCCACATGTTGTGGGAGGGACCTGGTGGGAGAGAACTGAATCATGGGGGCAGTTTCCCCCATACTGTTCTCGTGGTAGTGAATAAGTCTCACAAAATCTGATGGTTTTTAAAGGGGAAATCCCTTTTGCTTGGCTCTCATTCTCTCTGTTGCCTGCTACCATGTAAGATGTGGATTTTGCCTCCTGCCGTGACTGTGAGGCCTCCCTAGAAATGTGGAACTGTAAGCCCATTAAACCTCTTTTTCTTTATAAATTATCCAGTCTCTAGTGTGTCTTTATTAGCAGTGTGAAAATGGACTAATACAGTATCCTTCCTTGTTCTGCCTTCCAATTGAGTCAGCATTGGAGCAAAGAAACACCAATTTTCATTTAATTCAGAATATAATCTTTGGCAACATAGAAACAAATTTGGCTAAGTAATTTGACTCTGCCAAATCATAGTAAATGCATATAGTGAAAAAATGTCTTTTAACAAATTACTCTTTAAAATATATTAATGTAGACATGTCAGTGGAAAGTTGAAAACAAGCATAAAAACATTCAGGTAAAGGGTTGAAATAAAAAGTTGACTCCATTACATTCAATTCCTCCTATAAAACTCTCTTTTTAATTTGAGTGGACAGTAAACTGAGAATACCTGATTCTGGGCTAAGAAAAAGCCTTCTCTGTCACACTGTATTCTCTTGGGTCACTTAATAAAGACACAAGTTGGGTTACTGGAAAAATAGTGGGAAAAATCAATCCCTCAGATATAAAGGGCTGCTCTTGGAAGCGTGTGAATTGCTGTAGTTACTTTGCTCTTCTGGCCTCTAGAGTCTCTATCTTAACCTTGGCCTCACATGGAGACTGACTTTTTAAACCACTTTCCCATGACCCATTATATGCCTGTCAAAAGAGAAAAACCCAGCTCTTTTCCTGTGCTTTCAACCAGCCAGCTTATTCAAAAATCTATTCGGGTTGTTATAGCTTAACCTTGCCTGGCGAGGGACTTATGGGAAGTTTCTTATGATTTGAAAGACTGGTGCCATATATGTGCCTGCAAAGAAAGAAAAAAGTAAAGAAGAAACAGGTGTGGTTATCAAACACCCCAGTAGTCAAGTGATCTGTCCCAAGGTATGTGACAGCAACTTCTGAAAAAGTTAACCTGTCAGAGCTTGCCATCTTGTTGTGTTTTATTCTGGAAGTAACAATAAATATTGACGAATGCTCCTGGTCTTCCCAGTTTCCCAAAGTTCCCTGGATTCATGCTTTAATATCTACCAGGAAAAATAGCACAGTATTTCAAGTCACTACTCTCTGCTTATATTATTGATAGTCACTTCTCATGGCCTCTCCCCTTCAAAGGAGAGTAGATCCTGAGAAGTGTTCTTTGTTTGTCTTTGTGGAGTAACTGGTGGTGATGCAAACTGGAGAGGCTGAGAGATGTTTTCACTGTGGTGTAATAAAACTAAAATGAAGAGATCCAGAAAGATCTTGAAAGGTGGCTGGAGGAGTGTGTAGCAGGAGTTCGGAGTAGAGACATGTGCAGGGAGATGGAGAGGATCTTTGTGGAGGGGAGAAAGATAAACAAATAATTTACTAAGTTATGTCTTGTGATGTAGGACATGAGTCTCACCCTTCCCCTTTCCCTGGCAATCTCTTCACTAAAGACTGCATTATTCATTAGTGCTACTGAGGTAGATTTGCCATCTTATTTGGATACAGAGATGGATCCATGAATGCAAAATTACATTTGGTTTATCTTTGAATAATGTCACTAATAAGGAACACACATATTGGCCATACTAGCTGTGCACATGCTATAACCATGGTCCTCTATTTAAAGATCAAATTAAGTCTTCTTTTTTTAAGGTCAATCTCAAATTGCAACTCAAATATACATTCGTTGATATACTCAGCCCATAATGAACTGTCCCTTCCTTGTCCTCAAGCTGTGTCTACAAAATCTCATTTTTGAACTTAGAGATTGTCCCATATCACAAATTGTGATTCCATAAGCATATCTTATATCTTCAACACAATTACATGCTTCCGTGTAGCTAGAATCTTCCATTTTCATGATTTTTCTCAGTACTTGCTATGACAATAAGGACATTTATTCATCTAAATATCATTTGAGTATAACTGAAGTATCTCAATTCCGATATTGTTTGGATGGATTAATGCATAAATGAGGGAGTATGTAATAGCATCATGTACCACCCAGATTGTTTTTAAATGCAAACACGAAGAGCAGGCTAAAAAGAGGAGCAGAGCTTTTTGTAAAATATCCATCTCATAGTTGAGTCATTCTGTGAAACTCAGGATGCTCTGGAAAGATTTTGATGGCTGAGTAAGAATATTAAACAAATGAAATTCTTTCAAGACTATTCAACCTGTCACCAGACAGCTTTTTTGTGCCTCCCAGGGATTTTATTTAAAACATAGACTTATAAAGTCTTTATAGATAACAGACTTATAAATCTTTATTCAAATCTTCATTTATACATGGATTTTTCTCTATTATTGTGTTCTAAAAGATTTAAAGAAAATACATGATAATTAACAATTGATATTATCTTTCTTATGTCCAAGTTTTTAATAGCAAAAACCTTCTCTCTACACAATGCCTTCCAATTCTCATAGGTTCAATTCTCAAGTGAATTTTGCTCTGAACGGTGGGACATATAAGCTGTAAATGAATTGTTTGTATATGTTTTAAGAATTCTTCGCAATGGCATGGCTATGAAAATGCATAGAATATTTAAATAACTAAAGTCACTTCCTGAGAATTATTATTTCTTCCTGGTTGAGATACTGTCTACTCTGATTTATAAACATTTCCCTTTAAAGTGGTCTCAATTTTGTTTCGGATGGGTTCCTAGGATTTATTCCAATATCCACCCTGCAAAAGGTTTTTTTTTTTTTTAAATTAATCCCCTTACAGTTTCTCTATCATACAGAACGTACAATGGCAACCTGGTTATCACAACTCTGAAAAAGACAGCACTATTATTTTAGAGCTATTGAAGTTTTCTCTATCTGAAAAATAGACAGATGTCAATCTTCTTTGCTACTTCTCTGGGCCCTTTTATGGACTGAACAGCCCCTTATGGACTTCACACAGGACCTCTGTATCAGCTCATCGATATTCTTCCAACTTGAGTCTAGACTTCTGGCCTCCAAATGATGTTAGAGTTATAGCTCCAGCTCATATCTGCATATTGCCTGGATTTAGGACCAGACCCTGTGAGCATCCACCTGCTCTCATGTCTCTGGATTTTATTTTTCTCATAATTTTCAAAAAGTGGAGATATGCCTTTCTTCTTTTCAGTTTCAGCTATGTGTTTTTACATTTTTCAAAATTCACTTCACATTTCCATATATTAAGAGTAGGAGAGTGACATTAAATTGAGCTTACTCTGCCATTGTATAGGCATATTGGAGATCCAATTTACTAGCTATTTATTGGATTCCATTACCTGGGTATTTCAGACACCTGAACCTCACCATGTTCCAAATTTCCCTCCTTATTGTTAGTACTTTTGCTCATAATCTGAATGACATGAAATGGAATTAAAGCCAGCGAGTGGTTTTATTAATCAGAGGTAGAGCTTACGATGCCTGACAGCTATAGGTCAGTAAGTCCTTCTTCCTCTTGGGGCCCTTGATTTAAAGTTAAACTTTGCTTCCTTCTGAGAGGTGTATATGCGGCAGTGAACTATGAAGCTAGTTTAGGAAACACCACAGTAGTAGCTTCTGCCTAGAATACACTTTACCAAGGTATTCATTGGTAGTCTCTTCTGCCTCATTCAGGTCTCAGTTCAAATGCCACATCCACATAGAATTCTTTCTGGAACACCCAATGAAAATTGTTTTCTGCCTCATCCCATTTTTCCCTTTATTCATTTATTTTTAAATTGCATTTCTCATTTATAAGATGCCAGTGCTTAGAACAGTACCTGAAACATAGTGTGATTTCAACAAATATTTATGAATTGCATGGATCTAATATTTTCTTCCCAAGAATAAACCTGACCTTTATGAAAACTACTAAGTGTATGTGGCACTTTCCACTTGCTTCCAAAGTCACTGTGCAACCAGTAATTTAATTAAATTAATTACTTTACAAAGTGCTTGGAGAAATCCAGGATATGAGAGTCAGGATGTAAAATAAAATACTTTCCATTCTGCATATACCAAAGCATTTTACAGATAAATTACTAAAATATTGTGGGTCAGTGACCACAGAGAGCAAAGCTACTGCCTGGTCTAATGTAGCTCACCCAAAGCAAAGGTTTTATAAAGAAGTGAACTATTGCACAAGGCACTGAAGTCTCCTTGCTCCCCTATTCAAAAATTGCCGTAAAATCTGATGTTTACACACCCATCTCTGACCAATGTCTTGGCTTGGAATATTAATGAGATAATAGCTTCCCAGCTGGGAAGCCTCTCCAATAGTAATTCTCAATAATGTATTTCTGGCTGTTCAAAGCTGGGTATAGAAAAATAATCAGTACACACATGAAGGATACAAAGTAAAAATTTCATGATGTACCTGCACGTCACAAGTAGTGACAATTCTGATCTTTTGTAAATAAGTGCTGATGGGTTTGGAGGTTCTAGTCATATTCAGTAGTTAGGCAGTTTTGTTTGTTTTTTGAGATGGAGCCTCGCTGTGTCACCCAGGCTCACTGCAACCACTGCCTCCCAGGTTCCAGTGATTCTCCTGCCCCAGCCTTGTGAGTAGCTGGGACTGCAGGTGCACACCACCACACCTGGCTAATTGTTGTATTTTAAGTAGAGATGGGATTTCGCCATGTTGGCCAGGCTGGTCTCGAACTCCAGCCCTCAAGTGATCTGCCTACCTTGGCCTCTCAAAGTGCTGGGATTACAGACAAGAGCCTAGTAGTTAGACGGTTTTGTGATGTTTTATATCTATGTATGTCTCATTAGACTTACCTCAAGGTAAGTAACTATCTTTTTCACCCTATACCCCATAGATGAACCAGTGTGTGGTACAGAGTAAGTACTTAGTAATGACAGCTGCTGTTCCTACTCATTCATGCTGTCTTTCACTTCTCCCAGCTTGAGGCAGAGCTTGCATGGAACTTACAAATCTAGGACAACACAGGTTAGGAAAAAGTGAAGTGACAAGTGATGCAGGAAGGAAAGAAAGGTGACACAGGCTGGTGCGCTATCAAGCTTCTCAAGGAAACACAGCCAGTTTTACTGTCACAAGGGATGTCTCTAGGGAGGCCCTCATGGATGGAACTAAAGCAAATTTGAGCAGCATATCAACAATTGTTGGTATAGTTGTACTTAGGTATGCCCTTTTCCTATTTGTTTTAACTTGTCTCACCTGTTTTTGTCACTCTGTTCCTCCTTTACTGACTTTTTTTGTATTAATAGAATAAATGTTCCATATTTATTGTTTTTGGCATTATAGTCATATCTCTTACAATGTATAGAAAATTTTCATCACCTAAAGGCTTGTTTTTTTTTTCTTCTATTTGGGATATTTTCTATTTCTATATCTTTAGTTATTATTTCGTTTTTGTTGTTATTGTTTTTCAGTTTGTTTTGCAAGCCAGGATTTAAAAAAATTTTAGATTGGACAATGAAAATGTTATGTTGTTGGTTGCTGGCTTTGATTATATTCCTTTAAAAGATAGACTATCCAACATCTTTTAAAGGAATGCAATTAAAGTTCAATCATTCAAGGCGTGCTTTTAAACTTTTTAGAGTGGATCATAGAACACTCTTTAGTATATGGCCACATCATTTCTTTTGTGGGTTCTATTTGATACTCTGTATGTTACAAGGTTTTTCTAGTCTGGTTGGGTATACACCAACCGTCCCTACCTCTGTGTGATGTGTAGGGATTGTTCTGCTTACTCAAAATGATTCTTTTTCTACCTTCGGTAGTTTCATCTCACACATGTGCAGGTAAATCTTCAGTTAAACACTCAAGACATCCTTACTACACATCTTTAGAGCCCTTTGTCAGTTCAGAACCCTCCTTTCCAGTAGTTGAGCCCACAAATTCCAGCTCCTTTGGCTTCCCTGAGATAAGATCTCTATCTCTTCAAGTCCACAATTCTCTCAGGCTTTGTTTGTATTTCCTCTTCCTGCACAGCAGTTTGGAAACCGACCCCAAGAAGTAAACTAGTGCAGTCATAGAGCTCTCTTGGTTTATTTCTCTCGCCTCTGAGATGAGAGTATCGTGCAGCCTGTTGGTCAGCATCTGAAAATCATTGTTTCATAGATTTTCATAGATTAAAAACTTGGGCCAGGCGCGGTGGCTCACGCCTGTAATCCCAGCACTTTGGGAGGCCGAGGCAGGCGGATCACGAGGTCAGGAGATTGAGACCATCCTGGCTAACACGGTGAAACCCCGTCTCTACTAAAAAATACAAAAAATTAGCCGGGCGTGGTGGCGGGCGCCTGTAGAACCAGCTACGGCGGGAGGCTGAGAAGGAGAATGGCGTGAACCCAGGAGGCGGAGCTTGCAGGGAGCCGAGTTCGCGCCACTGCACTCCAGCCTGGGTGACAGGGCGAGACTCCGTCTCAGACAAAAAAAAAAAAAAAAAAAAAAAGACAGATTTTCTAATAGGCTTTTTATGGCTTTTTTTGGGTTTGATTTAATGTTCTTTTTCTGCCTGCTTTAGCTAGAAAATTAGAACACAGATTTTAAGTTTATCATCTTTTTCCATGTGCATTTAAGACTCTATGTCCTATTTTAATGTAGGTCTTACTTCAATTTACAAATTGTGATAGGTTCTGTCGTTACTATCATTTGGTTTAAAACTTTTTGTTATTTCTGTTGTTATTTTATCTTTGACTCAGGTGGTTTTTCTGTTATTTGTTTTTATAGATGTTTATCACTTAATTTCCAAGAATGTGAGGATTTCCTAGTATATATGAATTGTTAATTTTTATCCTAAATTTACTCTGGTCAAATTATATACTGTGAATGATTTCAATCAAAATATGTTTACACAAGTTCTGAAATGACATAATTTAAAGTTGGTAATGGTTTACGTGCACTTGCAAAAAATGTGTGTTGTATCTGGATTGTCTGCACAGTTTTACATATGTAATTAGATCCATTTTAAATTTAAAGCCTTTCATATATTAACTGATATTTTGTCTGTTCTATCAGTTATTGAGAGAAATGTAATAAATTCTATTAAGATTGTTGATTTGCTTGTTTTTTTGTTTCAGTTTTGTAAATATTTGCTTTATATATGTTGAATCTAATTTACTGAGTGCCTAAAGATTTAGAATTTTAATACTCCTGGTATGCTATGGTTTGAATGTTTGTCTTCTCCAAAACTCATGTTGAAATTTAATTGCTATTGTGAAGGCATTGGGAAGTGGGACCTTTAAGAAATGGTGTTTAGATCATTAGGGCTCCATCCTCATAAATGGATTAATATTATCGTGGATGTGGGTTCACCCCTTTTTGCTCTCCCTCTCTTTCTTTCACCCCTTCTTGGTTTTCTGCCTTCTGCCATGGGATAGGGCAACAAAAAGGCTGTCACCAAATGCTGGCCTCTTCATCTTGGACTTCTTACCCTCCAGAATCATGAGTCAATAAATTTCTGTTTATTATAAATTACCCAGTTTCAGGTATTCTGTTACAGCAGCACAAAATGGACAAGGGCATGATATATTTTCACTTTTATCACTATGACATATGTCTGTAATTATATTTTTGAAAGTTAAATTTAATATTAGCATTGAATGTTGTTTTTATATTCCCTTTTTTTCCTGCAATTTTTTTGGCATAGTGTATTATTTTTAATCCTTTTATTTATAATCATTGTGGATCCTTATAATAAAAGTGAGTCACTTCTAAGCAACAAATGCAACTTCTTTTGCATTTATTTGTAATTCAAGTATTACTGTCTTAGTGTTGTATATAGTGTATTTATTTCTTTTATTGCTTTGTTATTATTGAAATGTTTGGATCAATATCTAACATTTATTGTCCATCCTCCAATGTTTTGAGGTTCTTTTACTTTTTTGTCTTGTTCACATTTGAATTAATAAAATATTTTTTAATTTTATGTTCTTTCTTTCACATTTTTAATTTTAATCTTTTATTTTTTATACATTCCTTTACATGACTATTATAGCGATTATAACAAGAAAACTTGAGCTATTATAGTTTATTTTTCTTTTACCATTTCTATATAAATCTATAAATTTCTAACATTTTAACTTTCTTTGTCCCTCTGCTGAGGTTTTATTTTGTTCGAGGCATTTTAGCCTAAACATATTTTAAAATCTATGAGGCATTTTTCTTTTGGTTTATATAGTCAAAGTCCATTGACACTTACTCACATATTTGCCCATTCTTCCTGTACATCATGACTCTATCTGGGATTTTTTTTCTTTTGCAATAACTCCTTGCATATTTCTTTCAATAAAGAATTGCTCATAATAAATTCTCTTAATAGTTTGGTCTGAAGTTATCTTCATTCCATTTTAAAAACTTTTTGTTTGTACAAAATTCCAGTTTGACACTTTAAAAATTATATTAATATGAAATGTGTTTTCCTATGGCCTCCATGGTCTCTACAGAACTCAAATGTTATTTTTTTTTCTGTTAATTTGAAGGCACTGTGTCTTTCTCTCTCACCATGCCTCCCTCTTAGATGTTTTCAAAATTTTCCCTTTGGTTTTTGGGATTATTTCAATTGCCTAGATATAATTCTCTTTCTACTTATTCTACTCAGGGTTTTCATAACTTATTGAATCTGTGTATTAGAGGCTTTAATCAATTTTGGAAAACTTTGGGTAATTTTATCCTCAAATATATCTTCTGCTTCATTCTCTTTTACATTTTCAAACTCGAAAAATGCTTTTGTTCAACTATTTCCCCATATTCCACAAGACTATTTATACTTCTACTTGCATTTTTCCTCTTTGTCCTCTGAGAGACCTTCTGGTTCTCTAACCACATTTTCTGCTAATAAATCAATCTATTAATTCTTTTTTTTATATATATTTTTTATTATTATACTTTAAGTTTTAGGGTACATGTGCACATTGTGCAGGTTACTTACATACATATACATGTGCCATGCTGGTGTGCTGCACCCACTAACTCGTCATCTAGCATTAGGTATATCTCCCAATGCTATCTCTCCCCCCTTCCCCTACCCCACAACAGTCTCCAGAGTGTGATGTTCCCCTTCCTGTGTCCATGTGATCTCATTGTTCAATTCACACCTATGAGTGAGAATATGCGGTGTTTGGTTTTTTGTTCTTGCGATAGTTTACTGAGAATGATGGTTTCCAATTTAATCCATGTCCCTACAAAGGACATGAACTCATCCTTTTTTATGGCTGCATACTATTCCATGGTGTATATGTGCCACATTTTCTTAATCCAGTCTATCATTGTTGGACATTTGGGTTGGTTCCAAGTCTTTGCTATTGTGAATAATGCCGCAATAAACATACGTGTGCATGTGTCTTTATAGCAGCATGATTTATAGTCCTTTGGGTATATACCCAGTAATGGGATGGCTGGGTCAAATGGTATTTCTAGTTCTAGATCCCTGAGGAATCGCCACACTGACTTCCACAATGGTTGAACTAGTTTACTGTCCCATCAACAGTGTAAAAATGTTCCTATTTCTCCACATCCTCTCCAGCACCTGTTGTTTCCTGACTTTTTAGTGATCGCCATTCGAACTGGTGTGAGATGGTATCTCATTGTGGTTTTGATTTGCATTTCTCTGATGGCCAGTGATGATGAGCATTTTTTCATGTATTTTTTGGCTGCATAAATGTCTTCTTTTGAGAAGTGTCTGTTCATGTCCTTCGCCCACTTTTTGATGGGGTTGTTTGTTTTTTTCTTGTAAATTTGTTTGGGTTCATTGTAGATTCTGGATATTAGCCCTTTGTCAGATGAGTAGGTTGCGAAAATTTTCTCCCATTTTGCAGGTTGCCCGTTCACTCTGATGGTAGTTTCTTTTGCTGTGCAGAAGCTCTTTAGTTTAATTAGATCCCATTTGTCAATTTTGTCTTTTGTTGCCATTGCTTTTGGTGTTTTAGACATGAAGTCCTTGCCCATGCCTATGTCCTGAATGGTAATGCCTAGGTTTTCTTCTAGGGTTTTTATGGTTTTAGGTCTAACATTTAAGTCTTTAATCCATCTTGAATTGATTTTTGTATAAGGTGTAAGGAAGGGATCCAGTTTCAGCTTTCTACATATGGCTAGCCAGTTTTCCCAGCACCCTTTATTAAATAGGGAATCCTTTCCCCATTGCTTGTTTTTCTCAGGTTTGTCAAACATCAGATAGTTGTAGATCTGCGGCGTTATTTCTGAGGGCTCTGTTCTGTTCCATTGATCTATATCTCTGTTTTGGTACCAGTACCATGCTGGTTTGGTTACTATAGTCTTGTAGTATAGTTTGAAGTCAGGTAGTGTGATGCCTCCAGCTTTGTTCTTTTGGCTTAGGATTGACTTGACGATGCAGGCTCTTTTTTGGTTCCATATGAACTTTAAAGTAGTTTTTTCCAATTCTGTGAAGAAAGTCATTGGTAGCTTGATGGGTATGGCATTGAATCTGTAAATTACCTTGGGCAGTATGGCCATTTTCACAATATTGATTCTTCCTACCCATGAGCATGGAATCTTCTTCCATTTGTTTGTATCCTCTTTTATTTCCTTGAGACCAAAAGTAGATAAAACCACAAAGATGGGGAAAAAAACAGAACAGAAAAACTGGAAACTCTAAAAATCAGAGTGCCTCTCCTCCTCCAAAGGAACGCAGCTCCTCACCAGCAACAGAACAAAGCTGGACGGAGAATGACTTTGACGAGCTGAGAGAAGAAGGCTTCAGACGATCAAATTACTCTGAGCTACGGGAGGACATTCAAACCAAAGGCAAAGAAGTTGAAAACTTTGAAAAAAATTTAGAAGAATGTGTAACTAGAATAACCAATACAGAGAAGTGCTTAAAGGAGCTGATGGAGCTGAAAACCAAGGCTCGAGAACTACGTGAATGCAGAAGCCTCAGGAGCCGATGCGATCAACTGGAAGAAAGGGTATCAGCAATGGAAGATGAAATGAATGAAATGAAGCGAGAAGGGAAGTTTACAGAAAAAAGAATAAAAAGAAAGGAGCAAAGCCTCCAAGAAATATGGGACTATGTGAAAAGACCAAATCTACATCTGATTGGTGTGCCTGAAAGTGATGGGGAGAATGGAACCAAGTTGGAAAACACTCTGCAGGATATTATCCAGGAGAATTTCCCCAATCTAGCAAGGCAGGCCAACATTCAGATTCAGGAAATACAGAGAACGCCACAGAGATACTCCTCGAGAAGAGCAATTCCAAGACACATAATTGTCAGATTCACCAAAGTTGAAATGAAGGAAAAAATGTTAAGGGCAGCCAGAGAGAAAGGTCGGGTTACCCTCAAAGGGAAGCCCATCAGACTAACAGCGGATCTCTCGGCAGAAACCCTACAAGCCAGAAGAGAGTGGGGGCCAATATTCAACATTCTGAAAGAAAAGAATTTTCAACCCAGAATTTCATATCCAGCCAAAATAAGCTTCATAAGTGAAGGAGAAATAAAATACTTTACAGACAAGCAAATGCTGAGAGGTTTTGTCACCACCAGGCCTGCCCTAAAAGAGCTCCTGAAGGAAGCGCTAAACATGGAAAGGCACAACCAGTACCAGCCGCTGCAAAATCATGCCAAAATGTAAAGACCATTGAGACTAGGAAGAAACTGCATCAACTAACGAGCAAAATAACCAGCTAACATCATAATGACAGGATCAAATTCACACATAACACTATTAACTTTAAATGTAAATGGACTAAATGCTCCAATTAAAAGACACAGACTGGCAAACTGGATAAAGAGTCAAGACCCATCAGTATGCTGTATTCAGGAAACCCATCTCACATGCAGAAACACACATAGGCTCAAAATAAAAGGATGGAGGAAGATCTACCAAGCAAATGGAAAACAAAAAAAGGCAGGGGTTGCAATCCTAGTCTCTGATAAAACAGACTTTAAACCAATAAAGATCAAAAGAGACAAAGAAGGCCATTACATAATGGTAAAGGGATCAATTCAACAAGAAGAGCTAACTATCCTAAATATATATGCACCCAATACAGGAGCACCCAGATTCATAAAGCAAGTCCTGAGTGACCTACAAAGAGACTTAGACTCCCACACATTAATACTGGGAGACTTTAACACCCCACTGTCAACATTAGACAGATCAACCAGACAGAAAGTCAACAAGGATACCCAGGAATTGAACTCAGCTCTGCACCAAGCGGACCTAATAGACATCTACAGAACTCTCCACCCCAAATCAACAGAATATACATTTTTTTCAGCACCACACCACACCTATTCCAAAATTGACCACATACTTGGAAGTAAAGCTCTCCTCAGCAAATGTAAAAGAACAGAGATTATAACAAACTATCTCTCAGACCACAGTGCAATCAAACTAGAACTCAGGATTAAGAATCTCACTCAGAACTGCTCAACTACATGGAAACTGAACAACCTGCTCCTGAATGACTACTGGGTACATAACGAAATGAAGGCAGAGATAAAGATGTTCTTTGAAACCAACGAGAACAAAGACACAACATACCAGAATCTCTGGGACGCATTCAAAGCAGTGTGTAGAGGGAAATTTGCAGCACTAAATGCCCACAAGAGAAAGCAGGAAAGATCCAAAATTGACACCCTAACATCACAATAAAAAGAACTAGAAAGGCAAGAGCAAACACATCCAAAAGCTAGCAGAAGGCAAGAAATAACTAAAATCAGAGCAGAACTGAAGGAAATAGAGACACAAAAAAACCCTTCAAAAAATTAATGAATCCAGGAGCTGGTTTTTTGAAAGGATCAACAAAATTGATAGACCGCTAGCAAGACTAATAAAGAAAAAAAGAGAGAAGAATCAAATAGATGCAATAAAAAATGATAAAGGGGATATCACCACCGATCCCACAGAAATACAAACTACCATCGGAGAATACTACAAACACCTCTATGCAAATAAACTAGAAAATATAGAAGAAATGGATAAATTCCTTGACACATACACTCTCCCAAGACTAAACCAGGAAGAAGTTGAATCTCTGAATAGACCAATAACAGGATCTGAAATTGTGGCAATAATCGATAGCTTACCAACCAAAAAGAGTCCAGGACCAGATGGATTCACAGCCGAATTCTACCAGAGGTACGAGGAGGAACTGGTACCATCCCTTCTGAAACTATTCCAATCAATAGAAAAAGAGGGAATCCTCCCTAACTCATTTTATGAGGCCAGCATCATTCTGATACCAAAGCCGGGCAGAGACACAACCGAAAAAGAGAATTTTAGACCAATATCCTTGATGAACATTGATGCAAAAATCCTCAATAAAGTACTGGCAAACTGAATCCAGCAGCACATCAAAAAGCTTATCCACCATGATCAAGTGGGCTTCATCCCTGGGATGCAAGGCTGGTTCAATATACGCAAATCAATAAATGTAATCCAGCATATAAACAGAGCCAAAGACAAAAACCACATGATTATCTCAATAGATGCAGAAAAAGCCTTTGACAAAATTCAACAACCCTTCATGCTAAAAACTCTCAATAAATGAGGTATTGATGGGACATATTTCAAAATAATAAGAGCTATCTATGACAAACCCACAGCCAATATGATACTGAATGGGCAAAAACTGGAAGCATTCCCTTTGAAAACTGGCACAAGACAGGGATGCCCTCTCTCACCACTCCTATTCAACATAGTGTTGGAAGTTCTGGCCAGGGCAATTAGGCAGGAGAAGGAAATAAAGGGTATTCAATTAGGAAAAGAGGAAGTCAAATTGTCCCTGTTTGCAGATGACATGATTGTATATCTAGAAAACCCCATTGTCTCAGCCCAAAATCTCCTTAAGCTGATAAGCAACTTCAGCAAAGTCTCAGGATACAAAATCAATGTGCAAAAATCACAAGGATTCCTATACACCAACAACGGACACACAGAGAGCCAAATCATGAGTGAACTCCCATTCACAATTGCTTCAAAGGGAATAAAATACCTAGGAATCCAACTTACAAGGTATGTGAAGGACCTCTTCAAGGAGAACTTAAAATTCTTAAGTTTAGTTGTACTTTTAGTTTTAGATGCCCATTTGGTTGTTTTTTATACATTTCAATTCTTTGGTAAAATTCTTTATTTTTTCATTAATTTTCTATCTTGATTTCCTTGACCATATTAATCCAAATTATTTAAAAGTCTTTGATTGATAACACAAATGTCATGTTCAAATCTCTTTCTATTGTCTATTCTTCTCTTTTAATTTTAGTCATATAATTCTCACTCTTGGTATGTTTAGAACTTTTTGATTGAGTGTTAGTCATTTTATTTGTTTTTTGCTTTCTCAGTGGTCAAAATATTTCATCCTCACTGAAACTGAAGCTCATCAAATTACAAATTCTAAAATGCTGCCAAATATCACAGATATCACAAAATCGGGAGAAAAATTAAAAATTTAACTACAACTTGGCATATCTCTGAAAAATTTTTTCCACTTTTTTAGTAGAAATTTTTATGTAACAATTGCTTTATAATATTTCTATAGGCATGTAAGGAATAAATGTATATTTATTTTATACATTTGTATATTTTATACATTTGTATATATATGTATATTTTATATACATAGATTTCTTTTATCATGGCTGGTTAGAATTTGCTTTAAATTATTAATTTAGAAAAGTTTCAGCTTCATAATTTATCAATAATGTCTAATTATTATTAGTTGATTTTATATTTGAGTCATCTATAGATTACTTTTTCATAAATACTGTACAGTTGCAAATGCATTAGTAATTTCAGCACCACTACATGTTAATGCAGTATAGGAATTCTGATACAAGTCTCATTACACACACACACACACACACACACACATTCCATTATTGATCAAGTATATTATTGACAGGAGAAAATGTCTCTTTTGACTAAGCATTGATGAGAATGAAACTTTTACTTACACGTTATGTCTGATGATTGAAATAATTTTCTCCAGAACAGTTTCTGGTTTCATACATTTCAGTTCTTTTTTTCGTCTTCAACCACACATGCTTTCAGAAGTATGAAGTGTAGGACATAGCTATGTTGCAAAATTGCCTTTGTCCTTGTGCCTCCACCCCTTAGTGCCAGTTAAATCAGTAGTGTGGGCAATAGGAGTGTTTCTGGAAGCTATTCCAATAATAGAACAATAAATACTTCATTATACGTGGTAGTGTTCAATCACATAATAGACTCAACTCAGACTTTCTTTTAGCCAGATGCCCAAAAAGCCTATGGCCATTCTAGTGTGACCCAATACCAAATGAACATGATGGAGAGGAATTTGGAAAAGACAAGACAGTGATCTTATCTAATTAAAGTTAAAATAGATCACTTTAAATTTTTTTTCCAAAGCATATGATTACATGAACTAATTTCTGGAGCTCCTCCTAGAATCTAATAAGGTACCTATAAAGTTTGGATCTTTGAAGATTAAGCCTCATTAGCTTCAAGGCAAACCTGTCTATTATATAAAATGGTTGGGAGGAGGTAAGAGAGAAAAGTTATAAAAAGAATGATGAATCATTAGAAAAAGAAGGTTTTTTTTCTCTTAAATAAGAAGATAAGAGTAACTCACTGAATGAAGAGACTTGGGTGACACTGAAGGAGACGAATATTAAAAGAAACAAAATAATTACGAAGATAACACCATTGGAAAAAATACAATGATTGTGCCAGGTAATATTTTTGATCACTTATTAAGTGACTGATCCTATATTAAGCAATTTAAATCCATACTTTCATTTAACCCTTATAAAATATATGTGAGGTTGGTGATTATTTTGTGCGTAATTTTGTAAAGTAGAAAACTAAGGCCCCGGTAGGCTAAGTAGCTTTCCCAAGATCACATAGTTAGTAAGTGGTAGCCATAAAGTTGAACCTGGATCTGTTGGATTCATTGTTTGTTCTTTTAGCTACCTCATTAGAGTAGAAACACATGAGAAACTAAAGGCCAGGAAAAAAATGAGGATATTAATTACAATGTAGAATGACCAGCAATATATGAAACATCTTTTATTTATTTTTGATTTTTAATTATCACTATGTTTAAGCATATAAAAATAATCTACTCCCATTGTTGTTTTGCTAAATCCAAAATAATACTTTTTTTCATTAACAGTGTGACTTTGATGCAGCAGTGACAGTTAAAAAGATTTATTTATTGACAAATATTAAGGACCTTTAGTAATTACAAATTATGATGCATGAGAAAAATGATGAGGATAAATTAACTAATGTTTGCAGAGCTTTTTAAATATTAAAAGGGTCCCTAAGATTTTAGTATTATACACAATATTGGTTAATTATTAATGGCTTGGGAGGACCAGTTTTAAATTTTCTGATCTTAGTGCACCTAAATTCACGATGATATTTTACACATTGACTATGCGAATGATAAGGAAAAATCCAGTCATGGGTTTCAGTTCCAACTGAGCAGGAAAAAAAAGTCTATTTGGACTATTAACTTTTGATTTTTTTTCTAAGACAAATGTATAGGTAAATTTTATTCCCTGATTAGGGAGATAGTGGTGAGAGAGAGCAGTATTAAGAATTAAGACGCAAGACTGTTAGCCCCCACATCAGACAAATTCTCCTTATACTGCCTGTCAATGTTGTTAACAAAGACTGTTATTTTACTAATCCTCATGATCCAAATAATTTCTTTTTTTATGTTTCAGGGCACAGCAGGTGAGAGAGTGGATTTGTTAAGCTGGGTGGGTTTATCCTTCTTTTATGTGTTTGTTCAATTTTATGTTCATTTACTTATTGTACACATATGGCAATAGAAGCTGCTAAAGCAATCACTGTTATCCTGCAAAACAACAAAGCACAGAAGCAGATGTTATATTTCCAAGATTTTTTTTTTACTCAGGATTATTATGATTAAAGATTCTCTCCTTCCCTCCCCCTTTGAAGGAGACCAGGGGTTGCTTTCTGGAGGCTTTCTAATGACTTAGGGAAAGGCTCCAATATCCTCGCATTACAGCAATCCACCCCAGGGGCAAACCACACATGAATATTATGAATTTATTTTATTTTTCAAAATTATATGGATGAAGAAAATCAGCAAAGTGGCATCATAACAGGTTTGTTATAGTGGTATTAAGTATATTGAAAAAGCAAAACATAGCACCTTATTTCAAACTGAGAAAATAATTATGTACATCTAAGGCTGGTCTTAGAAAAAGAAGATTTAATTCACACTGGGGCAAGAGGTTAGCTTCTGTTTTCAGCCATGTAGCTATTTCAAGAATTAAGCATTGTGAGTAAAATAGGCAATAGAAGGGATAGTCTAAGACAGGGCAAGCATACTTTGCATTAGGAAAGACAATTCAAGGTTTAAGATTTTTTTATTTTCTTCTTTTTAAAAAGCTGCCTGATTTCAGTTAGATTGAAAAAGCTGGATTTGATTTCTTTTCTTTCTTTTCTTTTCTTTGCTTTCTTTTTTCTTTTTCTTTTTTTTTTTTTTTTTTTTGCTTTTTTTACTTTGGATATTTGACCTCTAAGCTGAGATGACTGAAACTTCCTTCTTTGAGCATCAACCTTTTTGAAATACTGTTTTCCTCTCCCTAAGGGCTTTTTATCTTTTGATGGTATTGTCTACATTCCTCACCAAAAGGTAAACATTTGTCCTTGCACTGAACTCTGAGGTCTCCTGATAAAAAGGAAACTGAATAGAAGAAGAATTAAAGGCCAATATGTTTATTTCGCTCTCAAGTGCATTGATGTATATGTATGTGTTGAGAGATAGGAGTGGGCTTGAGAGCGAGGGGTAAATACTTTGTGAGGCTGTCTACCTATAGGCTTAGAAATTTACAGGGGTATTAGGACAAGCATTACTATTAGCATGAAGAGGAGAGTTGAACTCAATTGCAACAGCATCTAGCTAAACACATAGTGCAATAAGTAAATGATACACATTACTATTGTGTTCAACCCTTCTCCCTACCTGTTCATGCTAATTGGAAATTTCAATCCATTTCAGACAATCAGCACAAGTGTCAGTCATTTTCCATAGCACAGCTCTTCCAGGAGGAAGAAATGGAATACACATAGCAACAGACCTCAAGTCACAGCCCATGTGTCTTACATTTTTATCTGATCACTAGTTGACTTGCAGCCCATAGGCAGTTTGCAAATTTGCTGCACATTAGGATCACTTGGGAAATTTTGAAAAAATCCCCATGCCCAGGCTCCTCTCCAGATCTACTAAATCAGAATCTGGAGGTAGGGCCCAGAAGCCAATGTCTTTTAATGCTCTTTAGGTAATTCAAATGAGCAGCAAAATTTGAGTACCACTTCAATAGGGAAACAAAACAAACTTATTCCACATGCATAAAGTATGGACAATCCATATAGCAATATATATTTCTTTCTTTCTCTTCATTCTGTTTATGTTTCAAATAAGGTTTGATATAGAATAATGAGGAGCAAGATAGCTGACTAGTATTGCCAGGTGCTGGTCCCCCACAACAAAAAGGGACCAAAACAATGAATAAACAACTATACCTCAAGTGGAGTGATTAAGAAAGTATGCTGGAGAGCACCAGGGAGCAGTGAAATCCCTGTGGAGTACAGAAGCCTAGGATAGCACCATAGAGAAGGAAGCAACACACCCTGCCTCTGCTGCACTGTTTCCCCTGCTGCAATCAGCTTTGAGTCAGGGGAAGTTATTCTACTAGGAAGAGGTAAGCTGGAGACTCCCAGTGGTCTCAATAGCTGCCAGAGATGCCAGAAATCCTTGCTACAGGAGAGTCCCTCAGTCATTACAGACCCTAAATACAGTTTGTAAAGTTGCTGAAAGTTCATGCAGCAGCATTGCTCCAGAGTAAGAGCCTAGGTTGTGTACCCACCACTCCTATGACCTAAGCTGCAACAACCAGGTGCCATCTTGAAACTGGACCCACCGCTAGAGTGTGTCCTGCCCTGGGGGCCAGGAGCCACTGCCTCTATTCTTGAAGCTCCACTGTTATTCTACCATGTTCATATGAGTGCCTGTAGCACCACGAGCCTGGCTTCACTAAGCCTGCACCCCCATCCCCAAAGAACAGGTGGATCTGCAGAGCAAGGCAGCTGCAGAACAGCCAGTCAGCCCACTGTGCCAATGCATACCCATAACAAGCCTAACAGAGCAGCGACTGCCCTGTCTCCTAGAGCTACCACCACATAAGCAATCTGCTCGCTACACTGTGTGCACCTGCACCTAGACCAACAACCACTTTTTCATCAGCTCTGTCTGCTGTAGAGACTACCACACAGCTTGTGGGCCCAATAGTGAGTCTGGTGGCAGACTCTTCTCCCTGGAGACATTGCCACACAGTAGTCTGGTGATGTGTGCATGCCTGGCCCAAAAGCCAGCTCAGAAGTGGCCCTGCTGCCCCAGAGAACCCATCACATACCCTGCCATCCTATCACTCCTGAATGTGCCCAGCCTGAAAACCAGCTAGGCACCCCCACCTTCAGAAAAATTATACCTCTGAAGTCACAAGCTTTCAGAGGTTAGTTCACTGAGGTAATCACAGACATCACCAACAAAAATTACAGCTGAAGAAACTGCATGGGGCCCATGCTATTGAGTCCACCTAGTTCCAAAGCCAATGTACCATATCCAACCAATACCCTTAGGACCCTGTAGATGTACAGAATAACTGTATCTCTATGAAAGTTATTCCATAAAATTGGAAAAAGCTACTGTTCTATTAGATGTGCAGCTATCAATGTAGGAAGACAAGAAACATGAAAAAGGAAAGAAATGTAACATCCCCAAAGAAACATAGTAAGTCTCTAGTAACAGACCTCGAAGAAAAGTATATTTACAAATTGCCTTAAAATCTTCATAATAATTATCTTAAGGAAACTCAATGAGATACAAAAGAATACAAACAATAAAATCATAAAGTACTATTTATTATATGAATGAATAATTTAGCAAAGAGATAAATATCATAAAAAGGCACCAAACAGAAATCTTGGAGGTGAAAGTTTCAATGAATGAAATAAAAAATACAACTGAGAGCTTCCACAACCAACTAAATCAAACTTAAGAAAAAATTTTCAAACTTTAAGATAGGTCTTCTGAAATAACCCAGTTAGAAGGAAAAAAAAAGAAATAAGAATTTTAAACAGTAAAAAACCTACCAGGCCTATGAAATACCATTGAGTAAACAAATATTTGCATTATAGTATTACCAGCGGGCAAAGAGATAGAGACAGGCACAGAAAACCTGTTTAACAAAATAATAGCTAAAAAATTCTTGTCTTGAGAGAGACAAAGGCATCCAGATCCAGAGAGATCAAAAGTCTCAAACCAGATCCAAAAAGATTCCCTTTGGGACACGTTATAATCAAACTGTCAAAAGTCAAAGGGAGGTCAAGGCTGCAGTGAGCCGTGATTGTGCCACTGCACTTCAGCCTTGGTGACAGAGCAAGATCCTGTCTCAAAACCAAAAATAGTCAAAGATAGAATCCTAAAAGTTGCAAGAGAAAAGCACCAAGTTGCATGTAAGGGAATCTCCATTAGACTATCAGCATATTTCTCACCAGAAAACTTGCAGGCCAGGAGAAAATGGGATGGTATACTTAAAGGGCTGAAAGAAAAAAAATGACTATGTTTAATACTATCTACAGCAAAGCTATTAATTACAAATGAAGAAAAGCAGACAAGCAAAAGCTGAAAGAATTCATCACCACTTGACTGACCTTACAAGAAATGCTTAAGGGGGTTCTGCAACTGGAAATAAAAGGATGATGATTACTATCATGAAAACATGTGAACATATAAAACATATCAGTAGAGGTAAATTTGTAATCAAACTCAGAACACTCCAGGGCTGTAATAATGCTATGTAAATCTCTCAGTTCTCTAGTATAACGCTTTAAAGTCAAAATGGTCAAAACACACACACACAAACCAGAGTTACAATTAGTGACAAAGGGGCACACATAAAGATGTAAATAAAGGTAACAAAACTATAAATTGTGGGAGGAAAAGAAAGAGTCAGGAGTATTTTTATGTAACCAAAGCTAAGTTGTTATCAGTTTAAGATAGTTTATAACTACAAGACTCTTTATGTTAACGCTGTGGTAACCATGCACCAAAAAAAATTACAGCAGATTCACAAATGAGAGAGAGAAAGGAAACAAAGTTTAGCATCACACACATACACACAAAACACCAAAACACAGAGATAAACAACAAGAGGGAAAGACAGAAACAAAGGAACTATAAAACAACAAGGCAACAATTTTTAAAATGTCAAGAATAAGTTATATCTTATTAATAATAACCTTGAATGTAAATGGATTAAATTATCCATTTAAAAAATATAGAGTGGCTGCATGATTTGAAAAATAGACCTAACTATACACTGCTTATAAGAGACTCATCTCACTGTTCAAGGCAACATAAAGTCTTAAAGTGAAAAGATGGAAAAAGATATCCATGCAAATGGAAACCAAAAGCAAGCAGGAGTAGACATATCAGATAAAGTCAGCTTAAAGTAAAAAAAAAAAAACAAAAAACAACAACAACAAAAAAACTTTAAGAATAGACAAAAAAGAGGTCATTATGATGGCAGCAACTGCCCATCTGGAGTGGCTGCTGCAAATATGTCAGCTGCAGCAGGGGAGGTGTTGCCTGGGCTGTGGGCTCTGTGGAACTGGTGGGACCAGGAAGAGGCAGCACTGCACCCCCTACTGAGTTGGTGGGACAGGAGCTCTGCGCTCCCAGGCACAGCTTCAGCTGCGCAGCCACAGCTCGGGACCTGAGCATCCCCAAGCTCTTGGGGACCCAAGATGCCTCCCTGCCTCTGTGAGCTTAGAAGTGCGTGCTTCCACTCCCTGGTCTCTCCCTGCTCCAGGCCCACTCTGGTGCAGAGCAAAGTTGAAGTCAATCCCAGGCACTGTTGCAACCTGGCTGGATGTGTATGCACTTGGGCCAGTGTTGACATGGCAGCCCCCTGCTGCTTGGCCTCCTCTGGACTTTGGGTGCCAATGAGCATGGGAGAGAGGATGGGGCAATCCTGAGGGTGACACAGAATAAGCCTGCAGGCACCCCTCATCATGAACAGCCCGAAAACCATGGATGGGATGTTGACGGTGGTGGGAGGCAGACAGATTCCTGGGTAGAAAGGGGCAGGTCCCTAGTGAAGCCCCACCTTCAAGCCAAGGATGGCTTGAAGCCTGGATGCCAGGCTGCCAGTTCCGGGTGGTGTCTTTGGCCCAGAGTGAGAACTTATGGTGCTTTTACCAGGCTGCCCATGGCTACCCATGGCCACCCATGGACCAATCAACATGAATTTCCTCCCTTCTGAGTCCATAAAAACCCCAGACTCAGCTAGACTCACACAGATGTCTGAACTACCAGCTGTGGGAAGGAGCTACCCACTTCAGGTCTCCTTGACTCATCAGGATGACCTGCTTATAGAAAGGGGCTATCCACTATGGGTCTACTCTGTGCTGAGAGCTGACACTCATTTGGAAGACTTGCCTGCATAAAGGAGCTACCCACTTTGGGTCTCCTGAGAGCTGTTCTGTCAATCAATGAAGCTCCTTTATTCCTTGCTCACCCTCTAGTTGTCCACATAACTCATTCTTTCTGGATGCAGGACAAGAACTTGAGACCTGCTGAATGGTGGACCTGAAAGAGCCATAACACAAAGAGGGCTGAAACATGGCCACAGCTCACCACATTGCAGGCAATGAGAAGGAGAGAAGACCTGTGGCCTTTTGGGAAGCCCAGACTTAGGGGCTCCCGAACAAGGGCTGTGACACCCTCTTTGGTGCTTTACGGTTCCTGGCATCTCAAAGCCTCTGGGCACCACCACATTCCCTGGTGCCTGCAGTGGAAGCCGCTTGGGGTACACCTGGTTCAGCTGAAGCCTCACATGGAGATGGTGCCTGTGCCAGTGCCTGGAGCTGCCCACCCTGCCATAGCTGGCACACCTGGCTGTTTGCAGTGGCCAGACCCAGGATTCACTCACACACCCCTCACCGCTCCACACCTGGCTTGCCCTTGGCAGGCATGGGATCCAGGCCAGTAGCATGAGCCAAGTGCAGCCTGCCAGGCAGAGTGGGTGGAACTAGCCCAGAGGGCACAAGCAAAACCCAAGTAGAGGTGCTGCAGGCCACAGAGGTTTCTGGCTGGTGAAGTGACACGCTAAGGATTCCAATTACATAATGATAAAGGAATCAATTCAACAACAGGATGAAACAATTGTAAATATACATGCACCCAACATTGGAGCACTCAAATATATAAATCAAGTATTATTAGATCTAAAAACAGTGGTAGACTACAATACAATACTAGTAAGAGACCTCAACACCTCACTGAAAAATGGACAAATCATCTAGGCAGAACACCAACAAAGAAACAGACTTAAACTGCATCATAGACCAAATAGACCTAAGAGACATTTACAGAGCATACCGTTCAACAGCTGCAAGATATACATTTTTCTCAACTGCATATAAAATATTCTCCAGGATAGATGATTTGTTAGGTCACCAAAAAAGTCTTAACAAAATTAAGAAGATAAAGATTATATGAAGTACCTTTTCTGGCCACAGTGGTGTAAAATTAGAAATTAACAAAACGGAAAACATTAGAAATTTTACAAATATATGGAGATCATACAACATGATCCTAAATAATCAATGTGTCAATGAAGGAATTAAAGGAAAAATTTAAAAATTTCTTAAGATAAATGAGAACCGATGGGACATAGCAAAAGCAGTTCTAAGACGCAAGTTTATAGCCATAAACACCTGCATCATAAAGGAAGAAAGAATTCTATTAAACAACCTAATTTTGTACCTCAAGGAACTAGAAAGATAAGAGCAAACTAAACTCAAATTGGTAGCAGAAAGGAAATAATAAAGGTCAGTGCAGAAATAAACAAAATAGAAACCAAAATAACAATTCAAATGATCAATAAAATAAAAAATTGATTATTCGAAAATATAAACAAAATTGATAAACCTCCAGCTACTTTAAGAAAAATGAGAGAATACTCAAATAAAATAAGATATGAAAAAGAGACATTACAACTGATACTACAGGAATACAAAAGGTCATAAGAGACTATTATGAACTATATGCCAACAAATTTGACAATATAGAAAAAAATGCAAATTCATAGACACAACTACCAAGATTAAATCATGCAGAAACAGAACATCTGAAAAGACCAATATTGAGTGAAAGAATTGAATCAGTAATATGATGTATTCCATCAAATAAATCAAAGTCCAGAATCTAATGGCTTTGTCTCTGAATTCTACTAATCATTTAAAGAAGAACTAATATCTAATATCAATCCAATAGTCTCAAACTATTCCAGAAAGTTGAAGAGGAAACCACACTTCCAAACTCATTTTACAAGGCTGCAATACCCTGATTCCGAAACCAGACAAAGTCACAATAAAAACGAAAACTGGAGGCCAATATCGCAGATGAAAATAGATGCAAAAACTCTTAACAAGATACTAGTAAACTGTAGCACATGAAAAAGGTCATTCACTATGATAAGTGGGATTCATCCTAGGGATGCAAAGATAGTTCAACATATGCAAATAAATAAATGTGATACAGGAAATCACCAGAAAAAAAATCATTTCAATAGACACAGAAAAAGCATTTGATAAAATGCAACATCCTTTAATGATAAAATCTCTCAATAAGTTACCTCAACACAGCAAAGGCCATATACAACAAACCCACAACTAACATATACTGAATGGAGAAAAGCTGAAGCTCTTTCTCCAAGATTAGGAACAAGATGAAGGTCTCCACTTTTACCACTGTATTCACCATAGTATGGGAAGTCCTAGCCAGAGCAATTAGGCGAGAATGAAAATAAAAGGCATACAAATTGGAAAAGAGGAGGTAAAATTATCCCTGTTTGTAGATGATGTGATATTATATATAGAAACCCTAAAAACTTTGCCAAAAAAACTGTTAGAGCTAATAAATGAATTCAGTGAATTCACAGAATACTAAATCAACATCAGTAGCATTTCTGTATGCTAACAGTAAGATATCTGAAAAAGAAATCAAGAAAACAATAATTGTATATCCACATGCAGAAGAATGAAACTAGATCCCTACATCTTACCATATAAAAAATCCACTCAAAATGGATTAACAACCTAAATGTAGAAACTGAAACTATAAGCTACTAGAAGAAAATATAGGAGAAATCTTTTATAATATTGGGCTTGGCAGGGACTTTTAAAATAAGACCTCAAAAACATAGGCAACAAAACAAAAATAGACTAATGAAATTAAATCAAACTAAAAAGCTTTGCACAGCAAAGGAACAGTTAACAGAATAAAGAGACAATGTACAGAATAAAATATTTGCAAACTATACATCAGACGAGGGGTTAATAATCAGAATATATAAGGAGCTTAACAGCAAAAGCACAAACAACTTGATTTAAAAATGGGCAAAATACCTTGATAGACATTTATAGAAAGAATACATGAAATGGCCAACAGGTATATTAAAAATGATCATCATCAGTAATCATCAGAGAAGCACAAATCAAAATCACAATGCGATATCTCACACCTGTTAAAATGGCTATTTATTCAGTTGACGTAAAAGTAATTGCGTTTTTGCCATTACTCTGCACCAACCTAATTTAAAAACAACATAATCAACAACAATAACAAAAGATATTAAGTGTTGGTGAGGATGCAGAGAAAAAGAAACACACACACGGTTAATGAAATTATAAAGCAGGGCAGCTATTATGGAATACAGTATGGAGGTTCCTGAAAAATTGAAAATCAAGCTACTATATGATCCAGCAATGTTGCTACTGGGTATATATCCAAAAGCAATGAAATAAGCATGTTGAATAGATGTCTGCACTCCTATATTTATTGCAGCATTATTCATAATAGCCAAGATATGAAATCAACTGATTCAACAGGTGAGTGGGTAAAAATAGGGGTATGCATACACATTGAAATACTTTCAGTCAGAAAAAACAATGAAATCCTGCTGTTCATGACAATTTGGATGAATCCAAAGGACATTATATTGAGTGAAATAAGCCAGACACAGAAAGATAAATACCCCATGATCTTACTCATAGGTGGAAGCAAAAAAAAAAAAATATATATATATATATATATTTATATATATATAGATCTATATATTGTAGAAGCAGAGTAGAACAGTGATTACCAAAGATTGGGGAGAAAAGGTGGGATGGGAAGATGGGGACAAGTTGATCAATTTGTACAGGGTCATAATAAGATAGGAAGAATTCTAGTATTCTGTTATACAGTAGGGTAACTATGGTTAACAACAAGTATTGTACATTACAAAATAGCCAGAAGAGAGACTTTTAAATGTTCTCATTACAAAGAAATAATAAATGAGGATGAGGTGACAGGCTGATTGCCCTTTTTTGATCATTATACACCATGTACATGAATGGAAATATCAAATTCTACTCCATAAATATGTAGTTACAATGTGTGAATTAAAAAATTAAAAAAATTAGTTTCCAATATAAACAAACAGGTGCAACCAAGAACAAAACATGTTTTTTTCCCTACAAAAAGTAGTTAGTGATAGTATAATCTGGATCTGGTAAGGGCTTCCTCCATTAGTATCTTAATATTTCAAAGCCCCTGGAATGGTGGTTCTCAAAATGTGATCACCTGACCAGCTTTATCAGCATCACCTTATAACCTGTTCCATATTCGAATTATCAAGCCCTGCCACAGGCCTATGGAATCAGCAACTCTGGTGGAACCCAGCAATCTGTGTTTTAAAAGGCACTCCAGGTGATTTTCATGCACTCTAAAATGTCATGCCCTGGTGGAGGACAAGTTGTTCTTAGTATAGCTCACTACTTGGTAAAGAGGCTTATCACAGCCAGAGCGAAGATTTGGACTAACTAAAGCTATTGTGACAGAACTCGTTGCTGTAGTAATACAGAATGCCTTTTCTCCATTTCTTGGCAGAGACTGGTATCTGAAAGTAGGAGTAGGGATATAAAAATGCTTTCCATTTCAACACAGTGACCAGCTAACATGACATTTAGAGAAAACATGATCGAGGTTGGACAAATCACAGTGCTAATTAAAATTAAGCAAGTACGGACAAAATCTAGACTTCCTTACCCATTTTGGGGGAGGTAAATCTCATTGGGTAAAAGATCTTATTATTAAAAGATCTTTACAGCACATCCCTTCTGCTTATTTATTCTCAGTTTTAGCTGGACATTGGAATCATCTGGGGAACTTTAAAATTACTGATATTTCAACCCACTATCAGAGAACCAGAAATTCTGATTTAATTGGTCTGGGATGCAGCAGGATTTTTAAGAAGCTCTTCAGGTGATTCTAATGTAAGGCCAAATTTAGAAACCACTGCTTAAGCTTTGGTGCTTAAGAATTGCTGCTACTTCTTTTATTCTAGCCCTCCTGTGATGAGATCCAGCTGTAGTTGAGGCTTATGTTTCTTTTACTCTCATTATAAGATAACACTGAACCCAAAGCAAACCCTGTATGCCACATGGTATAGCTGGATATCCAGAAATATTTGGTTATTTAAGATATATGCCATTTAAATCAGGGGTCCCCAGCTCCTGGCCCACAGACTGGTACCTGTTAGGAACCAGGCTACACAGCAGGAGGTGAGTGGTGGGCTAGCAAGGGAGATGAGCTTCATCTGTATTTACAGACACGCCCCATTGCTCACATTAACACCTGAGCTCTGCCTCCTGTCAGATCAGCAGCAGTATTGGATTCTTGTAGGAGCTCGAATCCTTTGGGGAACTGCAGATGTGAGGGATATAGGTTGCACTCTCCTTATGAGAGTCTAACGTCTGATGATCTGTCACTGTCTACCGTCACCCCCAAATGAGACCATCTAGTTGCAGGGAAACAAGCTCAGGGTCCTCACTGATTCTACATTATGGTGAGTTGTATAATTATTTCATTATATATTACAGTGTAATAATAATAGAAATAAAGTGCACAGTAAATGAAATATGCTTGAATCATCCGGAAACCATCCTCTCCGACGGTGGTTCATAGAAAAATTGTCTTCTATGAAACCGGTTCCCAGTGCCAAAAAGGTTGGGGACTGCTGATTTAAATAATATCACTGATCTATTAAAAGCTCACATATACATTGAATTAGTATGTTTGCTTTTGAAATCTTCATTTTAGGAAGCCATATCTCGAATCTAGTGGTCTTGTCATTACACAAATACCTGGGAATTTTGTTTTAGAGATTTCTTTTTTTAAACTCCAGGGATTAAAACCAAAATTGCTCGGTGTTATTTGTGCTGGTGCCGTGAAAATCTCCTGCTATCAGACCTTAACTATTATTTAGCAGCTTATTTAGTCTTTCTGACATAAACCTCACTAATCTTTTCTATGCCTACACTGCTAATATTTCAGGCCGGACCCACTTAAATATTTTAAAAATGTTGTAATATAGATTCACAAGAGGTCACAGAGAATTATATGGGTAACTCGGTGTATGCATCATCCAGCCTCCCCCAAAGTTGACATGTTTCATGAATATAGTATATTATCAATACCAGGAAATTGACATTCATACAGTTCATAGAGCTTATTCAGATTTTACTAGTTCTATGTGCTGTCTTAGTACATTTGAGCCACTAGTGTCTACCGATGCTGATCTGTGAGGTAAATCAGATCCTCATCTACCCCAGGTGTGAGGCAGAGAGAGCCTCACTGCTGCAGTCACTGCTTTGCATTAGGCCACTTTTGCTCCAGGTGTGGGGTGAGGCACCACTGAAGCTACTAGAGCTGTGGATCACAAGGCTGGCCCTCGCTTTAGATAATACTTAGATCTGAATACATAGCGTGAGCCTTGCAGGCCCTCTGTCTTTGTTAATATTTTCTATTGCCGTCATATAACTTACTGTACATTTAGTGACTTAATAAATATATTTATTATCTTAAACTTTATGGCAGAAGCCTGACAGATCTCAATGGGCTAAAATAAAGGTATTGGCAAGGCTGAATTCATTTCTGAAGGCTCGAGGGCTGAACCCCTTTGCTGGACTTTACCAGCTTCTAGAAGTCAATTGCAGTTCTTGGTTCAGGTGCCACTTTCTTCATTGTCTAAGCCAGCAATATTGCATCTCTGACCATTCTTCTACTGTCATCTGTCTCTCTCCTTCCCTCTCCCTCCCCAGATGGGGATAGTTCCCTGCTTTTAAAGACTCATGTGATTTGATTTGTTCCCTAAGAAAATCCATGATAATCTATTTCAATGTAACTTTTACAATATCTGTAAAGCCCCTTTTTTCCATATAAGGTAAAATATTCACAGGTTTGGGGGACTAGCGTGAGGATGTCTTTGGGGGCAGTTATTCTGCCTATCATACCCTCAATGAGTGGCCATGAGAAAATTATTGAGCTTTTCTGGTTTTATTTTCCTCATCTATACAAACTGTAGAAGAATATCTAGTTTGCGTTAGGGAAATAAAATAGCATACAGGTATAGAAAGCAACTAGCACAGAAAGTAAAATTTCATCTTTTTCTTTTACATTATTCTCCGAGTACATTCACTTGAACAGTTACTTTTTTTTTAAAACAGAGTTGGCCGGGCGCGGTGGCTCACGCCTGTAATCCCAGCACTTTGGGAGGCTGAGGCGGGCGGATCATGAGGTCAGGAGATCGAGACTATCCTGGCTAACATGGTGAAACCCCGTCTCTACTAAAAATACAAAAAAATTAGCCGGGCGTGGCGGCGGACGCCTGTAGTCCCAGCTACTCGGGAGGCTGAGGCAGGAGAATGGCGTGAACCCGGGAGGTGGAGCTTGCAGTGGGCCGAGATCGTGCCACTGCACTCCAGTCTGGGCGACAGAGCGAGACTTCGTCTCAAAAAACAAAAACAAAAACAAAAACACATGTATCCTAGAACTTAAAGTATTAAAAAAAAAAACAGAGTTAACACGTTTTAGGGTTCAGGTGCTATGGGTTGTTTGAATTATCTGAGTTGCAATTAGCTAAACACAGATGTAAAACATTTGATTTTTTGTCTTGTATTCTTTATCCTCTCCTCCTGTTAAATCTATAAGCCCTTGTCTAGCTACAGTCAGCTTATTTTACTATTTAACCCTAGTTCAATTTAAATTCTCTCTACATCTCTATTATGTGTCTAGAATTGGATATGGTTGTGGTTCTTAACCCTAGTTGTACATCATAATCATTTGGGGAGTTTTCAAAAAATACTGATGCCGAATTATTATTATGGATATTTGGAGAGGGACCTGAGAATAAGAAGCTCTGGCTTGTGGTTTCTGGAGCCAAATTATCGTCGACACTGAGTCAAATCATTCAAGAGATCATTTCTTAAAAGGATTTTGTCTATCATGACCAATATTCTTCCTTCGCCAATATACTTGATTTGTGCTGATTTGAAAAGCAGCAGCAGTTTGGCCCCCTGAATTACATTCTCATGCTGTAGAATTATATCTTCAAATGCTCATTTCTTTTTCCTATTCTCAGCCTCACGGACTCATATCCTTGGGCAACTTTTAACGTACCACATTGTTCTACTTACAAACTCAGCAAGTCAGGATTCCCAGTGATGAAAATAAATCTTCTATGGGCACCCCCCCTGGGAGTGTAGGTCAGTTCCAGACGTATCATATGTTAGCTGAAGCAGATACAAGTGGTATTGTATTTTGGGCATTCTTCCTAGTCAGTTGTAGAGAGAATAAGACAAAGTTTTATCTCTTTAGGTGTCATCTGAGTGAATAGGCTGCTCCTCTCCAATGCCTGGTGTGTGCAAAATTAAAGATAGAATGTTATCTCCAGGAGGGATCGACCAGTTCAAATAAACTGCCCACTAAAAGATGAGGAACCTGTGGCTGAAATGGTTAATTTTACATGACAACTTGGCTAGGCCATGATGCGCAGATATTTGCTCAGACATTATTCTGAGTCATTCTGTGAAGGTGTTATTTTTGGGTGAGATTAACATCTACATGGTGGATTTTGAGTAAAGCTGATTGCCTGCCATGTTTGTGGGACTCATCTAATCAGTTGAAGACCTTAATGGAAAAAACCTGACCTCCCATGAGCAAGTAGTAATTCTGCTATCAGACTGCATTCTGCCAGAACCGCAGCTTTTCCCTGGGTCTGCAGCCTGGTGGCCTACCCTGCAGATTTTGAATTTACCATACCTCCAAAATTGTATGAGCTAACTCCTTTCTCTCTCTCTTTGTTTATAAAACCTCTTGTTTTATTTCTCTGAAAAAATCTGACTAACACAGCAGGCCATATAGATAAAGGGATGAGTCCAACTTCACCCAGGTAGAAAGTAGCACAGCGAGAACTAGAATTTAGTCTCATGAATCATTGACTCACAGTCTCTCATGAACACTAAGCCAGCACTGGAGTTGGGAAACTATGGCCAACTGATCAAATTCTGCTTAGCTCCTGGTTTTGTAAATAAAGTCTTATGGAACACAGCCAAACTCATTCATTAATGTATTGTATATGGGTGTTTTCATGCTAAAACAGCAGAGTTGAGCAATTGCAATGGAGAAGTATGACCCGCAAAATCTAAAATGTTTACCCTCTTACCTTTTACAGAAAAAGTTTGCTGACCCCTGCCCTAGAATGGCATCTGATTCCTGACCACTCTAAGGGGAATAATTCATGCACATTGGGTCAGATGATCAATTTCATGTTCTGCTTAGGTCAATGATCTCTTAAATTTTATTCCTTCCAGGTGGCCAAATTTGAAAGGAATAGCTGAAGACATGCAGATATGTTTTGCTATGTCTGTTCACCTCACGCTGCTCCCTGTGGTTCTCAGAACTGGTCTATTCTAACCACCTACCACTCATTTCTTCATGGCTCTGGCTTCACATACTTGGCAACAGATCTGTTTCTTCTTCTATCCTGGATGACCCATTCCATGGACTGATAATGGAAGCAATATCTTACTCTATATAATTTGTCCTTGCTACTGTCTATCTTGGGGTCTTCATATATGTCCTAGTTGGCCAGTCAAACCCTGTTTTTTGCTACTACTACTAATACCACATTTTGTAGAATGAATTTGGCTGAATGCACCGAATTATCCATTTAGAAACCATTTGTGGCCTGTCACTAGGTTTTAGCACAGGTGTAGAAACTTGGGTTAGTATCTGTATTTAAATCAACCTAACTGGTCAAAAACTTGTTGTTTACTACTTTACTACACAAGCAACTTCTCCTATCTTTCCATCGATGTCAAAAGTATAATATTTTATTGTTTAAATTATTTAGAGAATTAGATTCTCCATTTCAAGGAGCATTGGAATATGGAGACTTAGTGTGACGTAACTATTTTGATATTATTTCTAAAATGTTGAGTTAGGCTTTGAACTTTGGCCAAGAGAGGGCAAAAAAGAAATTGAAAAATTAAGAGTGGAAAAAACTTCTGATGGCATGAATACTTAATAAAGATTTCATTTTGATCGATAGTTTAGGCCATTGGAAAATAACTGATAAGTTTTTATTCCCTCCCCTTAGTAATATTCTGTTCTTTGTCATTTTTTATAATATAAAACTTAATCACTAAAATGTTCAGGGCTCTTTTTCATTTTTTAAACAAATCTATATCTAGATGAAGGTAGAATTTATTTATTACTAGAGCCTTGGACTTGTGACTCCAGCTCTGTCTTCTTTCTATCATGCCTGCTAAATTTCTAACTTCCTGGACATTAGGTAATCATTCTGCTTCTGTCCCCTTCCTCAATATATAGCTTGGTGACTAGAGTAAGGGGATATAATGCCTGACTGCCTGGGTCCAAATCCTGACTCTAAAACTTCTTTGATGGGTATCCCTGTGCAAGTTTTCTCTTTCTGTCTCAGTATTCTCATTTATGAAATAGAAATAATAATATTACATCTCTTAGGAGTTTCTGTGATGGTTAAAAGAGAAGATCTATACAGCATAAGAACTTATCAGTTATTGAAACAGTAAAGGAAATGTTAAAAAAAGGTTAGTTGTTATAAAGTCTCTGATTTTATGGGTAATACAGACTAGCTTATGTAGGTATAGAATTTGCATAAACATGTACATTTCATATCTGTGTGTATACATTCTTATATTAAATGGAGCAGCAACACTAATGTCTAAACATGTCCTCTGTGAAATGTAGATCTCCTATATGCAGAAATGGTGCTCCAGTTAATTATTGCTGCGTAACAAAGCACTACAAACTTAGCATAGAAACAAAAATATTAATATGTGCATAGATTCTGTGGGTCAGCAGTTCAGACAGTGCACAGCAGGGATAGCTTGTCCCTATTCCGCAACTAATATCTGGAGCTTCAGCTCATGGGACTTCAAATGGCTGGTACTGGAATCATTTACATGTTTTTAATTTACGTATCTGGCACCTGAGATGGGATGACTTGAGGACTGAGACCAACAGGGGCTGTTAATTGGTGTGCCTACATGTATCTTCCTCTGTGGCTTAAACTTCTCATAGCATAATGGGTAGGTTTCAAAATAATGTTCCAAGGAGTGTCCAAAGATCAAGCATTCCAAGAGAACAAAGCAGAAGCTGCATGATCTTCTATGGCCTAGTCTTAGATATTATATAGCATCCTTTCTATTATACTCTATTTCAGGAGTTGGAGAACTTTTTTCTATAAAAGGTCAGATAGTAAGTATTTAGAATTTGAGAGCCATACAGTGTCCATTGCAACTTCTCAATTCTGCCGTTGTACAAAAAGCCATAGAAAATATATAAATGAACATGGTTGTGCTTCAGTATTCACAAAAGCAGGAAGGTGGCCTAGATTTGGTCAATAGGACACAGTTTACTGACATTGCTCTACAGGTTGAGGACATAAAAAACCTGTCCAAATTCAAGGCAAAAACATATAGGTTCCATTTCTGGATGAAAAGGTGCCAAAGAATTTAAAGCCCTGTATTAAAACCATCATATGTAGAATATCGTTATATGGGGTCTGTCTGTGTATTCTACTTCTCACACTCATGGGGACTGTTAAGTACTGGGACATATTGCTAGATTCTTCATTAGCCTGTGTCAAGGTCAAAGTTGAAATATAAACTTAATGACCTTGATTTTCAAAACAATTAGTGACTTTATTTAACTATAATTTTATGTAATTCTGCATCCTAATAAACATAAAAATAACTTTTATTTTTAAAATTTATTTTATTTTTACTTTACCTGTATTATTTTTATTTTTACTAATTTTTTAAATTTCACATTATATTTTAGATTCAGGGGATACATTTGCAGGTTTGTTACATGGGTTTATTGCATGATGCTGAGGTTTGGTATACAAATGATCACATCACCCAGATAATGAGCATAGTGCCCAATACATACACATATATATATATATATAAAATCTATATATATATATTATCTACATATATAGATAGATTATATATATATATATATATATATATTTTTTTTTTTTTTTTTTTTTAGATGGAGTCTCACTCTGTCACCAGGCTGGAGTGCAGTGGTGTGATCTGCAATGCCCCCTTCCTGGGTTCAAGTGATTCTCTTGCCTCAGCCTCCCAAGTAGCTGGGACTACAGGCGTGCACCACCACGCGCAGCTAATTTCTGTATTTTTTGTAGAGGCAGTGTTTCACCATGTTGGCCAGGATGGTCTCGATCTCTCTTGTGATCTGCCTGCCTCGGCCTCCCAAAGTGCTGGGATTACAGGCGTGAGCCACTGCACCGGCCCCCAATAAGTAGTTTTTCAACCCTTTCCACTGTAGTAGCTTCCTCCCCACTCGAATAGTCCACAGTGTCTGTCTTTTCTTACAGTCTTTATGTCCATGAGTAACCGATGTTTATATTCCACTTATAAGCAGGAACGTGAGGTATTAGGTTTTCTGTTCCCATGTAAATTCACTTAGGATAATGGCTTCCACCTGCATTCATGTTGCTGCAAAGGACATGATATCATTCCTTTTTATTGCTGCATAGTGTTCCACGGTATACATGTACTATATTTTCTTTATCCAATCCACCATTGATGTGCACCTAGGCTGATTTCATTCCTTTGCTATTGTGAATAGTGTTGTGATGAACATCTGAGTGCATGTGTCTTTTTGGTAGAATGATTTTCTTTTGGATATGTACCCAGTAATGAGATGTTGGGTTGAATGGTAGTTCTGTTTTAAGTTCTTTGAGAAATATCCAAACTGCTTTCCTTAGGGGCTGAACTCATTTGTATTCACAACTACAGTGCATAAGCATTTCCTTTTCTCCACAGCCTCACCAGCATCTGTTGTTTGTTGACTTTTTAATAATAGCCATTCTGGCTGTTATGATATGGTATCTCATTACAGTTTTGATTTTAATTTCTCTGATGATAAGTGATGTTTAGCATTTTGTCATATATTTGTTGGACTCATACGTCACCTTTGAAAAGTGTCTGTTCATATCTTTTGCTTGCTTTTTGATGGGGTTAGCTTTTGCTTGTTGAATTAAGTTCCTTATAGATTTTGGCAATTAGACTTTTGTCAGGTGTATAGTTTGTGAATATTTTCTCCCATACTATAGGTTCTTTACCTATAGATAGTTTATTTTGTTGTGCAGCAGTTTTTTAGTTTAATTAGATACCAATTGTTAATTTTTGGTTTTGTTTCCATTGATTTTGAGGACTTAGTCATAAATTCTTCCCCAAGGTCAACATCCAGAATGGCGTTTCCTAGGGTTTCTTCTTGTATTCTTATAATTTGAGGTCTTACACTTAACTCTTTAATTTATCCTGAGTTAAGTTTTATATACAACGAAAGGTAGGAGTCCAGTTTCTTTCTTCATGTAGCTAGCTAGCTATCCCAGCACGATTTATTGAATAGAGAGTCCTTTCCCCATTGCTTATTTTTGTCAACTTTGTTGAAGATCAGATGGCTATAGGTGTGTGGCTGTATTTGAGGGGTCTCTGTTTTGTTTCACTGGTCTTTGTGTCTGTATTTATGCCAGTACCATGCTGCTTTTGTTATTGTAGCCTTATAGTATAGTTTGGAGTTAGTGAATGTGATGCCTCTGGCCTGTGCTTTTTGCTTAGGATTGTTTTGGCTATTTGAATTCTTTTTTTGGTTCCATATGAATTTTAGAATAGATTTTTTCAATTATGTGAGAAACGATGTTGGTGTTTTGGTTGAAATAGCATTGAATCAGTAGATTGCTTTGGGCAGTATGGCCATTTTAATGATATTGATTCTTCTGATCTGTCAGCATGAAATGTTTTCTCATTTGTTTGTGTCATCTATGACTTCTTTCAGTAGTGTTTTGTTGTTCTTCTTGTGAAGATCTTTCACCTCCTTGGTTAGATGTGTTGCCAAGTATTTTATTTTATTTTATTGTGGCTATAAGTGGGATTGCATTCTTGATTTGACTCTTAGCTTGAAAATTATTGGTGAATAGAAATATTACTGATTTTCATACACTGATTTTATATCTGAAAACTTTATTGAAGTCACTTATTAGTTCCAGAAGACTTTTGGCAGGGTCTTTAGAGTTTTCTAGGTAAAGGATCATCAGCAGAGAGACATAATTTGACTTCCTCTTATCCTGTTTGGATGCCTTTTATTTCTTTCTCTTGCCTGCTTGCTCTGGCAAGGAACTCTAGTACCATATTAAATAGGATTAGTGAGAATGGGCATCCTTGTCTTATTCCAATTCTCAAGGGAATGCTTCCAGCCTTTGTCCGTTCAGTATGAAGTTTGCCATGGGTTTGTCACAGATGGATCTTATTATTAGAAGGTACATTTCTTCAATGCCTAGCCTGTTGAGAGTTTTTATCATGAAGAGATGAGGGTTTTATTATAGACTTTTTCTGTGTCTGTTGTGATGATCAAATGGTTTTGTTTTTCTTTCTATGTGCTGAATCACGTTTATTGATTTTCATATATTGAAACAATCCTGCATCCCAGGAATGAAGCCTATTTGATCACAGTAAATTAATTTTTTGATGTGCTGCTGAATTTAGTCTTATATTATTTTGTTGATGATTTTTGTGTCTATGTTCATCAAGGATCTTGGACTAAAGTTTTCTCTTTTCATTATGTCTTTGCCAGGTTTTGGCATTAAGGTGATATTAAATTCACAGAAGGAGTTAGGGAGAAGTCCCTTCTCCTCAATTTTTTGGAGTAGTGTCTATAGGATTGGTACCAGCTTTTCTTTGTACTTCTGGTAGAATTTAGCTGTGAATCCATCTGGTCCAGGGCTTTTTTTGTTGGTAGCTTTTTAATTAGTAATTCAACTTTAGAACTTGATATGTGTCTGTTCAGGATTTCAAAGTCTTCCTGATTCAATCTTGGGAGCTTGTGTGTTTCCAAAAATTTATTCATTTCCTCTAGATTTTCTAGTTTGTGTGCCTAGAGGTGTTTATAATAGTCTCTGAGATTATTTTTTATTTCTATGGGATTGGTTGTAATGTCACCTTTGTCATTTTTTATTATGCTTATTTGGACCTTCTTTTTATTTAATTAGTCCAGATTGTGGTCTATTGATCCTATTTATCTTTTCAAGGGACCAAATTTTGGTTTTGTTGTTTTTTCAAAATTAATTTTTGGGTCTTTATTTTATTCAGTTCTGCTCTAATTTTAGTTACTTATTTTCTTCTATACTAGCTTTGGGGTTAGTTTGTTTTTGTTCATCTAGGTGCGATGTTAGATTGCTAATTTGAGATCTAACTTCTTGAAATAGGTGTTTAGCACTGTAAACTTTCCTCTTAGCACTGCTTACACTGCATCCCAGAGATTTTGGTATGTAGTATCTTTGTTTTCATGTATTTCTAAGAATCCTTTAAATTTCAGCCTTAATTTTGTTGTTTACCTAGAAATCATTCAGGAGCAAGTTGTTTAATTTCCATGTAATTATGTGGTTTCTACTTTTTGGTATTGATTACTATTTTTATTCCACTGTGGTATGAGAGTATGGTTGATATAATTTCATTTTTTAAAAATTTATTGATACTTGCTTTATTATTGAGCATGTTGTTGATCTTGGAGTATGTTTCATGTGCAGATAAGAAGAATGTATCTTCTGTGGTTGATGGTTGGAGTGTTCTATAGATGTCTATTAGGTCCAATTGGTGCAGGGTGAAATTTATAATTTATTTGATAGTTTTCTACCTCAATAATCTGTCTAATGCTGTTGGTGGGGTGTTGAAGTCTCCCACTATTATTGTGTAGCTATCTAAGTCCTTTTATAGGTCTAGAAGTAGTTGTTTTATGAAACTGGGTACTCCAATGTTGGGTGCCTCTATATTCAGGCTAGTTAACTCTTGTTGTTGAATTAACCACTTTGTCATTATGTAATGCTGTTCTTTATCACTTTTTTACTATTGTTGGTTTAAAGTCTGTTTTATCTCATATAAACATAGAAACTCCTGCTTTATTTTCCACTTGTGTGATAGATCTTTCTCCAACCCTTTACTTTGAGCCTATGACTGTTATGTGTGAGTTGGGTCTCTTGAAGATAGCAGGTAGTTGGATCTTGTTTTTGTGTGTGTGTGTTTTTTTTTTTTTTTTTTTAAATCATACTTGTAACTCTGTGCCTTTGAAGTAGGGGCATTTAGACCATTTACATTCAAGGTTAATATTGATGTGCGTTTTTGGTCCTATTGTGAGATTGTTAGCTGATTGTTTTTAGTTTCTACTGCATGGTTGCTTTATAGGGTATGTGGGTGTTTTTGTGGTAGCAGATATTGTTCTTTCATTTATATGTTTAGAATTCTTTTAAGGATCTCTTTTAAGGCTGGTCTAATGACAACAACTTTATTTAGTGCTTGCTTGTCTAGAAAAGATTTTTTTTCCTCCTCACTTATGAAAATTAGTTTGGTTGAATATGAAATTATTAGTTGGAATTTCTTATCTTTAAGAATGCTGAAAATCGGCCCCTAATCTCTTTTGCCTTTTAAGGTTTCTACTGAAAAAGTCTGGTGTTTGGCTGATGGGGATCCCTTTGTATGTGATCTTATGTAGTCTGCACCCCCCAGCCCACTGCCTTTTTTTTTTTTTTTTTTTTTTTTTTTTTGCTGCCTTCAAGATTTGTTCTTTAGCATTGACCTTGGACAGTCTGGTAACTATATATCTCGGTGCTATTCATTTTGGATAGAATCTTGCAGGTGTTCTCTGGATTTCTTCTATCTAGGCATCTGCCTCTCTAGCAAGATAAGGAAATTTTCTTGACTTATGCCCTCAAATATATTTTCCAGGTTGTTTATTTTTTCTCTTCTTTCACAAGAATGTCAATAATTCAAAGGTTTTATCACTTTACATAATCCCATATCTCTCAAAGACTTTGTTCATTTTTTAAGTGCTTTTTTTTCTTTATTTTTGTCTGATTGAGTTCAAAAGACTGGTCTTCAAGCTTTGAAATTCTTTCTTCCACTTGGTCCAGTCTTTTCATAAAGTTCTCAGGTTTTTTTTTTTTTTTCTTGAGACAGAGTCTCACTCTGTTGCCCAGGCTGGAGTGCAATGGCATGATCTCAGTTCACTACAACCTCTGTCTCCTGGGTTCAAGCTATTCTTCTGCCTCAGCCTCCTGAGTAACTGGGATTACAGGCATGCGCCACCATGAGATGGGGTTTTGCCATGTTGGCCAGGCTGGTCTTAAACTCCTGATGTCAGCTAATCCACCCATCTTGGCCTTCCAAAGTGCTGGGATTATAGGTGTGAGCCACTGTGCTTGCCCAATAAAGCTCTCAGTTGTATTTTAAAATTACTAAAGTGAGTGCTTCAATTCCAGGAGCTCTGAATGATCCCTTTTAAAGATATTTTATCTCTTCTTTCACTTCCTGGATTGTTTTAGAAGTTTCTTTGTGTTGATTTTCAACCTTGTCTTGGATCTCCTTGAGCTTCCTTGCAATCCATGCTTTGAATTCTTTATCCGTCATTCTTGAGTTTCCATTTTGGTCAGGGACCATTGATAGAGAGCAGTACAATCCTTAAGTGGTGTCACAACGTTAATATTTTTCATGGTGCCAGAATTCTTACACTGGTTTCTTCTCATCTGGAGATGTTGGCACTTCAAATTTTTATAATTATTTTTGTGTAGGTAAAATTTTTTGTTTTTTTCCTTATAATATTATTGGGCTTTTATTTCTCTTTTCCTTTTCCCTTCTCCCTCAGGGGTGTGACTTAGAGAATGTTGTGTCTGGTCTTTCAGCTCTGCTTCTATGGCCCTATGCACTTTATTTGGCAGGTTTAATACTGGACTGTGTAGTTCTACCTACAAGCCACTAGATTGTGCATATGGGTAAGATCTGGGGGCAAGCAATGTGGCTGGGTATACTTGATCCTTGTTTACCTGGAGAAGCTCTCTGTTGCCTCAGGCAGTGTTCTAAACCAAGGAGTGCATAGTGTTCTGAGCTCCCTGATCAGCCCCAGGGTGGTTGGGGTGGGTGGGACCAAGATGGGTAGGACCAGTCCAGGCAAGCCCATCTATAGGTTGCCTGATGGCAGAGACAAGTGGCTATGGAGAATCAAGTAGGTGACCACCAAGTGCCCAAAAGTTTGCCTAGGTGTGGAGCTGGGAAACCTCCTTGGTCCTAAAACCTCCAAGGTCCCACCTTGGTCTCTAATCCAGGAGACCGGTTACTCTACGTGCCTGGAGATCTGCCAGGATGTGGAGTGAAGAGGGCCCTGCCGTACAACAGTCTCTACACAGGAATGGTGGGGTGGCTCAGGCTTGTAATCCAGACAATTGGGTGCTCCAAATGCCTGGAGATATGCCTGGGCTTGGGGCAGGGAAACCCCAGCATCACCATTATGTCTGCACAGCAAGGGTGGGGCAGCTCAGGCTGCTGATTTGGGTGAGTGGGTGCTCTGCATGCCTGGAGATCTGCCTAAGTGAAGAACAGAGAAGGCCCTGCTTCATCACGTGTTTTGCACAGGAAGGGTGGGACAGCTTAGGCTTTTGATTTGGGTGAGTGGCTGCTCTGACTGAGTGGAGATCTGCCTAGGCATCAAGCAGAGAAGGCCTCAATCCACCACTATCACTGCACAGGAAGGGTTAGGAAACTCAGGCTGCTGGTCTGGGCAAGCAGTTGCTCCAAATGCATGGAGTTCTGCCTGGATGTGGAGTGAAGAGGCCCCCTTGCATCAGGATCTCTACACAGGAAGGATGGCAGTAGCTCAGGCTGCTGAACCAGGTAAGCAGTTGCTCTGGACGCCTGGACATCTGCCTGGTTATGAAGCGGAGAGGGCCCCATTGCATTGTAATCTGTGCACAAGAAGGGTAGGGTGGCTCAGACTGCTGAACCAGGCAAACAAGTGCTCCAGATGCCTTGAGATCTGTCCGGGCATGGAGCAGGGAGGGCCCCACTGCACCACAATCTATTTCCAGGCAGCAGGGCAGCTCAGGTTGCTGGTCCAGGCAAGCCTGTTCTCTGAATGCCTGCTGTTTTGCCTTGGAGTGGAGTGGAGAGGGCCTCACTTCACTATGATCTTAGGGGAGCAGGCTGTGGCACCCAGTGATGACACATACACACACACACACACACACACACACACACACACACACACACACACATATACCAGTTCCAAGTCACCAAGCAAGCCCTGACACAAGTCTAGTCACCCAGAATAAACTATGACTGTAGCAGCTGTCCTCCCACCCCAGGCCTGTGACAAGGGAGAGCAAAATTCCAGTGCTTACTGGGGAGGCACTTTCCACAATCTGGCTGTGAAAACTCCTATGCTGCTCCACAGCAGGTGTTCCAATCTCTAGCCCGAGGCAAAAATGCCTGCCATTTGCCAAAGTATGGCTGACTTTGTATGAACCTGGATTAAAACTGGCATCCTGCTTTCGGTCCCAGGTCTGGGAAAATGCCTGCAGCTGTTCCTGGTGTCTTTCCCTCTCAGTGTCTCCAAGCCTCTCCCCAAGATAGTTCTGGGGCTTGGGAGAAACAAGGTGCTCTCTCTTGGCCTAAGTTACTTGGATCCCTAGTGGAAAGGTGAGTCACAGAGGGAGGCTCTCTGCCCCTCTCACATAACAGGGCATCACTCACTTTTATCAGCCAGACGCCATCATGGTGGCTGTTTGCCTGAACTCTCCTTCCCAGAATGTGGGGTGTCTGTCATGTTTCCAGTGGATTTCCATTTTCCTTCTTGATTAAAGCTCAGAGAGTTTATCTTTATGCATCATCTTGCTATTTCCAAGTGACTGAGTCTTGCTAAAAGCCTCTAATCTGCCATCTTGCGGGGGGGATAAAAAGTCTAGTAATTATCAGAAATAGCTTTCAAAAAAGCAATTGCTTCATGTAATTTGGTACAAGGAAAACTTCTGTTAGGATTCTACTGGCTGTTTGAGTTATTCAATTTTGGTTAGAAAGCATGATTTTTGTTTTGTTTCCTTCCTAAAGAGATCTGCAACTTTTCAGATCTTATATTTTATTCTACTGAGAGGACGATATAGGATTTTATAATTGAAAAAGTAGGGCAGATTGAGTTCACTCAGATCACACTAATGATTACTGAAATAACTGTAGTTAGAGCACAAGTTTCCAGATTTTCCTGTCCTGTGCTTTTTTTTGTAGGTCTGCTGTATCTTGGGCCTGGCAATAATCATTTTTGACCTTTACCTCTCCAGGCTATTGTTATGTGGTTTTGAGCTTTGTTAGCTTTCTTATGGGTTTGTGCTAAATTGTGCCCATAAAGTAGGCTGAATTCTCCAGGAAGTGTGATAGCTATAATATTGCATTATTACTTTAAAATGTGTTGGTTGCCTTTTTTTTTTCTTTTCTTTTTGTCCAACTATCTTGAACTTAAAGAATATATTATCCAATATGAAAGATGTGTATCTGGTGAAAAACACTAATTTAAGGGAAGAAAATTTCAGATGATTGTATCTGTCAATCCTTAAAACACACTGAGCTTCATTAGCAAATCGACTATCCTCAGATCTTTCTCTTGGAACAGATCACATAATCGGCCTTTGTGTTGATTTCTCATCCCCTTCTTTACAGGCAGAACAATTAGAATAATTGGCTGGTACAGGGAAAGCACAAAGAACTTTCTTATACATTTGTGATGTATCTCTTAATTGGGGTTAGAAATGAGAGTGGAGGAATGAACATGAAACTTGGAAGGGCAATGGGGAAAAATATTGCCTTTAAAATATTCTTTCAATGTTGATCCAGATGAAAGAAATGATAAATATAAAGTTGAAGAGAGTATAAATGAAATAATGTGGTTTTTGTGTTAACACGAGTGTGAAATTATTAAAAATCAGGAAAAAATATTTTTCACACAGACTCAGGAGCAAATGAAGCTGTAAATACTCTCTGCTTTTAGAAAACCTTTTTTGTAGCAGTAATCGTGGGAGGGTAGAGGCAATGCGTCAGGGCATAGGTGTTCAGGGCAAGGGGAAAGAAAGAGAACAAAAGGAGAGAGGATATTTTTAGAGCTGTCATTTTGAAATTTACCTGCTTCTGCTTCAGCGCTGCTTTGCCACCGTATCGGTCCAGTAGAAATCTCTCAAAGCGGGAGCAGCCGTATTTTAAAATAATGGGATTACAGCAAGTGACTTTAATCAAGGTCTTAGTTCAAGTGCATGAAGGAGAGTGTGGTGAAAGAGTGAGGCCACAAGAAATTGTTCACTAGGCAAGTTTTCTGCAAGCCTCATCAACTGGGAGAAACTGACCACTAAAGGAAAGCAAAAATATTGAAAGCAAGACAGAGTATGAGACCTGTTTAAAATGCAACCTGTATAGTATTGGTCACCTGCTGATGATAGCTTATGAAAATAGCATTGACTAGAATTTATCAGTCTTGGTCATTTACAACAGAGACAGTTTCCTGGGTAATATGGTCTGGGAGGACTAGAACTGAACATTCCTGGTTCAGGATCATACCCTTAGAGCTCAGCACACTTCATACATAGTAGACTTAAAAGTGAATGTTTGTTGATTGGCCAAATGAATAGATGTGTGTTTCACATCTTATTTGCTTGTGCTGTGACCTACAATGGATTTTCAATGTCAGACTGGGAAAGTATTTCTGAAGTCAATTAGCATCATTCCCCATCTTGTGGATGAAGATTCTACATGCTAGGACTTCATAGTGCCATCTCAGAGGCCTCACAGGAATTTCTCAGTCCCCTTCCCCCTCCCACAAATGATTCTGTATAATTTATAATATATATGCTGGCCAGAATGCTGCTAATCTGTGATTCCAACCATGTACCAGTGATTACCCAGGCATAATCAACATGGATTATGGATTTGAGGGCCAAAACATTCCTCAGTATTTATTGCTTTGACTTAAAATGAACTACTGAAAATAAAATAGCTTCAGACACAATAAGGCATTTCCTAATTCAGCAGGAAATCTGAGAAATATGGGGGTTATTTGAAACCTATAGCGATAAAGTTCCCACTGCTACTGAAGTTATTGTCTTTAAACAAAAGATTCTGTATCAGTAACATTATTTTTTGCATGATATTCAAGTTAATTTCCTGTTATCTGTAAAGAAGCAATGAGGTAGTTAGTATGACTCCCAAAGGTAAATAATCCTGTTTTGTTATGATTTCCCGCTACCTAAAGGTGGGAAAGACTCAGGACATTACAATCAGTGTGTTATGTGTGGCAGGTTACAGTGTGGTTTATTTATGAATTTTATGGATATATTTTCTGAATATGTAGCTCTTTTTGAATTTGGGTAGATAAATGTTTTGTGCCTTTGGAAGACTTGGAGTTGTACACTGTGGTTTTATAGTCCATTGTCTTAGGATAGAGATAAGCTAGAGTAGTTCTTGTCACTATAAAGTACTTTCATGTTGATAGTCTGTGCTTATTTAGTAGTATATGACACAATACCTTCTGAGAACAAGGAGAGGAATACTTGAAAAAATTACAATGGATAATGGAAATTGTAATATACTCCTACCATAATACATAATTTTAAAGCTAACAAATAATCATAGTTGAAAATTTGAAAATTTTCTAGATGTCAATAAAATTTTGAGCAAATTTGATAATGTAAAGTTGTCCAGGAATATTAATGCTTTAAAATTTTCTAGGACTTCAGATAACTCTGCTTCCTAAAAGTGTATTCACGATATTTTATCTTAATGAAGTGTTCATCATGTGGACACACTCACACGCACATATATTATTCTGTTAAAAAAATAGAAAGACATGCATATTTCTGATGTCTCAGCCAAATGGAATACGAAACAGGGAAAAGTCAACAAGCAGAAAAAAACACTAAGTAGCATCTCCTTAATTGCTTACATCAGTTCTGCTGATACCTCATTGTGGATAAAGTAATTAATGGGGAATCTAATTCAAGAAAAATGCATGAACTTCAAGCCTTTTGAAGCCAAGAATGTCTTTCCACAAAAGGCAACCATCCATTACCACACTTCCTCAATATCTGCCAGAGAGAGAGTACTGCATACAGCATTAGATATGCCAGAAGGAAGGTGCTTTCCACACTGATGGTCATAAATGACTTTGAATCTCTACTTCCATATTATGGTAATTTTAAACCAGTATATGTTTTGAAGACACTGTATCTTAATTTTTAGGGCCACAAGCTCTCAAATGGCTTTGATATGACAATTGTTTTGTCATTCCTTAGGACAATAAAAATACAATGACCTGGAAGTATCATTACAGAGCAGGAAGGTGTTGATTGTTTGTTTCCAGAGTGAAGGGGAGTTGAAGAGACCCACAACTTAGTGAGTGAGAAGGGAATATGTTATTAGTGAAAAGCCAGGTTTAAGTTAAGGCAAAGAGGCATGAGGAAAGAATAAACTGGTATAGTGTTTAAAAGATCATCAAGAATCATATCCGTCGGTGGCTCAGGCCTGTAATCCCAGCACTTTGGGAGGCCGAGGTGGGCAAATCATGAGGTCAGGAGTTTGAGACCAGCCTGGCCAACATGGTGAAACCCCATCTCTACTAAAAATACAAAAATAGCTGGGCATGGTGGTGGACACCTGTAATTCCAGCTACTCAGGAGGCTGAGACAGGAGAATAGTTTGAACCCAGAAGGCAGAGGTTGCGGTGAGCTTAGATTGCACCACTGCACTCCAGCCTGGGCAACAAAGTGAGGCTCTGTCTCAAAAAAAAAAAACAAAAACAACAAAAAAAACCATAAAAAATCATATCCATGATGTAATGTGTACTGCAATCTTCTGAAACTAATGGTTTTTATATTGGAAAGAACCATAAAGTTTGGGATAACAATCCATTTGAAGTTGGATTATTTCAAGGAAAGGATGCATTGTGATAATCCTTTACTACAAATATCTTGATAACTCCCTCCCATACTCTGTTGTAGAAACTGCTGGTTTAATGACAGCTTGAGATGCACACTGTCAGCCAGAATTTATCATTCATTTAGTCATTCAACAAACAAGTAGTGGTCGTTTTCTATTGCCAGTCACTATTCTAGGCTTTGGGGATTCATCAATAAAAAATAAAATGAATAAAACCAAAAGTCAAAGATCCTGGTCTTCATGAAGATTATATTGCAGGTCCCATGATAGATGGTTAGTTAAGAGAGATGTACATAAGTTTTAACCATATTGTGTCATCTCTGTAATATAAATGCAGCAAGGTAATTTTTTAAAAATGTATTTGGAGAGCGGGGCCAAGATGGCCAACTTAGAAGCAGTGTGATTGGAGGGTCCCACCGAAAAGAACCAAAACAGTGTGTGAATCCTGCACCAGCAACCAAGATAACCAGGTTCTGTCATCAGAACTGATTAGGTGGCTGGTGTGACTTACGGAGAGGAGCAGGATGGTGGGTCAGCCCACCTGTAAGCCACACAGGGCAGGGGAGCCCATACCTCCAGACAAGGGAGGCGGTAAGTGAGCATGCTACCCAGCCTGGAAAACCGTGATTCTTCCATGGAACTGTGCAACCCATGGATCAGAAGATCCCACAGATGAACCCATGCCACTGGGGCCTTGGGTCCCAACTATGGACCTACGCAGATTCTCAACAGCCTCTCTGCTGGAATCTGCCTAAGCCTACTGAGTTCTCAGGGGGAGGGGCAGCCATCACCACTGCTGCTGCCTGCTGTCTAAACCATCTGAGCTCCTTGAGGGAGGAGTGGCAGCCACTGCCTCCATTGCCTAAGACAAAAGAGCTCCCCGAGGGAGTGGTGGCCACCACCACTGGTGCTGCCAGCTGTGTAAGCTGTCTGAGCTCTCTGGGGGAGGGGGAGCAGCCAAAACTGAGGCTGCAACCTACTTAAGACACTAAGCTACATTAAGACATAGCTGTAGGCCACACTTTTCTCCTGCTGGAGCCAGGGAGGCTGGACTGCTTGGTCCCAGAAGGTATTCCCTATAGCACAACACACTGGCTGTGGCTGACTGCAGCCAGATTGCCTCTTCAGGCTGCACCCTGACCCATTCCTCCTCACTGGGCTGGACCCTTTGCAGGAATTCCAGCAACTCCAGCCAGGGGGCTCAGGGAGAGAACTCTGATCTCTCTGAGCCTGAATGCCTAGGGGGAGTGGTGGCCATAGTCTCCACAGACCATCAGACTCAGTCTTTCTTCCTGCTAACTCTGAGGAATCCAGGCAGCCCAGATGAGTGGGTTTCCCCCAGCATGGCACACTCCCTCCATCAAGGGAAAACCAAAGCGCTTTATTAAATGGGTCCTGGTTCCTATGCCCACCAACAGAGTAAGACCCCCCCTCCCCACACCAACAGGGGTTGCCAGACACCCTATACAGGAGCTTTCCTATTGGCATTAGGTTGCTGTCCCCTCGAAGTCAGAGATCCCAGAGGAAGGGGCAAGCACCCATCTGGGCTGTTCTCCAGCCTCCTCCGGAGACATCTCCAGGGGCAGGAGTGAACCGGATGAAAAGGGCAAATGAAAGAAATAAAGGGTATTCAAAAAGGAAGAGAGGAAGTCAAAGTGTCCCTGTTTGCAGATGACATGATTGTATATTTAGAAAACCCCATTGTCTCAGCCCCAAAACCCCTTAAGCTAATAAGCAACTTCAGCAAAGTCTCAGGATACAAAATTGAGGTGCAAAAATCACAAGCATTCCTATACACGAATAACAGACAAACAGAGAGCCAAATCATGAGTGAACTACCATTCACAATTGCTACAAAGAGAATAAAATACCTAGGAATACAGCATACAAGGGATGTGAAGGACCTCTTCAAGGAGAACTACAAACCACTGTTCAAGGAAATAAGAGGGGACACAAACAAATGGAAAAACATTCCATGCTCATGGATAGGAAGAATCAATATTGTGAAAATGGCCATACTGCCCAAAGTAATTTATAGATTCAATGCTATTCCCATCAATCTATCATTGACTTTCTTCACAGAATTAGAAAAAACTACTTTAAATTTCATACGGAACCAAAAGAGAGCCCGTACAGCCAAGACAATCGGAAGCAAAAAGAACAAAACTGGAGGCATCTCACTACCTGACTTCAAAATATACTACAAGTCTACAGTAATCAAAACAGCATGGTACTGGTACCAAAACAGATATATAGACCAATGGAACAGAACACAGGCCTCAGAAATAATACTGCATATCTACAACTATCCGATCTTTGACAAACCTGACAAAAACAAGTGATGGGGAAAGGATTTCCTATTTAATAAATGGTGTTGGGAAAACTGGCTGGCCATATGTAGAAAACTGAAACTGGACCCCTTCCTTATATCTTATACAAAAATACACTCAAGATGGATTCAAGACTTAAAATCTAAAATCATAAAAACCCTAGAAGAAAGCCTGGGCAATACCATCCAGGGCATAGGCATGGGCGAAGACTTCATGAGTAAAACACCAAAAACAATGGCAACAAAAGCCAAAATTGATAAATGGGATCTAATTAAACTAAAGAGCTTCTGCACAGAAAAATAAACTATCATCAGAGTGAACAGACAACCTACAGAATGGGAGAAAATTTTTGGAGTTTATCCATCTGACAAAGGTCTAATATCCAGAATCTAGAAGGAACTTAAATTTACAAGAAAAAAACAACCCCGTGAAAAAGTCGGTGAAGGATATGAACAGACACTTCTCAAAAGAAGACATTTATGCAGCCAACAAACATGAAAAAAAGGCTCATCATCACTGGTCATTAGAGAAATGCAAATCAAAACCACAGTGAGATACCATCTCATGCCAGTTAGAATGGCAATAATTAAAAAGTCAGGAAACAGATGTTGGAGAGGATGTGAATAAAGAGGAATGATTTTACATTGTTGGTGGGAGTGTAAATTAGTTCAACCATTATGGAAGACAGTGTGGCAATTCTCAAGGATCTAGAACCAAAAATCCCATTTGACCCAGCAATCCCATTACTGGCTATATACCCAAAGTATTATAAATCATTCTACTATAAAGACACATGCACACATATATTTCTTGCAGCACTATTCACAATAGCAAAGACCTGGAACCAACCCAAATGTCCATCAATGATAGACTGGATATAGAAAATGTGGCACATATACATCATGGAATACTATGCAGCCACAAAAAGGAATGAGTCCATATTCTTTGCAGGGACATGGATGAAGCTGGAAACCATCATTATCAGCAAACTAACACAGGAACAGAAAACCAAACACTGCATGGTCTTATTCATAATTGGGAGCTGAACAATGAGAACACATGGATGCAGGGAGGGGAACAACACACACTGGGGCCTGTTGGTGGGGGCGAGGGGAGGGGGAGCATCAGGGAAAATGGCTGGTGCATGCAGGGTTTAATGCCTAGGTGACAGGTTGATAGGTGCAGCAAACCACCAAGGTACCCATTAACCTATGTAACAATCCTGCACATTCTGCACATGTATCCTGGAACTTCAAGTAAAAATTTTAAAAACTTATGTGTTTCACATTCCTACTCACTTTCACACCTGTCATTGCTCCCTTTGTGGAAGGGAGAATCACAGAGAACAAAAATGTCAAATCTCAACTATTCAAGTTAATTTTTCCAACTTCCAACAGAGACAATAGTTTATTTGTTAAGATATGTGAGTGTCAAAGAGGTAGCTTTTGCAAACTGCAATCCAAATGTATCTATATAGCTTTGGAAAGAATATATTATATAATGATAGAAGAGCTGATTTTCCTTCCCTAAACTTCACTAGGTTGGAAGAAGGTACAGGAAATAAGATACTGAAACATAGGTGAGTTCCCCTGAAAGGGAAGCCTGACACTTTAAAATGATGTAGATAATTCTAGATATATTTTAAAGTAGGAAAGACCAATGCATCCTTTCCAGTCTTATGCCCTGGGAGAAAGCAGCACATTTTCTTTGAGGGTTGAGAGCCTTTTATTTGTTGTGCTTTGTCTTTAATAAACTTTATTGAGGAATCATTTACATGCAATAAAATACATATATATTTAGTGAACAGTTCAGTGAATTTTAGTCAGTGTATACATTTGTGTAGTCAGTACCACCATAAAGATAGAGAATCATTCCAAACCTCTAGAAAGTTCCCCTTCCGGCTCTTGGCAAAAATTCCCTTATTTTCTGCACCAGGCGACCAGTGATCTGTTTTCTAACATTATACATTAATTTTTTCTATTCTAGAATTTATATAAATTGAATAATTTACTAGGTATGCTTTTGTATCTGGCTTCACTTGCTTAGTATGTGGTTTTTGAGATTCATTCTTATTGAAATTTTTAAAACAGGAATTTAGCCTGGATGACTGACTTTGTCTTCAACCTAAGCCTCTGGCATTACCTGTGTCTGTTTTTGGCTTACTATGACCATTTCTAACTTTTCAAAGCAGCACACGGTTTACAAAAGAAAGGTTGTTGTCAGTATAAGAGAGGGGAAGTGTTTTTTGTTGTATAAGTTTCTCAGCATACATTGACCTGGTTGGCATCATTGTGTTGATAATCCAGGAGGATGTTCTTCTTATAAAAATTTTGATATTATAAAACTTTTATAGGCAGTTGTCCTAATACTATTTTAGGTTTTTGGTTTTTGAAAACACTTCTGGAAAGTCTAAAGGGTCATAACCAGAAAGAAGCAGTAACTCACCTGAGGGCTAATTCTTTTGCTGAAGTTGAGTCATCTGACCTTTAAATGCCCTCTGATAGAGCCAGATACTCTTGCAAAACAATGCTCTCCTAGTTTTCTTGTACTGCTACAGCATAATACCCGGGACTGCATAATTTATAAGGAACTGAAATGTATTTCTCATAGTTCTGGAGGCTAAAAGTTCAAGATCAAGGTGGGGGTAGGTTCAGTTGTCTGGTGAGGCTACATCCGCTGTAGGAGTGGAATGCAGTGTGCTCCCTTGGCTGGAGAAGAAGAATAAGCTAGAAAACTAGCAAAACTAGCTGAAAGGCAGGTGATAAAGATAAAGCTGAAAGGCAGTTAATAAAGGCCTAATCCCATTAATGAGAGAGGAGCCCTCATGACCTAAATCATCTCTCAAAGGCCCTGCCTCTTGATACTATCACATTAGCAAAATCTGAATTTTGGAGGGGACACATTCAAAATAGTACTCTTTTATTGGATAAAAATGTATAGATGAATTTAACATGGATAGGTATATGCCATAAAGTTTAAAAAATAAAGAATCTTAGTTTGGCTTACTGTTTTCATTTAGGTTTCTGTGGCATGTGCTAATAGTTTAGGATAACCTCAGGTTAGTTTTGGTTCTACTTTTTATACAAATGTTGAAATACTCTGTATCTAATTTTTCTTTTTCTTCCCTTCCTCCCTCCCTACCTCCTTCCTTCTCTCCATGTCTCCGTTTCTTTCAACTTCTTTTAGCCCATTACACTTCACCCTGCATTGTCAAGGTGGCAATGAATAGGAAGATTGGAATCAGTGTGAAAAGGGTCTATGGATATTCTGCTGTTCAGAATGCACATTGCCAAGCTTTTACGTTGAGGAGGGGTCTGAATTTGCCCACAGTAACCCTTCCCAGGGTCTTTGGATAAAAGCCATAGAAGCTGAGCCGTGATATCCTGACAGGAATGTAGAATTCACAGCAATTGTCCTCAAAGAGCTTACCTGCCTAAGATGCATATGAATGCATTTAATTATTCCTTTATTGGCAGCCACTCCAACATCCAGAGCCTATTTTGTTTTTTATCATCATCATTGCCTGCTGTTTACCACTGTATACCTTGCTAATGGTGTGGTTTCCATGGCTTGTTAATTTCATGGCCAAATAATATTGTAATTTATTGCACTCTTTAATGTGGAAGCCTGAGACTCCATAAATTCTTGTGCATTTTTCCCTCTTTGGAATATTAAACAGATCAGGCAAAGTAATAAATTTATTTCAAATGCACTTGATAACAAAACATCGATTAGGACTGATTGGCAATATTTCTTCTTTCAGCAACTGTGACTATTTTTAAAGATTATTTTAAACATTAAATATGAAGTTACTTAAGACAGGACTCAGTTCACTAGGATCACTTAAAACAATAAGGGGAAATTTGTGATGGCTATCTGTAGCTTATTCAAATATTGACTAATCAGCTCCAGCTTGGCTAATTTAATTTGTAAGAATTCATTTAGTATTTTATTAACTCTTGCCCTTCACTCTCATAAGAATGGATCATTAGAATCTTAAAACATACTAAGTCACTTTCTATTTCTGCAACTCTAACTAAAAAGCACTTCTTACTTATCTAATGTAACCTGCTTTTAGAATAACTGAGGCTTTAATTAGCTCTAAAATTAAAGCAAATAAACAAAAAGAAATACATCAAGGAGCCACTGAATTTTAGAGCTTGAGGATGAAGACTTTAGAATTAAGGACAAATCTATCATTTTAGAGCTAAAACAACTGAGGCCTAAATTTAGAAGGTAGTTGCCCAGACCACGGAAAGGGATAGAAGACCAGGTTCCAAGCTGAGAGAGAGATGGGCAACACTCAATTGGAGCATTTCAGAAACTGAAATGTAAGCCCCTAGGGCTTTGGGAAAGCTGGCATCTGGCTACAGTCTTGAGATTTCAGACAGACAGTGGGCCCGGTGGGCCCTGAGCTTCTGCAGTGGGCAGGGAACATCACCATGTCTTCTGAAAATGTTACAAAATGCAGGGACATGAACAGTGAGTTCCATTGCTAAATTAATTCTGAGTTTAGATTTACCTCAGATACTTGAGAAAGATCTTAAACAAGGGCAAAGTCCAAGTCTGTTTCTTTAAATTCATGCTCCGCGTTTAGTGGTAGAGGCACTTAAACTCTTCAACTGATTCCAACACTTTTATTTTACTCTATGTTTAATTCTAATAGTCCTACAATTGATTATTTAATAAATGAATAGCTAGCATCACAAACAGTGTGAAGGTCTGTATAAAGAGAGTAAGGATGGGGGAGTAGAACAGTGTAGAATAGGGTATCAATATGAAGTGATCTTGGTAAATAAGAACAGCTATTAGAAATGAAAATACATTCAGTAGGAAATGAGTGCCTGACACCCTCCCCTACACGTTGCATGTTTAGAAGTTGGTTTCTAAGTCCATGTTTTTTCCTCCCCATTTCCCTCTTCCTTTTAGCCTCTAGCAACCGTTAACTCCACTTCCTGTCTCTTATGATTTTGACTATTTAGGTACCCCCATCCCCATATAAGTGTAATCAGTATTTGTATTTTTGACTGGCTTATTTTACTTATAATATCCTCAAATTTCATTCCAGTTGTAGTATAGGTTGGAATTCCCTTTCTTCTTAAGGCTTAATACTAGTCCATTGTATGTGTATATCACATTTTGACCATCCATTCATCTGTTGAGGGAAACTCGTGTTGCTTTCACTTTTTAGGTATTGCAACTAATGTTGCTATAAACACGGGTGTATACACGGCTGGGCGCGGTGGCTCACCCCTGTAATCCCAGCACTTTGGCAGGCTGAGGTGAGCAGATCACTGGAGGTCAGGAGTTCGACACCGGCCTGACCAACATGGTGAAACCCTGTCTCCACTAAAAATACACAAATTAGCCGGGCGTGGTGGCACATGCCTGAGGCAGGAGAATCACTTGAACCTGGAAGGCGGACATTGAAGTGAGCTGAGATCGCACCATTGCACTCCAACCTGGGCAGCAAAAGCAAAACTCCATCTCAAAAAACAAAAAAAACATGGGTGTATACATATCTCTTTCAGACCCTAAGACCCTGCTTTCAAATCTTTTGGGTATATACTCAGACATGGAATTGCTGAATCATGTGGTAATTCTATTTTTAATTTTTTAGCCTCCACCATACTGTTTTCTATAGCAGCTATAATATTTTAATTTTCTCACCAACAGGGTACAAGGATACCATTTTCTCCATATCCTCATCAAACTTGTTACTTTCTGTTTTTTGTTCCTTGAGAGCAACCATTCTGATGGGTATGAGGTTGTATCTCATAGTGGTTTTGATTTGTGTTTCCCTACTAATTGGTGATATTAAGAATATCTGTATGCTTCTTGGCCATCTGTATACCTTCTTAGGTTAAAAGTCTGTTCATGTCATTTACCCATTATTGAATTGGGCTGTTTAATGTTGTCATTGTTATTGTTGACTAGGAATTCTCTATATATTCTGAATATCAATACTTTGTTAGATATATAGTTTGCAAATTTCTCCCATTGTGTAGCATGCCTTTTCACTCTGTAGGTAGTATCTTTTGATTCACAAAAGGTCTTAATTTTCATGAAGTCTAATTTGTATATTTTTTAATTGCCTGTGCCTTTGGCATCATATCCAAGGGATCACAGTAGAATCTAATGTTGTGAAGCTTCTGCCCTATGTTCTTTTCTAAGAGTTTCATAATTTTAACTCTTTTTTTTTTTTTTTTGGAGATGGAGTTTTGCTCTTGTTGCCCAGGCTGGAGTGCAATGACGCGATCTCTGCTCATGGCAACTTCCACCCCCCGGCTTCAAGCAATTCTCTCCTGCCTCAGCTGCCCAAGTAGCTGGGATTACAGGTATGCGCCACCACGCCCAGGTTATTTTGTATTTTTGGTAGACACAGGGTTTCTCCATGTTGGTCAGGCTGGTCTCGAACCCTTGACTTCATATGATCCACCTGCCTTGGCCTCCCAAAGTGCTGGGATTACAGGCGTGAGCCCCCACACCCAGCCAATTTTAACTCTTACATTTATGTCTCTTATCTAGTTTTAGTTAATTTTGTATATGGTATTAGTTAAGGCTGCAACTTGATTCTTTTTCATATGGAAATTCTAGCACTGTTTATTGAAAAGATAGTTCTTTCCCCTTTGACTGGTTTTGGCAATCTTATAGAAATTTATTTCACCATGTTTTCAAGTGTTTATTTCTGGACTATTTTATTCTATTGGTCTATATGCATATCTCTTTTTATGCTAGTACCACACTATTTTGATTACTGTCAGCTTTGTATCAAGTTTTGAAATCAGGAAGGGTGGACCCTTCAATTTTGTTATATTTTTTTTTATTCCAAGACTGTTTTGGCTAGTCAGGGTTCCCTTGAGATTCCAAATTAATTTTATAGTAGGTTTTCCTATTTTTCCAAAAAACATCATTGGGATTTCAATAGGAATTGCATTAAATCTGTACAGCATTTTGGGTAATACTGATATCTCATTTAAAGTCTATTTTGTGTGGTATTGATATAGTTACTCCTGCTCCCTTGTGGTTACTGTTTGCATGAAATATCTTTCCATCCTTTTACTGTCAAGCTGTTTGTGTCTTTGAACATAAAGTGAATCACTTTTAAACAGCATATAGTTGGATCATGTTTTTAAAGATATATCCTGTCAATCTTTTTTTGATTGGAGGGTTTAATCCATTTTTATTTAAAGAAATTACTGATAAGAAGAAACTTCTGTAGTTTTGCTATATTTTTCTACATACATTATAGATTTTTGTCCTTTTGTGGTTCCTACATTACTGTCTTCTTTTTTTTTTTAGTTGATTTTCTTGTAATGAAATGTTTTAATTAGCTTCTCTTTTCCTTTTGCATGTATTCTATAAGTATTTTGTTTGTGGTTACCATAAAGATTACACTTAATATTCTAAAATTATAGCACTCTAAACTTAATTTATATTCCATTTAAATATTTAAATTTAAATATTTATATTTAAATATTAAGTATGTGTTCTTTGAGCACATTTAACACAACTGTTTAAAGTCTTTGTATAGTAGGTCTGCCATCTGGTCTTTTTCAGGGATAGTCTCTGTTGTTTCTTTCTTTTCCTTTATTATTTATTTTGTGCTTGTGATTTTTTGAATTATTGAAAACTGGACATTTGAATCTAATAATGTGTTAACTCTGGTAATCAGATTCTCCTCCTTCCTCAGAATTTACTAATTTTGTTGCTTGTTTTGGTTTGGTTTTGATAATTTTTAGATTATCTCTGTGCCAAGGATCAGACTGAGATGTAAACTTAAAATTTTCTCCCATCTTGGCCGGGTGCAGTGGCTCACGCCTGTAATCCCAGCACTTTGGGAGGCCGAGGTGGGTGCATCATGAGATCAGGAGATCAAGACCATCCTGGCTAACATGGTGAAACCCCGTCTCTACTAAAAATACAAAAAATTAGCCAGGTGTGGTGGCGGGTGCCTGTAGTCCCAGCTACTCAGGAGGCTGAGGCAGGAGAATGGCATGAACCCGGGAGGTGGAGCTTGCAGTGAGCAGAGATCGTGCCACTGCACTCCAGCCAAGGTGACAGTGCGAGACTCCATCTAAAAAAAAAAAAAGACATTTCTCCCATCTTTTCTGAGTGTGTATTGTTTCCTGGGCAAGCTTGATGACTTTCTAATTTCTCCTGTATATGCAGTTATGTTGAGTGTCCTAGTATTGAATGTCTAGCTCCTAAAAGGGAAAAAAGAAGATAAAAATAAGTCAGGTGTGGGGGGCATGGAGACACTAATTCTTTAAATCCCTTGGAAGCTGCCTCTGCTCCATTGGAGGAGCAGCTTGTGACAATGGCAATGAGGTGCAACAATGGGTCTTCACCTCTATTTCTATATTTCCCTCATCAGAAGCAGCAATCAGCAACCAAAAAAAGACCACTGGCATTGGGAGAACAGGATCCTTATGGTCTACCCTGATTCCTACAAGCTGTGTGCAAGATGCCTCAGGAATACTTGCACAACCTCCAGGCACAGGACTAAATGGTGTAGGATAGGTAGCCACTGCTGAATAAATCTCAATTTACCATCCAAGCCTTACCCTGGGAGGTTCAAGCCTTCACCAAACTTCAGAGTTATAAAACACAGTATTCCTTTTATAATCTGAGAAGGGTATGTCCTAAGACCCTCAGTGGATGCCTGAAACTGCAGATACTACTGGAGTCTATATAAACTGTTTTTTTTGATATGATAAACAAGATGGCTACTAAATGACTAATGGGCAGATAGTGTATACAGCCTGGGTATTCTGGACAGAGGAATAATTCATGTCCTGGAAAGGACACAGTGGATGGCATGAGATTTCATCACACTACTCAGAATATTATGCAATTTAAAACTTACAAATTGTTCATTTATGAAATTTCCTTTTAATATTTTTAAAACCATGCAAAGTGAAACAACAGATGAGGTGGGACTACTGTAGTTATATCAGACAGAGTCGGCCAGTGCAATTGTACAGGTGGGGAGACAGATTCCTAGTGCTTTCTATTCTACTGCCCTCCCAGGATCCTTTCTTCAGTTCTGTTTTTACAATTGATCTCAGTATGATGAATCATATTTTACCTCAACACTACGTACCTCATAGATATATTGTGAAGCTTGTGTGAGAGTAAGCAAGCAATAGAGTTTGCCTTGCAAGCAGCTGTAAACTGTTTCTGGAACAATCTAAGGTAGAAGAAAAAGGACAGGAAGAAGAAAACACGGGAAAAGGCAGTCAATTTCACAGGAGTCTCTTGCCTGTATTTGTGGTATCCCTTTTTGAAACTAAATATATAGAGATTCAGAACATTACACTTATGATTATTTTTAATCATAATTTGATTTTTTTCTGTTCCATTAGTTATCCATGCCAGCATTATGTCATCTTCAATTTTAATAAGCATGTCTGTCTTGTTTCTACCTGTGTTATTAATACAAATGATGATTGAACTGATGACCCCAATTTATCAAGGAAATGTTAAATATGCTAATGAATAAATTTATTAATTTTAGAAAAATTTACTAAAAGTGATGGTTAAGTATGCTTTTTAAAATTTGTAGTTAAATGTTGGTTAATTTTTTTTATAAATTTGTAGGTTTTTAAAAAATGTTTTCCTAATATGCACTACCTTATCCCCTAACAATGTCAGCAAATGAAGAACTTACGTATATTGGTGAATGCATGCTAGTCTATATATTTTTCTGGAGGTATGATTGTACTGAGGGTAACAATACAGTTTACTGGCCATGTGCTATCTCCAGTGAAGCTGTAGTTTCTATTGTGACTCAGTTGGTCCATTAGATTAGATTAGAGATGAATTTTTAAAACTCCATTTCTCTTTACAATTACTTTGCATAAATAATCCAGGCTGGCCAGACCAAATGACTATTTTTGCTCTTGATATAATCTTTCAGACACAACTTTGAAGTCTTTGATAGGGAGATATTTTAAAATAAGTTTAACACATGCATCTTCTAAATACGACAATGTTATTAGAGATGAGGTTTTGCACTAGGTAATTCTTTTTTTAATATTCTGGCTTACAAAAAGACTTGCTTTTGATTTCTGTTTTATTTGGTAGATATTTATGACCATAATAATAAATTTAAAATTTTATCTCATATCTTTTGATCTGAATTAGCACTGGAGATGGTGATATGTATGGAGGCTGTAATACAAATATAGCTGCTAACTTCAAAGAATATACAACCTTTTGGAGAGCACAGACACATATGTAGTAATCATGGAAACTACATTTGTTTACTAAAGAAATTATTAGTGAAATGGATAAAGTACTATAAAATCCTTGAATAGCCAAAGACAATTTAAAGACGTGCAGTTTTTAAAGATAATTTTTAAGAGCTAACTCAACATTTTTCCAACTACCTGTAGAAAACCACACACTATCCAAAAAGGCATGGTTTTTACTTTCAGATATTTAGCACTTTGACATTCTGAGCATTCTCATAATGAAATTAAATCCAAAAAAGGGTCTCTCTTCATGATCTCTTGAAGTCGTCCTCATTCGTCCCTAATATTTTTCATAATCACTATGGTGGCACTGAGGGTAGGAAATGCCAATATTATTACAGTTTCATAAAACAAACAATATTTAAGGAATACAGTGTTTCCAAACAGACAAATTTCTTTCAAAATAATTTCAAATGAAGCATAAATTATTTTTTGCTTGTTAAAAGGCAGGAATATTTAGATAGAGTTAATGAACGGTGGAGTTTTAGAGTGGAGAGTGTCCTTAAAATATCTAGACCTGCACTTCTAGTAGACAATAGCCAGATGGGCTATTTATAGTTAAATAAACTTAAAATTAAAAATTCAGTCCTTCAGTCACAGTAGCCTCATTTCAAGTGTTTGTTAGTTACATGTGAATAGTGATACTGTATTGAACAGTACAGGAGAATTTCATTTATCACAAATTTCTACTGAGCAGTACTGGAGTTAAACTTAGGTATTTATAGAGAAGAAAACTGAGGCCCAAGGACATAATGTAACTTTCCCAAGGTAGCACAGCTATGCTTTTCTAAACACAGAATGACACAAAGGAAACAGTAACAAAGGGATAAAAGAAACCCAGTAGCTTCTGGAACTGCCAAGGTAGAGTTTAACAACGCACACTTAGCTATTAACAGAGCTGAATCCCCTGATCGTTAGCAAGACCTGCCTGCCTGAATTTGGACGTTTAACATGTTCCGCAATCAGTTTTAGAAGCAGAACACATTTCAACAAACTGTTGCCAGCTCCAAACTTGCAGCCATTGCTGTACTTAAAAATATGTTTATTAGTTGAATGTACAGGGCACCACTCTGAAATGTAATGGTGCATCCTGCCCCAGAGAGATCAAGAAATCTTATGGGTGTTGTGCATATTTTAAAAGGTTGATTTTTAAATGCTTCATGCAGACATCCAGGTATTAAGAGATTCCTGCCATTGCTTAATCAAACTGTGAAATCTCTCACCTTGCAAGACAGTCCCTGCATTTTCATTATTTTGTTGAAATCCAAATATTATTTTTCCATTCTCTGACTTGTTTTTTATCACAGTGTGATCAGCTATTGCCAGGGAAGGAAAGGTTAGATTTATCAATCAAAGTTCGCTGCAGGCCCTCGAAATAATTAAACCCTCAGGAGAAACAATCCTCATGTCTTCTTTTTCTGTTGTTTCAATATCTTCATAAAAAGTCATTTCAATATTATTTGGTCCTGTAGCAGAGGTTCTATGAAGTACTTATCTTTCTTATAGGTCCAGAAAGCCTGTGAGTCCATGAATAGAGATGACTAAGGAGAGAGAGTGAGGAGAATGGAGAGAGGCTTACTGCTGAGGAAAGGACAATCTTATAACACCTCCTTGAGTCTGAGAGGCCACAGATACCCATAATTGAGCTAAGAAACCTTTTGCATAAGTGAGGAGATGAATACCATGAAGTCATGTCATCAATTTTTCCTCTAGAAACAGAAATGTCCTTATTTAATTCACCTCCTCCTCCAACCCCAGAAAAGGGCCAGGAGCATCTACTGGGATGGATTATTGGCAGAAATGGAAGGAAAGGTGGTTGATGAGTCTAGTCTGCAGCAGGGAGACTGAGAAACTGAAGCCGGCAGGTGTAAGGCAGGCTTTTCACCTATGTCGGCAAATAATAAGATGTTCTGGGAACACTAAGTACAGGTCAAAGAATGCTCATATAACTCCTTCAGGCCCCAAAAGGAGTAAGGAAGGTGAGGCAGAGAGGGGAAGGGGCCATTGATGGTATAATAATCATGATGGGATTTCACTCTGGAAAGGCCACCCAATAGCTTCTATCGGTTCAATTTTTTTTTTTTCTGTCCTGCCTGTTCCTAGTGAGCCTCAGCTCATAGCTTCAAGGCCCCCTCTGCCATATGGCAGACTGTTGGTAAATATGCTGGCTTCATTCTGCTCTGTAGTAACCCAGATGGGAATCTTGACTCTACTTTGAGGTTTTAAAAAGAAATTCTATGCACCTAGAAGACTTAAAAAATACAGCAGCTTTGATTTAAGATTTGGAAATGGGAGGCTATCTTAGCCTGTTTTGTGTTGCTATAAAGGATCTGAGTCTGGGTAATTAATAAAGAAAAGAGGTTTATTTGGCTCACAGTTATGTAGGTGGTACAAGAAGCATGGTGCCAGCATCTGCTTCTGGTGAGGGCTTCAGAAAGCTTCCACTCATGGTGGAAGGAGAGAAGGAGCCAGCATCACATGCCCAGAGAAGGAGCAAGAGAGATAGAGGAGGAGGTGCCATGTTCTTTTAAATAATCGGATCTCATGGTAATGAATAGAGTGAGAACTCCTCCATTACTGTGAGGACAGCACCAAGATGTTCATGAGTGATCCACTCCCATGACCCAGACACCTCCTACTGGGCTCCACCTCTAACTTTGGGGATCGAATTTCTATATGAGATTTGGAGGGGACAAATATTCAAATTATATCAGTGACATACTTGTGCTTTGCATCAGCACAAAGCTGCACAAATATTTCCCTTAATTTTCTCTGTCTCTTGCCTCCCATCTCTGTGTCTTAGCCTCTCCTTGGTGGATTATCTATGACAACTTCAAGTTCATTTTCATTTTGTAACCCTGGAAACAACACCCGTCTGTGACTTCAGAAGATGCTCTCCTTTTAGATCAAGTGCTTGTTATTTTTCCACAGCGATATACATCACCCTAAAAGGGTTTATGGGGCCAGCTCTTAAATATATCATGGTTTCCCAATCCCTACATACGTACATTGAAAGCTCTTCCTTGGTAACTCCTCCTGGCCTTGGTGTTCCCTGTGCTCCGTTGGTCTCATTTAGAAGCCATTCTTTTGTCCTTGCCTGGTGTTGGCCTCCTGCAGTGCTTAGGTCTGCCCTACTTCGGCTCTAGCAGGAACAGTAGTCACTGATGGGTGGTGCTCTAATTAGATGCCGCCTCACCTGACAACTTAGTCTCTCGTCGGAATAACTATGCCTGATAACCATCTTGATAGTCTAGGCATAAGAATGCATATCTGCTCTACTAGAGCCCATTTAGCACAACCACCAGAACCCTTGGCTCTCAATGACCAAGTGGATGATAATTAGTGGTTATGTGGCAGTGTTCCATCCTTCATTATATAACCTTTAAAGTGGCCCAAAACACCTTTGCTAGGACCTCAGTATTTCACTAAGCATAGTGATACAGTTCTTTGAAATTTTAAAATTTATTTCCTTCTAATCAATAGAACATAGAGCATAAGCATATCACCAGGGATCTGGACCAGGGATGATCTGAAAATAGCTTTATTTAGAATCATTACTCTCAGAGTATACGACTTCTTACTGAGTAAGTCTCAGAATACCTAGATTTTTTCCCCTTCAGTTATATCCTGGGAGGTCCCTAAAAAGAGATCTTAATTACTAATTGTGGTTGGGTGACAAATAACCTCCCCCCTCACCTCCACCCCCAAAAAGAGATATCCACATCCCAATCTCTGGAAGCTGAGATTGTCACTTTAATTGGAATAAGAATCTTTGCAGTTGTGAATCTTGCAGTTGTGAATCTTGGGATGAGGGGTTATTCTGGGTTATGTGGGGGATCCCTAAATTCAATCACTAATGTTCCTGTAAGAACGAGGCAAAGAGGGGGTTGAAATGCATAGAAGAGGAGGAGGCAATGTGACTACAGAAGGGGAACTTGGAGTGATGTTTCCTGAAGCCAAGGAATGCTAGCAGCCTCTGGAAGCAGAAAAGGCAAGGAATGAATTCCTCCTTAGGGCCTCCAGATGGAGCATGGCCCTGCCAACACCTTGATTTGAGTCTCATAATATTAACTTCTGACTTCTGGTCTCCAGAACTGTGAGAAAATAAATAGTATTTTAAGCCCCCGAGTTTGTGTTAATTTGTTATGTAAATCACAGGAAATATAAACATGGTTTTAGTTATCTCTTGTTGCATCATAAACTGCCCTAAAATTTAGTGGTGTAAAACAATAATTTATTATCATCTCTCACAGTTCTGTTAGCTGACTGGGCTCAGATAGGCAGTTTCTGACTGTGGCCTTTCATGAAGTTGCAATCAGATGTCCGTTAGGGATGGAGTCATCTAAAGACTCAATGTTTTGGAGTATTCATCATCACAGTATTTTTGTCTCATCTATTCTTTTGATGATTTTGTACACACACACACACACATTAATAACACTAACTGTTATAAAATTAAAAGATCTCCTTTCAGAAGGCCACCATCAACACATATATTTCTCTTTAGTTTTTGGCACCTTATGTGTTTGCTTTCCCAGAAACAAGTTCACAATGTTATTTTTAATAACTTTATTCTATTGTGTGACTATATCCATATTTATTTAATAAATGTTGAATTTTTATACCAAGTAAAATCTCTTTCAGGCCCCCATGCATAAGTTCTACTCTTTTTTGTCATTTTTCAGTACCCAAATTGTTCAGTTGAACCCTAATGACTATTTTGCCCCAGAATTCTATGGGTGAGCTCTACTGTGAATAGGACATCACAAAATTCTCAAGTCTGTTTCCCTGCCAGACTCTCTCATCTACCATTTTTTCTCTGAAATAAAATGTTAATGAATTGTAGTATACTTATAGAAAAGTGCACAAGTCACAAGTATACAGTTCAATATAGTTTTACAGGGTGATCAAACCAGCTAAGCACATCCAGATCACAAAACAAAACATTCCCAGAGTTTTACAGATCCTCTCGTTTCCTTTCAGTCACTTTGTACACCAGCATTCACCAGTGTAATCACTATTCCAAGTTCCATTATCTAATAGTCTTGCCTATTTTTGAAATTTATATACAGTAAAAGGAAACAATTATGTTTGTAAGATATACCGATGTCAATGCATATATCTGTAGTTATTCATTCTCATTGCTGTAAAATTTTCCATTACATTGATAAACCATGATTTGTATACTCTGTGTAGGGATGTTTGGTTTATGTTTAGCTTTTTCTATTATGAATAGTGCTTTTATGAAAAACTGCATACATAAGTTTTGATGAACATATCTAGGCCTCTTTATAAAATTTATACTGAGGTGTGGGTTTGCTGAGTCACCAGGAGTGCCTAGTAACTTCATCTTAATTATGTATTGCCAAACAGCTTTGAAAAATATTGTTCCCAATTGCCCTCCCATGAGTACTATATGAGAGTTCCAGGTGTTCCACATCTTCATTAATGCTTGGTATATTATCAGTTTAATCTTAGGCATTCTGGAGGTTAAGTAGTGAGATCTGATTGTTGTTTTATTCTCATTTCTTTCATGACTGCTGAGGCTGAGCCCTTTTTATAACCTGTTGGCCATTTGGATATCTCCTTTTGTGAAGTGCATCTTCAGAGCTTTGCCCACTTTTTAATTGATTTTTTTCTGATTAATTTTTATGTATATAATAGATATATAATAATTAAACATATATAGAGAGAGAGCAAGAGAGAGACAGAGAGAGAGAGTGCAAATAATTTATTCCTCATTGCACGTTGGCCCGTTGCTTCTTTAATCATTCTTAAATTTAAAGTAGCACAATTTGTCTATCTTTTTTTATCCTGAATGATTTTTTGTGTACTTTGTGAAAAATTGTTGCCTACCTCAAGGTTATGAAAATATTCTCCTATATTATCTTCTAGAATATTTCTTACATTGCCTTTCACATTTAGATCTACAATTAATCTAAACTGATTTTTGTGTGTTGACTTAGAGGTTTCATTGTTTTCCCATGTGGAGATACAATTACCCTGGCACCTTTTATTACAAGGATAACCTTTTCTCCATTGAACTGAGTGCCGCTTGTTATAAATCAAATAGCCATGGGTATTTGAGTATGTTAATACACCCTCTATTTCATTCCATTGATCTATTTGTCTATTGTTGTACCAAACTACACTATCTTAATTACAGTAGCTCTGTAGTAAGTCTTGTTACACAATAATGTTAAATCCTACAATGTTAGAAATCTTCTTCAGGATTTCATTGTCTATTTGTGGGGCTTTGTTTCTAGGTAACTTTTAGAATGCCTATCACTATTAACCAACACTAGCACCACCACCACCAGTACCAACAATAAAAACCTGGTTGGAATTATAAGTTTGATTCCAGTGAATCTATAAATTTGTGGAGAATTGACATCTTTAAAATATTTAGTCTTTCAATTCATGAACAAGACGTATACTTACGTTTATTTAGAACTTCTTTAATTTCTCTCAATAACAGTTTATACTTCTCTGCATTGAGATAGTGTCCATTTTTTATAGGTTGATTTATAGGTATTAGATGATTTGAGATTCCATTATAACTGATATTTAAAAATTTTTAATTTCTAGTATTTTTGTTTTTGGTATAGAATTCTACAATTGAATTTTTTTCTATATTGGCTTTTTATCCTGGAAACTTGCAAAATTATCTTATACATGGTTTATCTGTAGATTTTTTTCTGATTTTCCGTATAAAAATTTTGTCATTGGTAAATAATAACAAATTTCCCCTCATCATGTCTTTCCCTTATTGCCTCTTCTAGGGCACCAACCTAATAGAAGGTATGATAGTGGTTATCATTTTATTGCTTCCTATTTGAATCAAAGCTTGTCTTATTTTAATCATGAAATTTTTCTATTTTTATGTCAAAATTCTTAATAGATTAAGAAAGCTCTCTTTTTCTAGTTTTCTATAAATTTTTAAAATAATATTTTGATGTTGAATTATGTCAAATGCCTTTTATGCATCTATGGAGATGATAATTGCTCCAGTGACTATATGAGGTCTGCAGATACTTCCAGGAAGTAGTTTGTGTGTGCATTGTGTATCCCAGCCTCTACAGGTCCCACCTCACAGACTGGCTCTTTAGTTATCGAGCTCTGGGAGTTGACTGGGCTCTGCATTCATGAGTTTCCCCAGACCACAGAGACTAAAGAGATGGTTTTAAAATATACACACTTTTAGAGGCTATTCCAAGAGGCTCATAATGTGTAGTCTGAATAAGATTGAAGGCATTTACTCCAGACCCACTACCTGGATTAGTGCAAAATAAGTGAGAGACAAACTCTGACTCTCTACTTCTTCCCGAGGGTAGAAGGGACTGGAACACATGTTGAACACCCTAACTTTTCCACCTGCATCTTGAGGAACTGAATTCTTTCTTACCTGTCTTGGGGCACTGACAAGGCATGGTATACCCTAATTTTCTGGGGCCACTGAGAACAATGACAGCAGTTTGAACAAGCACAAAATTTTGAGAGGCATATATAACTCTGGCCAGGTTGATTGGGGAGATCTATCTCCTATCCATGGCACATCTTACAAGACTGGGTGGGGGGTGGTCTTATCCTATGCACAGAAATTAACATAGAGAATGAAGTAAAACAGGGAAATATACTCCAAATAAAAGAATATAAATCCAGAAATCAAACCTAATGAAATGGAGATTTGCAATTTACCCAACAGAGAACTTAAAAGAACAATCATAAAGATACTCACTGAGGTCAGGAGAGAAATTATAAACAAATTTATAATTTCAACAGAGATAGAAAATATTAAAAACCTACCAGACAGAAATTATAGAGCTTAAGAATACTATAACTGAAAAATCTAATAGACAGTTTCATCAGCAGACTAGATCAAGCAGAAGAAATTATCAGTAAACCTGAAGCCAAGTTATTGGAAATAATTCCATCTGAGAAGCAAAAGGGAAAAAGAATAAAAAAGAGTGGAGGCAGTTTAAGTGACTTATGGAACACCATCAAGTGGAACAATGTGTTCACTATCAGAAATCCAGAAAGAGAAGAGATAAAGAAAAGGACAGAAAACATATTCAAAGAAACAATGGCTAAAAATATCCCAAACCTAGGAAAAAGAAATCCAGATCCTAGAAGACCAAAGAATAGAAAATAAGATGATTCCAAAGAAACCCATATCAAGACACATTATAATCAAATGGTCATAAGTTAAAGACAAAGAAAATTATGAAAACCGAGAGAGAAAGTGACTTGTTACATACAAGAGAACCATCGTAAGGCTATTGGTAGATTTTTCAAAAGAAAATTTGCGGGCCAGAAGAGAGTGGGATGATATATTTAAAATGCTGAAGAAACATGTCTCCCAGAACTTAAAATATTTTTTTAAATGCTGAAACAAATAACTAATAACCATTAATATTATACCCAATAAACCTATTATTCAAATGAAGATAAAGACTTTATCAAAGAAACAAAAGCTGAGAAAGTTTATCACCACAAGATCTGCCTTACAAGAAATATTAAAGGGAACTCTTTAAGTTGAAACAAAAGAGCACTAAAAAGCAACATAAGGGATAAGAAATTACAAAACACATTGACAAAAGTAAATATATAGACACAAAGGGAATATCTTATTACTATAATAGTATTAAGTAAAGCAATTTTAACCCTATTGTAAAAGTTAAAAGACAAAAGTATTAAAACTACTATAATTAGATTATGTCAAATGGTACATAATATAAGCATTGTAAAATGTGACATAAATAGCATACAATATGGGGGGAGGTAGAAGTGAATAATTCTTAAATTCTTGCAAGAGAAATTAAGTTATTTGCTTAAAATACACTGTTATAACTATATTTTATGTAAGCCCCTTGGTAGCCACAAATAAAATACCTACAGAAATTACACAAAATAAAAACTAAAAGGAATTAAAACCTAGCAATACCAAGAAAACTCACAAGAACAAACAAAAAAACAGAAAAGAGTAAAACACAAATGATGATAGAAAGAGAGAAAATTGGGGGCAAATGAGTTAGAAGACAAGTAGAAAATAACAAAATGACAATATTAAATTCTTTCCCATCAATAACTACTTTAAGTGTAAGTAGACTAAATGCCCCAATAAAAAGGTACAGAGTGAACAAATGAATGAAAAACCAAGATCCAACTATAAACTGTCCACAAGAAACTCACTTTATATTTAAAGACACACATAGGCTGAAATTGAAGGGATGAAAGAAAGATATTCCAGGCAAGTGGCCACCAAAGAAATTAATAGTGGCTATAATTATACCAAAGTAGGCTTTTTAAGAAAAGCCACTCTGAAGTTCACTATGTAATGATAAAAAGGTGAATTCAGAAGAAATATGTAACGATTGTAAACATTTAGGCATACAACATCAGTGCTCTTAAGTACATAAAGCAAATATTGGCAGATATGAAAGGAGAAATTGAGAGCAATACACTAATATTATGATCACCAATACCCTACTTTTAATAATAGAATATCCAGACAGAAATCAATAAACAATGAACTTGATCAACACTACACATTAAATGGAATTGACAGACATATACAGAACTTTTTACCCAACAGCAGAATACACACTCTTATTGAGTGCACATGGAACATTCTCCATGACAGGTTACATGTTAGGTTACAAGACAAATTTTAACAAATTTAAGGAGGTTGATATATCAGATATCTTTTTTGACTGCAAGGGAATGAAACTAGAAATCAGAAATTGCAAGAAAATTTGAGAATTCACAAATAAGTGGACATTAAAAAATTCTTGAAAAATCATTGAGTCAAAGAGGAAATCAAAAGTCCACTTAAAATTAAGATGCTTATAGTAATTAAGTTAGAAATTAAATTTTATAGTAATAAACACCTACATGTAAAAAGAAGAAAGATCTTAATTAAACAACCTAACTTTACACTCTGAGGAACTAGAAAAGAACAAACTAAGCCCAAAGTTAGCAGAAGAAAAAAAGAACAAAACAGAAATTAATCAAACAGGGAATGGACAAACTATAGAAAAAATAAACTCAGGGTTTTTTGAAAATAGCAAACCATTAGCTAGGATGAATTACAAATAAAGTTATAGGACTCAAATAAAATCAGAAATGAAAGAGCAAACATTACAACAGACGCCCAGAAATGAAGAGGATCATAAGAATTTATTATCAGCAATAAAAAGTCAACAAGTTGGATAACTGAGGAGAAATGGGTAAATTTCTACAAACACACAACCTATTAATAGTGAAGCAAAACAAAATAGAAAGCCTAAACATACCAATAACAAAGAGACTGAAGTAATAATCAATTCCTGTCCCACCCCTCAACAAAAAAGCTCAGGACCAGATGGCTTTACATTTAAATTCTACCAAACATTAAAAGAAGAATTAATACCAATCCTCATTACTCTCTTCTTAAAAACAGAAGAAGAGGAAATATGTTCAAACTTAATTTATGAGCCTGGCATCACTCTGATACCAAAGCTAGTCAAAGGCACTTCAAGAAAAAAAAACTATAGGCCAGTACCTCTAATGAGCATAGATACAAAAATCCTCGGTAAAATACTAGCAAACTGAATTTGACAACACATCGTATGATTATGTTTCATGAACAAGTGGGATTTATCCCTGGGATGCAAGTGTGATTTAAAATATTCAAATCAATCAATGTGATATACCACATTAAGATAAAATCACATTATTTTATGAAAGATAAAAATCACATGATAATCTCAACAGATGTAGAAAAATCATTTGATAAAGTTCAACATCCTTTCATTGTAAAAACTCTGAAAAAATGAGGTATAAAAGGAAATCTCAACATATTACAGGCTATTTATGAAAACCCCACAGCTAATGTCACAATCAATGAGAGAAAACCAATGGCTTTTCCTCTAAGATTTGGTGCAAGGCAAGGATGCCCACTCTTATCATTCTTATCAAGCATAGTATCATCACTTCTATCAAACATAGTACTGGAAGTACAAGCAGGAGAAATCAAACAAGAAAAAGATATAAAGGCACCCAAACTTGAAAGGAAGAATACAAATTATCCTTGTTTGCATATGACATGATGGTACACGTAGAACACTCTAAAGACTCCACAAAAACCTGTTAGAACTAATAAATGAATTCCATAATGTAGCAGAATACAAAATTAACATACAAAAGTAGTTGCTTTTGTAACACCAAAAATGAGCTATTCAAAAGAGAAATCAAGGAATTAATCCCATTTATAACAGCATCAAAAATAATAAAATACTTAGAAATAAATTTAACCAAGTAGGTAAAAGACCTGTATAGTAAAAGCTGTAAAATACTGATGAAAGAAATTAAAGAAGAAAAAAATGGAAACATATTTCATGTTTATGGATTGAAAGAATTAATATTGTTAAAATGTCCAGACTATCCAAAGCAATATACAAATGTAATATCATCCCTATTAAAATTCCAATGGCATTTTTCACAGAAATAAAAAAAAAACTCTAAAATTTATACAGAACCACAAAGACCTGAAATAGCCAAAGCAATCTTGAGAAAGAAAAACAAACTTGAAGGCATCATACTCCTTGATTTCAATCATATTACAAAGCTATAATAATCAAAATAATATAGTCCTGGCATAAAAACAGACATATAGACCAATGGAACAGAATAGAGAGTCCAGAAATCAACTCAGGAATATACACTTAACTAATTTTCAACAAGGCCACCAAGAAGACAGAATGGGAAAAAGATAGTCTCTTAGATACGTGGTGTGGGAAAAACTGGATATCCACATGCAGAAGAATAAAACTGGACTCTTACCCTACACCACACACAGAAATCAACTCAAAATAAGACTTAAAATGCGAAAACTCCAAGAAGAAACCACAGGGAATAAGCTCCTTGATTTTGGCCCTGCCAATGTTTTGGATATCACACCCAAAGCTCAGGCAACAAAAGCAAAAATAAATGAGAATATATCAAATTAGAAATCTTCTGCACAGTAAAGGAAGCAATCAACAAAAATAAAAAGGAAACCTGTGGATTGAAAGAAAATATTTGGAAAGTATACATGCAGTAAGGGATTAATATGCAAAGTATATTAGGAACTGATACAAATTGATAGTGGAAAACAAAAATGGAATATCAACCTAATTAAAAAAGGGGTAAAGACCTAAATAGAGATTTTCCCAAAGATAACATAAAATAACCAATAGGAATAGGTGCTCAACATTGCAAATCAACAGGAAAATGCAAATCAGAACTACAGTGAGATACCATCTCACACCCAATAGGATGGCTATTGTCAAGAAGACAAGAGATAACAAGTGTTGGCTAGGAAGTAGAGAAAAAGGAACCCTTGTATACTGTTGGAGGGAATGTATAGTAGTACAGCCATTATTGAAAACAGTATGGAAGTTCTTCAAAAAATTACAAATAGCACTATCTTATTAAAAATAGCAATCTCTCTACTTGGTATGGAAACAAAGGAGTTGAAATCAGCACTTCACAGAGATATTTGTACTCCTGTGTTCATTGCAGTATTATTCACAATAGGCAAGATATGGAAACAACCTAAGTGCCCTTGATGGATGAATGGATACAAAAATTGTGCATATGTAATGTAAATGTAATGAAATAATATTCAGCTTTAAAATATGAGATACTCCTATTTGCAACAACATGGATGAACTTGGAGGACATTATGCTAAGTGACCTAAGTCAGACACAAAAGAAAAATATTGTATGATCTTATTTATATGTGGAATCTAAAAAAATTTGAACACATAGAAATAGAGTGAGATGGTGGTTACCAGAGTTGTGGAAGAAACGGAAATGGGGTTATGTAGGTCAAAGGGTACCAACTTACAGTTATGTAGAATAAGTAAGTCTGGAGATCCAACATGAGCATGAGGACTATAGTTCATAAGATTTTATTGTATACTAGCAATTACTAAAAAGGTATATTCTAGGTGCTTCTACCACAAAAAGAAGAAAGGTAACTATGTAAGGTGATGAGTATGTTATTGATTATGGTAATAATTTCACTATGTATATGTACATAAACATCATGTTGTATACCTTAAACATATACAGTTTAAAAAAAAAAAAGCAAAGCACATGCACAACATTGGTATCAATTCAGTGAGATTATTTCTCTTCACGTTTTACGTTTTGCAAGTTTAACGACCATGATTAAATATGGCATACAATTTACCTGGCTTTTCTAGTATATTTTTCTAGGGTGAGCTGGTATCATCGGAAACAGAAGTCCTTATTCACCTTTTTAAAAATTGTGTTTTGTTTTTCTCTGAATTTTATGATTACTTTTTTCCAATCTTCCCCAGATTTTCCTGCCAAATAATACTAATTCTAACAGGATTATTAAAAATACTAAAGTTAATGTGCAAATTTTGAAAAGAATTAATTTTGCCTTGATCAAGAACACAGATTGGTTGCGAAATGTGGAAACTTCCAGAAAAATCTTTTCAATTCCATAGAGTAGTATCCAACCATCTTTGCTGTTTTGAACTAGTCAACCATGGAGGAAACTCTCTATAAAATCAGCGTTATTGAATAACAATTAAATATACAAAATTGCCTCTCCTTCCTACCTATGGCACCAATTCTCAAATCTTCAATAAGAACACAGAGTTATGGAATGGGGCATGGAGAAGTGGCCTACCATAGTAACTACAAATATTGAAATAATAAATCTCTCTTTTTTTTTTTTTTTTTTTTGAGATGGAGTTTCACTCCTGTTGCCCAGGCTGAAGTGCAATGGCATGATCTCAGGTCACCACAACCTCCGCCTCCCAGGTTCAAGCGATTCTCCTGCCTCAGCCTCCTGAGTAGCTGGGATTACAGGCATGCAACACCACGCCTGGCTAATTTTGTATTTTTAGTAGAGACGGGGTTTCTCCATGTTGATCAGGCTGGTCTGAAACTAACTCCTGACCTCAGGTGATCTGCCCGCCTTGGCCTCCCAAAGTGCTGAGATTACAGGCATGAGCCACTGTGCCCGGCCTGAAATAATAAATCTTTAAAGAGAGTTTTCTATAAATATATTTGAAATATTTATGCTTCAAGAACTTCTGGAATAATACTCAAAAGTTTAATACAAAACCTCCTAGTAAGTAAGAAACTCAGTGAAATTAGGCTTATATATTTTTTCCTGACTCTATTATGTAATTCTCAGATTCACCCAAAATTATTTTTATGTGTGCTCTTGAAAGATATTTTTATTATGGAATCAGTGTTTCTACTTTTCTGGAACTAAAGCCAAGGCATGTGACAAAATAGATGAAATTGGAGCAATTTTCCCAAACTCGGGGCATATGACAAATGTCTATAGAAGGCAATATTATATTTCTCTCTAGCTTGGGGATAAACTTTTCATATCTGCCAATCTAATTTGACTAATGTATTGTTTTTACAGTGCGTTAGTGGAAATTAAATGGTAAATCCAGTCAAATAGTCATTCTATACATCAAAAAGAAAAATCAGTCAACGCAACTGTCTGACTGAAATGAATGAAGAAAACAATTCAAGACAAACAATTGTCCCAGTAGACTTGTATAAATACAGTAGTGGTGTCATGTGCAGAATTAATCTTTCCCCACTCTTAACTGGAGAACATTCTGCCAGGCAATTCAGTCACTCAAATAATCCTGAATTTTAATACTCCAGTTTCATTTACTCTAAGTTAATGGTGACTGCCCTTCCTTCTCCTTTATCTGTCAATCAATCAAGAGAATGTCAGAGCAGGAGAATAGTAATATTGGCATATTGTAATGTACTACCCTGAATTCTACAGCTTCAAAACTCTGAGACTAACTCAATGATGGTCTTAAAGAGTATGGTGCAGAAAGAATATGGGAATTGAATCACAGACCATAGCCAGTTCCTTCTAGCACTAACATTCGATATCTCTGGTTCTAATATATTATAAAATACTTCAAAAGGAAAATTTTTAAGTAGTCAGCAGAAATATGGCTCGAAAGCAGGCCCATTGAGAAGAAACATTGTCATCTATGATTGACTTTAAAGTCTCCTTGTCTTTTGCTCCTTAAACTGGAATTCAGTGTGTAGATTCTCTTCTGTTAAACATTAGACTGTTGGGAAAGTGTGTTTGATTTCATTTTTTTAATATTCTAATTTTTCAAACAATATTGTCTTTAAAACAGTTTAAAAGTTATTTGAATATTATAAGGCTGTTTTTTGTTTTTTAGTTGCCAACCTTCTAGAACAAATCTGTGTGCTTAGCTGTAATAGATGGATAGTGTCTGGAAAGCAAGCAAAATAGATGAGTTTTCTGTTTTTAAAGAGCTCTACCTGTATATGTAAGCAACATAACACATTTCTCATGAAATAATATGTTCAAGAAGGGAAGAAAGGTGATTCCCTTGGTATAATTCATGATAACAGAAGACTCTAATAATACCTTTATAAAGAGGACGTAAACAAGAGAAAAGTAACTTTAGAAAGGATAAAACCAAGTCTTGGCTAATATTGTATATTTTCTGATAGACTCTTATACAGAGAGAGAATATGGTAGAGGAGTGGCAATAATATCAATATGTTACATCCAGCTATTTTGTAGAATGCAAGGATTACATGTGGGATAATAAAAGCACTTTGCGAAGGCAGCCAGCTCTCAATTATTCAGTACAGTTCATTCAGTCTGTTCTTTTGCCTCCTTCAACTGAATAGTGTGAATTAGAAGTGTATAAACTTCTAATTCATTTATCAATTGTCCACTAAGATAATATATACGGGCTAAAAATAAATTCTTTTTTTCTTCTGCCCTTACATCCTAACCTTAATGGGCATTGCAGAAATCAATCAATCTCTCTCTTTCTCTCTAGATACAAATATAGACATAGATATTTTGGAGTTTATGGATATGTTGGTCCTGCATCTCCTTTTTCCTCAGATCTATTGCTTTTCTGTTTTGGAGACGGGGTCGTACAGTGGTGTGATCAGAGCTCACTGTAGCCTTGACTTCCTGGGCTCAGGTGATTCTCCTGCCTCAGCCTCCCGAGGAGCAGTAATTACAGATGCGCACCACCACGCCACGCTAATGTTTTTTTTTTGTTTGTTTTGTTTAGTTTTGTAGAGATACAGGGTTTTGCCATGTTGCCCAGGCTGGTCTCAAACTCCTGGCTTTCAAGCAATCCACCTACCTAGGCCTCTCAAAGTGCTGGGATTATAGGCGTGAGCCACCGCACCCGGACTCCTTTTTGTTTTCTTGCTTCACTGACCCCTGGAAGCTGCATATCTAAGGGCCCACTGTTCACTGGCTTATAGGTTTAGCCTGTGGGAATCTCTGATGTCAGACTGGTGGGCAAGAGGACAGGTGAAGTCAACATATTTTCTGTTTTTCTCTCTGTCTTGGTGGCATATGTGTCACTAATATCATCAATTCTAGGGCTGCAGCTCCTGTGTGAAAAGCCTGGCAACCAGGTGGTACTGGCCTCTGGGCTTTTGTGTCATCACTCATGCCCTTTGTCTCTTCAGACTAGGAGAGTAGTGGCTTTCTGTTGTTAATAATCGCTGGGTTGTCTCATCATCTTTTGTTTGGTCTCATAGCTCTTCCTGTGTAGCTAATCTTGTACACTATATTTCTTTTATTTTAGTGTATAAAATGGTTTTATTTTTCTGATTAGACCCTGAAGGAAACAATGGATAATAGTTTTTTTTCATGACTCAGTCACTAATCAGTGGGTGCAAACAAATTCCCAATATCCTCATTTTTCCAGCTTCTTAGCTGCATTGACTAACTGGGATATCTCAGCCATCCTTAGAGTTTTTCTGAGGTAGGAGGGTATTAGGACTCTTGGGAGGGTGTTGATGCCCCCATCCATCCTCTTCATAAATTCTCCTCCTAATGTCACATGGAAAAATAATCTTTAAACCTCACAATAATGAAGAGATGTTGGCAGCGGGTTGCGGGTGATGGGGGGGAAGGGGATTGTAACTGTGATACATAGTGGGTTCTGGAATCAGCTACATACATTTCTTTGTTTTAAAATATAATTTCAACTTTTATTTTAGATTCAATGGGTACATGTGCAGGTTGGTTACATGAGTACCTTGCATGACGCTGAGTACATTTGGATATGAATGATCTCATCACCCAGGTAGTGAGCATAGTACTCAAGAGTTAGTCTTTCAATCTTTGCTCTCCTCTCTCCCTCCCCCATCTAGTAGTCTCCAATGTTGATTGTTGCCATCTTTATGTCCATGAGTACCCAATGTTTAGCTCTCACTTATAAGTGAGAACAGGTAGTATTTGGTTTTCTGTTTCTGTGTTAATGCACTTAGAATAATGGTCTCCAGCTGCATCCATGTTGCTGTAAAGGACAAGATTTTGTTCTTTTTTCATGGCTGTGTAGTATTCTACACAATCTCATTAATGGATATATATCCAGAAAGAAAATAAATTGTTGTACAAAAAGGCATTGGCATTTGTGTGTTCATTACAGCACTTTTCACCACAGCAAAGACGTAGAATCAATCAAGGTGCCCATCAATGGTGGATTGGACAAGGCATGTAAAATGGTTTCATTTTTCTAATTAGACTCTGAAGGATACAATGGATGCATTTAAAACATTAGTCACACTTCTATGATAGTAAATATATTTCAATTATTTGGTCTATAGAATACCTAGAAAAAATGTAATTTATGATAAATATACTTTCATCACATCTTTTTTTCCTGCCAGGTATTTTTCTCCATAATATGACAAGTATGAATCATTTCACAACACGTTACAAGGTCCAGGTAATGTCACAGATTTCAAGATTTTTTTTTTTCTGTAAATTTTAATTTAGGTACAGATACAAACCACCAAGTTTGGCAAATGCATAGTATCAGCCAATTGTGGGAAACCATTTCTTTTAGTTTGCAGAAGAAATCAGAAACTTCTCTCATAGAAAAGGTAAGGAAAAGCTTGGTTCTCAATTGCAAAGATCACCCCTGACAATACTGTTTGATCAGACTGGAATGGTCCCTTCAAAAGTGCAAGGGTTTCTAAAATAATCATGATTTAGAATCCACTTTCCATGGGCACTACTTATTTTGGAATCCTGCTATATCATGGGTGCTGAATTCAAGTTGTAACCTGTTTTCTTTTCTTACTCCTCAGTGACTTCACACTAACTTAGGATCAGATCATTCTCACTGGACTTTAACATGCACATCTTCAACCCATTGGTGTTCTGGTAAATGTTTAGCAGCCATCTCACTGAAAAATAAAGCCACAATTGTGTTTACCCATTTCTGTGATGTGAGTGCTCCCAACATGGCCAACATTGTGGTTCTGTTACTAACGTGATGTCACTAAAGACAGAGTTGGGAAGGGATGCTCAGTAGCACTTCTCATATAGTATTTCTGCCACACCAATTCAACACAGGTAAATAATCTCAAGAGCATAGACAACAGTAAACTGTAGTAAAACAATTAGGAACTGATGAGTTTGTATGTAACATAATTTATTTCAGAGTGTGTTTATGTAATTTAAATTTTAATAATGTCTGCATTTAACAACATGGAATTCCTGAAAAATGAATAACTGACTCTTGCAAGCCAGTCCGAGCTGGCTGCAGTGCACTATCATTTGTCCTCCTCTGAGATTTTCTGAATAGCAACACAAATAGCCATTTAGGAATAGTCTTCAGTATGCTCCACAATCCATTGTCTTTCAGAGAACTGCAAAAAACAACAAAAAAAGCCATTTACTATACCCCTTGCTTTATGGAGAGCTAAGAATGAGAAAGCATAGGGCTGACCGTAGCCCTGGAGGGAAAAGATTAAGAGAGCACTATAGGGAGACATTTCATATATTTTTATGAGGCTAGAGGAATAAAACAATATGAAAATTAATTTATTAGTAGACTATTTTGCTACAAAAAAGTTGTAATAGATCACCTGTTACAAAGAAATGCTCCTGTCCCCTCCAACTGATTCGGGATGTTACAGGGGCTCTCTAATAGTGCTCCTAGTTATCACAGAGGGGTAGCTCCAACTGACACAGCTGCCCTTTGCTTCCTTTTTCTAAGACACAACAATCTGGCTTCCCATTATTTATGCCACTCTCTAATTCTACTGTCCAATGATTTCTCAGTTTTACAGGGCTTGGGAATCATCTTTAGAGCTAGTTCTTTTCTCCCTATTCTGCTCTGTTAAAGATGTCATAGAGTCAGGTTGCTTAGGTCTAGTAAAGCATAGGCTTGAATGGGACAACAGTTTTGTTTTTATGCATAGTCCTCCTATTCTGTGGACATACTAGATGCATCGACCCAGGTGGCTGGGTCAAGGCCATTTTGTAAAATATTCACTAAACTGTGTCTAGTAAGACAGTTCTCTCCAATGGTAAGGATTTTGTTTCCTGCCTTAGTTTCCATTTATATGTCTTTCTTAGCAGCACTATCGATCCTTTTAAAGTAATTTCTGTCATTTATCCCAGAACATTCAGTTTCCATATATGTCTCTGCATATGTTTTAATGCCAGTTGTAGAATTGTTTCATCTTCTTTTTTTAAGTTCTTGTGCTTTTATATTTTCTTTAAAAAATGGATGCAACAAGGTATTTGGGAAGACCGAGGCATTGTACATAATGAAACCTGCCTGCCTGTGATGGTTAATTCTATGTGTCGACTTGCCTGGACCATGGGATGCCTTGATATTTGGTCAAATGTCATTCTGGGTGTTTCTGTGAGGTTGTTTTTTGACAATATTAACATTTAAATTGGTAGACTGAGTAAAATACATTGCTCTCCATGATGTGGGTGGGCCTCATCTAATTTCTTGCAGAATTGAATAAAATAAAAAGACTGGCCCTCCCTGAATAAGAGGCAATTCTCCTGCCTAATGGCATTCAAAATAAAAAATCATATTTTTCCTGTTTTTGTACTCAAACGGAAACGTTGACTCTTGCTGGGTCTTCAGCCTTTCAGACTTTAGGCGGAAGCAGTATCATTGGCCTTCCTGATTTTCAGGTGTTCCAAATTCACCTGTAGTGAAATCATTGGCTTTCCTGGGTCTTCAGCTAGCTGAATAATCCTGAAGATCTTGTGATGTGTCTGCCTTCATAATCATGTGAGCCAATTCCTTATAATAAGTGTCTTTTTAAATATATTCATCCTATTGATTCCATTTCTCTGGAGAACGCTAATTGCCTGATTACTGAATCTTAGCTCTCTTGACCTCAGAATTCTCCTATTCCACATGGTGTATGTACTTAAACATAAGTACAATTTCTTTATTGAGTAAATCTTTGAAAAAAAGGTTTTTTTTATATTTGCAGCAACATATGATTTTTTCACCGTAGTCATGAATCCCAATGATTACTTCAAGGAGTTGGTTTAGTAAAATGTTTCCAAATTTGGAAGTGATGAAGAATATTTTTAAACTAGCTTCTAATTTTATAAACATAAGTTTTCATATTTAATCACAGTGTATGAGTCCATTTTCATACTGCTATGATGAAATACCCCAGTCTGGGTAATTTATAAAGAAAAAGTGGTTTAATAGACTCACAGTTCTGCATGGCTGGGGAGGCCTCACAATCATGGCAGAAAGTGAAGGAGGAGCAAAGGCATGTCTTACATGGCAGCAGGCAAGAGACTGTGTGCAGGCGAACTGCCCTGTATAAAACCATCAGATCTCGTGAGACTTATTTAGTATTATGAGAACAGCATGGGAAAAAGCTGACCCATGATGCAGTGACCTTCCACTGGGTCCCTACTATGTGACACGTGGAGATTATGGGAGCTACTATTCAGGATGAGATTTGGGTAGGAACACAGCGAAACCAACACAGCCAAACCATATAATATAATTAAATCCCTCTAAGGAAGCCTAAGTAGTTGTTTGTGTTTACAGTACAAAATTACAGAGACAGGAAATTTGTTGAGATTTTTAAAGATATTTTAAATTTTCAAAATGTTGTGTAGGATTTGGTTTACTTCAAAGTAGAATTAGCTTTTGTAAATAAGGGATCGAATTTCTGAAGAGTACCAAACCAAAAATCAGATTTTCCAAAAGCTAATGTTAGCTTTACCAATGACTAGCTATTTTACTAGTTCACATCTGTGGATATCATTTTCATCGTGTAAAAGTCCTGGTGTTAAACAGCTTATATCTATGTTTTTAGTATTATGTCACCCATAAGCAACAGTATGGGATAAGCAGAAGTTTTCTTGGTGTTTCTCACTTATTAAACTCATCCTACTGACATATTTTTCTCAACCTACTTCAGATGTCCAGAGATGATAGAATGACTCCTTCTTTCCAACCAAAAATCCACTGGGGGAAAAGAAAATATGATACTAATTTATCATATGTGTAAATGATTTAAAATAGCTTTACATGTCACTGGATCTCTAGTTTTATATATTTTTTATTTTGCATTTTAAGAAGAATGATATTTTTAGCTAAATGAATGAAATTTAGAAGTGGGATTTCAGAGAAAAAAGTATAGTTTGGGACATTAGGAGTTTTTTGAGTCATTTAAAGAACTTTCAGGGTAATTGCCTATTTGGCTTAACTGTAAAATTGATGGAAGGGTCTATAGGGTTACAAGTCAGGACTGGACAAGAGATAGAAGAATTACTACTTCCCATACTTCATTAATTTCTAATCATCTATTATATGCTAGGCATTGTGCTAGTTGATAGGTGTATATTAATTAATGCAGATGACACAGGCAAGGTGCTCATGGAGCTTACTATGTAATTATTGTACTTACTTAGGACTATAGAGTCTACAAACTTATTAGAGAAATACTGAAGATCCTAAGCCCAAAATGTCCTGTATTACGTAATACACATCTATTCTGACTTGAAATGACTTTTTGAAACACTATTTAAATCTAGATGAAAAACAATAACAATTCTTTACATCTTATTTTTATTCAGAAATATGTTCTCTTTTTATGTGCCCACTTTGTTTTCTGCATTAAGGAAGACATAGAATTTTTAAAAAGTATTAAACTGATAAGAACAGCTATGACACTGGGTATTAGCCAAAAGGCCAAGATATATGGAACCACAAAAGACATTAGAGAAAAGACCTGAGCAAAAACAACAAAACTGGAGGCATCACACTACCTGGCTTCAAAATATACTACAAAGCTACAGTAACTAAATCCGCATGGTACTGGCATAAAAACTGAGACATAGAACACTGGAATAGAACAGGAAATCCAGATATAAATCCACATATTTATAGCCAATTAATTTGCAACAAAGGTGCCAAGAACATACAATAGGGAAAAGGGCGCTCTCTTAAATAAGTGGTGCTGGGAAAACTAGATAACCATATGCAGAAGAATGACACTAGACCCCTATATTTCACCATATACAAAAACAAAAGCAAAATGGATTAAAGGCTTAACTCTAAGACCTGATAGTTTGCAACTACTAGAAGAAAACTTTGGGAAAGCCTTTCCAGACATGATCTGAGCAACAATTTTTTATGTAGGACCTCAGAAAAAGAGGCAACAAAAGCAAAAATATACAAGTGGGATTATACCAAGCTAAAAACTTTTGCACAGCAAAGGAAACAATCAACAAAGTGAATAGACAGCCCATAGAATGGGAGGAAACATTTGCAAGGGATTAATAATCAGAATCCGTAAGGAGCTCAAACAACTCAATAGCAAAAAGAAACAAACAAAAAACCCCAAATAATCCAATTTAAAAATGGGCAAATGATCTAAATGACATTTCTCAAAAGAAGAAATACAAATGGCCAACAGGTATATGAAACAATGTTCAACATCACTAGTCATCAGAGAAATGCAAACCAAAATTATATCTCACCATAACATCATACCAAAATCATAATATAATATTATCTCATCCCAATTAGACTGGCTTTTATAAAGAAGACAGATAATAATGGGTGCTTAATAGGATGCAGAGAAAGGGAAACCTTTCTGTATTGTTGGTAGGAATGTAAATTAGTATAGCAACTATGGAAAACAGTATAGAGTTTCCTCAAAAAGCTAAAAAATAGAACTATCGTGTGACCTACCACTACTGGGTATATATCCAAAAGAAAGTATCAGTGTAATGAAGAGATATTTGCACTCCCATTTTGTTTCAGTACTATTCACAATAGCCAAAATATGGAATCAACCTAACTGTCCATCAATGAATAAATAGATAAAGAAAATGTGGTATATATACACAATAGAATATTATTCGGCCGTAAAAAAAGTGAGATCTCATCATTTGCAGCAACATGGATGGAACTGGAGGTCATTATGTTAAGTGAAAGAAGCCAATCACAGAAAGAAAAATATGGCATAGTCTCATTTGTACATGGGAGCTAAAAAGGTGGATCTCAGGAAGATAAGAGAGTAGACCAGTGGTTACAAGAGGCTGGAAAGTTTGAGGCAAGAGAGGGATAAAGAGAGTTTGACTAGTGGATACAAATATACAGTTAAAAGTCTTGCAGATTTAAGTTTGCAAAACACAAGGCATCAGATATCACTTTGGACAATTTTCATCATCTAGACTTTTGTTCCCAGTAAGTGTTTTTTAATAGTCCTGTTTCCATATATATGCATATATAAGACCCAGTGTTCAGTAGATGAGTAGATTGAGTACAGTTAACATTAACCAACCGTACATTTAAAAATAACTAGAAAAGAATAATTCAAATGTTCTTAGCATAAAGAAAAGATAAGTTTAAGGTGATAGATATCCTAGTTACCCTGATTTGATTATTAGAATGTTTAAAATTATCACATGTACCCCTGAATTTTGTACATCTATTATGTATCAGTAAAAAAATAAAATGTGAAAGTGTTATTGAGACACTGAGATAAATGAAAAAGTAATATCCATGTATTTTAATAATTGATATCTGAAACTATATAAGCTATGAAACAAAATCTAATTGAAAACAGTGCAACAAAAATTGATCATTTAAATATTAGCCACTAATATTTATTTGATCCAAATACCCAGAGCCAAGTATTGGACATTATTAATAATGTTCAAGTGTAAAGTCAAATGTAAATACATAATCTAGAGAGAATTCTTATATAGAACTTCTTTAGCTTCCTAAATTAATTCACCAAAACTCAAATACTGTCCTTTATAACACTGGAAATGAAAGCTTTACTTTTTAATAGAAAAATCTGCATTTCACTGTAAAAATAGAACACTTCATTCCCGACCTATACACACTTTCAGAAGCAATAGTTTTTGGAATGCTGAATACTTAGCATAAAGACATTAAGTCTTGAAAATTCATTTCAGGCTTGAGAGACCTACATATATACATTCATATATATATATACATATATGGAAACAGGACTATTAAAATAACCACTTCCTGGGAGCAAAAGGCTATGTGACAGAAATTCTCCAAAGTTATACCTTTTGCCTTATGTCTTGCAAACTTAAGTCTGCAAGTACTTGAAAATGAGGAATATATGCAATTTATGCTTAATACTGATGTAATTAAAGTTTCTGGCACTACTTGGGTTAACCATCAAGAGGCAGAGTAACCAATTTAAGCAGTAAAATAGCACACTGGATTTATCAACTCTTGTCTTAAATTTGACCATTAAGGTACCCTATACACAAACATCATTACAGTTTTGTTTTATGATGTTGTTCCTCTTTAATGAGAAGTAAAGTACATATCAGAGTGGTAATAGCCCCAAGTTTTGGTTCCAATTTTGTGATTTGTGATAAGTCACATATCCAATGTAAACCTTCCATTATAAAAGTAAAGCTTTCATTTATAAAGTTGTTAAGGATAGTGTTTAATATTAAGTGCTAGCAAATTAAATTTATGAAGGTTTAAAAAGTCTTACATAAGGATTTTCTCTAAAGTATTGACATTTCATTTGTTTATACATTTAGAAGATAGATCATGACATCAGTTGTCAGTGCTGGCTGCTTTCTACTCTACCAAGATGTGCCTCACCTTAAAGATCACAAGCAGTGGAGACTGTTCAATTCAGATCGACATGAACCGACACCTGGGCATTGGGATTTTGGCCTAACTCATGTTTGTTCTTGAATGTAAGGTATCTCATAGAACTAGTGAACAGATCCCGGTATTCAGACTGAGTTTAAAGTAAACTGTGCAGAAGATATATTCCAGAGAATTTCATATGTTTATAGATCAAATGATCTGTGTTTCTATGAATTTTAGTGTGAAATGCTCAACTGACAGAGCCTCAAAAATTGATATGTGGTTTGTGGAAGAGAACAAAAGGGCAATGTGGCAGACACGCCTAATGGACTGATAAAGATTCATGCTTTCCTTAGGTTGATTGCCACTAGGTGAGGTGGTGTGGCTACTTCTCCCTCTAATGAATGCAAGTGGGAATGATGTGAACCTCTTTAGGACTAAGTGGTTATGAAATAGGAATATTATCTCTGTGTCTTCTTTTCTCAAGTACAGTGCAAAGGGAAAGGAGCCCAAAGACCTAGATAAGGACAGAATCACTGAACGCAGTTAAACCAGGAAACTCCAGATGGACTTGACATAGAGTCAGAAGTAATATTTATTATGTGAAGGAACTGAACTATGGAGGGTTGGTGATTATACGGAAATATTAATTAAAATTTTGACTTTTTTTCTGAGATGGCAGTTGCTCAAGATGTGTAAGGACGGTGAAAAATAATGGCATAAATTTGTTGTGGTCTCTCAGTTTAGTGTTCTCATTTGTGCTTTATGAAACCCTGTGAATTAGTTCAGGGGACAAATCCATAAGAATTTTCCTGGGGAAACCGAGGCTTAAGAAACTTCCCCTAAAACACACTTCACAGTGCAGTGGAGACCAAAGGGCACAAAAATAAGATCTAAGAGAAAGTGTCTAACGTTCTTTATCTCCATCTATATCCCAATTCTTTTGTTTGTTTGTTTGTTTGTTTGAGACGGAGTCTCGCTGTCACCCAGGCTGGAGTGCAGTGGCGCGATCTCAGCTCACTGCAAGCTCCGCCTCCCAGTTCAAGCCATTCTCCTGCCTCAGCCTCCCGAGTAGCTGGGACTACAGCCGCCCGCCACCATGCCTAGCTAATTTTTTGTATTTTTAGTAGAGACAGGGTTTCACAGTGTTGGCCAGGATGGTCTCGATTTCCTGACTTCGTGATCCGCCCACCTTGGCCTCCCAAAGTGCTGGGATTACAGGCGTGAGCCACCGCGCCCGGCCTATATCCCAATTCTTTACATTTAAGTGGACCTGTTATTATAGGATAAAAGGCTATCAGAGGACATTTGGCATCAATTTTCTGTCTACTTTTACATAGAGAGTATTCTACTTTAGTATTTTATTCAGGTACTTATATAAATCTATCTTTTAAAATATGTGAAATATGGGAAGCCTAATTTTAAATTTCTTTTCTTATAAAACATATAGAAAATTTTTTACAAAAATTATAGAAAATGTACAGAAACTAACATTTCAATGATTGAAAGTGTCAACTTAGTATAGGCAAAAGAGCATTGGGCTTTGAATTTTGAAAAAGTAGATTTTAATTGCCACCTCAGGAACTTTGTTTAAATAATTTCTTCAAAGCTCAGCTTTGGGATCTGTATGATGGAGTTATATTCCTGTCTCAAAAATGTTTTATCATGCCAACATTGTGTGTGTATTTTATATACATATGTGTGTGTGTGTGTGTCTAATATTGGTATAAACCCTTTGGAATGTTAAAAGCATTATACAAACGTTGGTCATTATTAGAGATGAATTCACAAAGTAAATGAATATTAAGGCCGAATATTCATGGCAGATCAAACAAACCTAAGGTCAAATCTGTTAGGATTGTTCCTGCTTAATTTTCTCCCTTCCTCCTTCCCTCCCTCCTTCCCTCCTTCCCTGCTACCTTCCTTTCTTCCCTCCTTCCCTCTTCCCCTTTTTCTTTCCTTTTTTCCTTCCTCTACTTAGTTGGACAACAAGAGAGTGAAAGAGCAAGCTATCCAGGAAACACTAAGCTTGAAATTCTTACCAGGAGCTAGACAGCCTTCCCACAGATGGAGGCATTATGGTTATCGACATTCATTTCTCCCTTCTCTCGGGACTCATGAACTGGCTAGATGTCCTCTAATTTCTACCCTGGACACTAAATGGCCTGGGTATACTTCCAGCATGTGATTATGCCTTCCCCCAAGGGATCTGCAGTATCAGACACCCACTCCGGTTCTCCCTGCTACGGCAGGAGTGCACTGCAATCACCGGCAAATTTGTAGGTCAATGAGTTGAAAATTGGTTGTCTTTAAGTTTCTGATTTTTAAATACATTTTGTACAAATTGGTTCAAATGGAAAATAGGTTGGGATGGGAAAAAAATGAGAGCCGCCACCTTGCATTAATATACACAATATTGCTATTTATTTTTAGTTTCTGGATTAATGTAGCACTGACATGGCTCCTGTCTCGGTCAATAAGAAAAGGATAATAAAATGAATAAACGCAAACCAAATAATTTGCAAGCTGCATGATAAGTGTGATTTTTCAAGTTAAAAAAATGATCTTCATCTGGGAACAAACTAACTTAAAGATTTTAAAAGTGAATTTCAGCTCACCTGCTGGGGTTTGTTTGAAATCTACCACTGACTGAGGTGTGAAACTTACATTTGATGTAGTAAATCTTGTCGACTGTTATTTTAAAGGACTGAAATGTGCTTTTATAGCAAAATTGTCTCAAATAAAAAATACATTTTTACAATCTCACTCTGTCATAAACTTTCATGTCAGGTTTTAGCTTCATAATATATGCAGAGGATGCATTATACAGGAATAGGAAGGAGGCATGCATAATAAGTTATTGTAGTTTCCAGTGAGATACAGAGAGGAATGTCGTATAGCTTTCCTGTGATCAAAATATTAAATATTACATAGTTGATCAGAAATGACCAATATGCTTATCCTGAGTTGTCAGACTGTTATTACTGCAGAATAGCTATTTTATATTCTATAATTACATATCTAAGGATTTCTATGAAATGGGTTATAATTCCTTGTACCATATTTCTTGACAGAAATTTTTAAAACTCCAGGACAAAATTTCATAAGAAAAGGATACCTAATTTATATCTTCCTCACACTAACATTTAAAAAATTAGGTTTTCTGGAAAATGTTTTAAAGAAATAGTGTTGTAATTAATTGTAGCTCTCTCACTGTTACAGGTACTACTATCTCAGGTCTGAAACCACTTTAACAGATTGTATTTGTATGAATAAAATGTCTTCTTGAGTGGGTGTGTGAGATTGTAAAGATGCAGTTTTGAAATGACATCAGATCACTAACATTTATTAATCATTGGCATATCAGATACTAATAGATTATTGGCAAAATGCAGGTCAATAGATATTAATGACAGAGAACAAACTGACAGGCAATTTTTGTCTTGTTGGGCATTTTTTTTTTAGTGCACAGAAGTTTGTTTTATTAGTGACTTTAGACATTGTGGCACTCAAGAAAGGCATTTAAAAAATCTGTGAAAAACAATTACAAGACATTGCTTATTGTTGCAAAAAACCCACCAAAATAATAATAAAATTAAAAATATATCGTTAGTCCTCAGCCTTTTAGAGCTTCAGAATAAAGATATAATGCTCATAATATCTCTTCTCTTACATTGTCACTACAAAGTGCTCTTAGGGACATTCAAGCAGGATAAGGAATGTGAAGGTGCTTTAGAAGTTAAAAATACAAAACACTGACTCTCGTGCCTATCATTGTGTTTGGTACTCTTTACAATTATGGATTCATTGACTCTTGGAACAACTTCATGTGGTTATCTGAGCTTGGCATGAGGGCCTAAATGTGGGTTGTGATGATTGTCGCTTGATATGTAGGTCTACTCTCCTGAAGCATGATAGAGCTCGGCTTTTAATCTAGGCTGTTATGATAAACTCGGGGCACTTTTCCATTACAAAAATTCTAAGAAGATTCTAGCATTTCTAATATATTGTGTAATGGGCTGGGCATGGTGGCTCATGCCTATAATTCCACACTTTGGGAGGCTGGAGTGGGTAGATCACCTGAGGTTGGGAGTTTGAGACCAGCCTGGCCGACATGGTGAGACTCTGCCTCTAGTAAAAATACAAAAATTAACTGGGCATGGTGGCACACACCTGTAATCTCAGCTACTCGGGAGTCTGAGGCAGAAGAATTGCTTAAACTCAGGAGGCAGAAGTTGCAGTGAGCCAAGATCACGCTACCACGCTCCAGCCTGGGTGACAGAGTGAGACTCTGTCTCCAAAAAAAAAAAAAAATTTGCAATGAATCATTTGATTGAGAAGTATTAGTTTAATACCGAATGCTGTTGGATTATCAATAAAGTGGTTCTTTCCAGTAAGGAATTTGTACTAATGAGAGAAATAAGATAGAAAAAAAAAGAATAAATAGCTCTTGTGATTTAGGGAGGAAAAACTCTTTGTGAAGAGACACAAAAGCTCTTGTGAATAGAAAATAATTCTTGTGATTTACCTACGTTATTATTTAGGAAAGTAGTAAAGTTAGTTATTTCTAATATAAGCAAACTCACAAGAGTTCGGTTTAAATGCTGCTAAATTCAACTTGACAAAAATATTGAGACATTTCTTATGTGTATGAACAGCAAGAATCTGAAAGCATGATTCCAGCAGTTACACTCCGAAACCATCAGCCCATATGTAACGAAGACTCTTAATCAATTTAGCCAAAATGGTAACTAGAAATAAAAGGCCAGCAAGATTTCATGTAAATTCAGTCTGACTCAACAAATATTTATTGAGCTCTTATTTAGAGTAAGGCTTTGTTTCAGGGACTATAAATATATAGTTAATAAAAAATGATTCTAGCTCACACTGACCTTGCAATCAAGTTATATCCTAATTTCTTAGGAATCTGGCACTGGCTCATATGTATCTATTGCTTTAATTTCTACAAACTTGCTTCCCCAAGTGTGGTCCATGGACTAGCAGTATTGGCTTTACCTGGGAGCTTATTAAAAATGTAGCATCGAAAATGGAAAATTATCAAAAAAAAGTATAAGTAAATTTCCAGAGCTGAAGAGCACACATCTTCAGATTGGAAGCGCCTATTGTGTGCCAAACAAATAAATAAAACCAAAACAGCAGCCAAAACTTTACATCTATCAAGAAATCTAAAAAGAGAGATACTCTCAGAGGCTTTTGGTATAAGAAAAACAATTATCATTAATAATAACAAATTGACCAAATATAATGAAATAGAATCCAACTACCATCAGGTTTTCTAATAAAAATATTGGATCTTACAAAATATGAGAAGCAATTGTTTTATTGTCTTAGGGAAATATTTTCAACCCCAAATTCTATACACAGGCAAATTATCAATGGAATGTGAGGCGAAAATAAATTCATTTTTAGGTATACAAGTTCACAAGAATTTGCCTCTCTTCACTTTCCTTTTTGAAAGCTACCGTAGGATACATCTCAGCAAAACAAGGGAGGAAACAAAAAACAAGAACATGAGAGCCAACAAAATGAGGATCCAAAGAATAAGCAATGGAGCTCCAGTCTCACTACTGTACAGGATGCCAGATACCTAGGAAGGAGTCAGTGAGCAAGAGGATGGAGAGCCACAGTGCGAAGGTCTTCCTACAACAATCATGCATGCAAGGAATTCTGTCTGGTCAAGTGGATAATTTGCTAACAGGCAAATTGATAAATTTACCAAATTTATTGAAAGATCTGTTGGAACATTCTTAAAAAATTAATGACTCCAAAGAAAACTGGAAAAATAATGGAAAAAATGCATTTCTTAATTGCTTTTCTTATATGTGGAGAAAATGTAAGCAAGAAGGAATTCAATCATTCCAAGTTATATTAAGTAGTATAAACCCTGACTTTCATTTAAAAAATAACATTATAACTACATTGAGAGGATGCGGTGAAGGAAACTGTGTGTGTGTGTGTGTGTGTGTATGTGTGTGTGTGTGTGTACATGTATATGTGCATGTGTGTGTCTGAGGCAGGGTGGATTGAATTACTGTAATAAAAATAAACTAATATCTAAAATTGATGATGGAAGAAATAGTAATTTTTAGCCAACAGTAATTAATAGCCAATTAGCCAATTATTTTAAAATATTGAGATAGATATAAAAATAAACAGCAAAAAGAATTAAAACGTTTTTGGGGAGGAGTTTGATGAACAGAAAAAAAGTAGGGGGGTACTATTTATGTTATAAACTTTTAGAAAATACATGAAAATTATGTGCATGATTGCTGTAATATAAAATAAAAAATAAATTTAAAAATAAACATAAACTACTCCCAGGAGTAATATTTTTATCTACTAATATAAATGTAGATCATGTTTATGCTACGCCTGATTTTGAGAAAAAATATGTTTCATGTGCTTAAGAAAATGATGCTGCTTCATATTTTTATTTTTTGTAAATGAAATTTTAAAAGTAGAATTTTGTTGTATCACAATAAAGTGGGTAAAGAATTTGGTACAGGGTTCGAATGTATGCCACCCATCCAGATTATCCATCTGTAATCTGGTTATACATTGTCCAGATTTTAAAGAATTTGCTGAACATATTAGTTGAATTTGTAAATGATCTTAACTAAACATTATGTATTTTAATTTATAACAAACCAGCCCTAAAAGTATCTGCATGTCTGTGTGTGTGTGTGTGTGTGTGTGAGCACATATGCACACACCATATATAACGGGGGACTGAGGAGAGGCTGACTGTGACAAGCCACATAACTTTCCTGTATTCCAAGGACTGCTACTGATGCTTTTGATCACTAGGGCTTATGGATGGACTGTGTTCCACTCCATAGCATTGTTTACTTTGGGGCAATGCATTATCAGAGGAAACTGTTTCTTTGTGTTATTACATTTGTGCAGTGGCTCTTCTCTTTCAAGGTTTTACCAATTACACTGACAGCATTTCTGCATCATTTCTATTTTCTTTCTCTTTGTTCTCACTCCAAGTGGTTCATGGCTGGCTTCGGTCAATCCAGCCTATTTCTGACCTGTCATTCAGAGTAGCAGCCACGGGGGAGAGGACCTGCACATCAGTACACAAAGAGCCTAATTTAAATCCTGTCTATCCTGATTCAGGGGTCCACTTTGAATTCACCTCTTAATCATGACACAGAGCACTTCATCTACCTCACAAGATTTCTTCTTAATTCTTTTGTTAAGTGCCTTTAGTTACTTTGTGTTCCTAGTCTTGTTTGTTTGAATACGATTTGACCTTGCAATTATTTTTTTTTTCTTTTAGTGCATCACATGCTACAGCACCAAGAAAATGGCTGCTGAGTATCTAGTGCTCCGGAAACATTTAGAGGTCATGCCTCTCTAAAATACAGCACCCATTACATTGACTTGCAAGATAGATGAGCTATGAAAACAAAGTATATTCACAAATGGTCTCTGTGGCGATAGCTTATTTTATGCTATGGGAAAGGAGGGTACTGGAATGTTGAAGATGACTATATAATAGGTACCCAGTTCCCTTTGGAGTTGAGGAGAAATGTGGAATCAGTTAACAGTTCATTAATATGCTTAGAAAATGCCAATATCAGCTTTAATTAAAAACTAGATAACCAGCTTATTTTAAAAAAAAAACAACCTAGTCACAGTAATAGCAAGTTTCTTTGTTTTGCCTACTACAAGCTCCAAGTCTTTGCTGACTGACTGGATAGTAACACTTACCAATATTAACTTAGTTCAATCCAATTTACTAAATAATGGTGTGTCAGTTAATTCTGCCAACTACTACACTTGCTATAAAAATTGGACTACAATTCAGATACTATCTTGGAGGAGTCATAGCCTGGCAAAAGTAATAAAAATATTACTGACATATGTGACATGCAGGACAAGAAACTTTGAGTCCCAGAGGAACATCTTTCTCTACTTGGAGTTAATGTGCTTTCAGATGTGTATGAAAAAGTTTTTATTTTGAAATCTTTTAAAATATCTTTTCCATTGCATCTCGTTTCTCCATTTTTTAGTGACTTGGGATTGCAGAATTATTTAGCTTGCTGAGTCAGTGGAAATGGGCATACTAATTCATTTTTGTAAATGAATTTTCTGCATTCAAGCCTGCTGGGTCAAGGTGCTGGGTCTCCCCTCAGGAGTTTCCTACAATCCATATGCACTGAGCTTCACTCTCTAATCATGAATGTTCCCCTATCCTGTTCTTCCAGAGTTGGCATTGCTCAGAAAAGCACCATTGCTTTCTATTTTCTTCTTGAGCATCAGAATGGGCAAGAGTAGCCTCTAGTGCAATTGTTAGTCCCTGAGTGCCAATGGGTAAACCTCTCCAAAGCCTTTTAAATTAATCGAGAAGACAAAATGCTAGTAAGTCAATATTCTGAACAAGCAAGGGAAATTTGTATACTGAGCATCCTTCAATCTGCAAAACTGGGTCTAACAAGTAGAACATTAGCAGGAAATGTGGCTTGGTTTGAAGGTAATATTGGATGACATGGTTGGTATGACCAAGTCACAATGAAATATAATCAAAAGAAAGTTGTTGAAAATTGTTTCTCTACTTCACTTTGGTGGAACACCATTGTACAGAGCACATTCAAAATTAAGAACCTTGTGTGTATTTAGCTTAATTAAATATTTAATCAAATGTCATCTGCCTATTATTTCCACTCTACAATTTTCCATAACACCTGGAAGAGTTAGCTAATTTTTAACATTTCTGTTGACTTTCTCAAAATTGAACATTATTGTTTTATGCTTCTATCTCTGGTTGTCACAGAATGTCTCCCTCTCTCATCACCTTCAGCTTTGTAGGAAAATCCAACTGGAATTAGTAATCACTCACAGCATTTAAAATCTCGGCTGACCTGAATGAGATGCTCAGGAAATATCCAAGTTGAAAAATAAAATTGCTATGCATTGTTGTGATTTTCACATATTTCCACTTCACTCCTGGCAACTATTTCTCATTCTTAATCAGAAGGAAAATGTGAGCAGATATGTAAGACAGTGGAACAGGGACCAGGCACTAGGTAGAGGCCATTTAATTAAAAAGCGTAAAATAAATAGACTGTAAAATTCAGCTAGTCTTGTACAAAAACAGTCTGTTTGGCAGAACTCAGTGATGATTTAGATTAACATGTAAATTTCTGGAAAAGAGAAATCAGCTATGGGTCTTATTAGCTTTGTTTTTACTTTTAATATTTTTAGGTTCAACATTACAGGTTAAGTAAAATTTTTTAAAAGGAGGAAAGGAAGAAAGAGAGAAAAGTAAGAAATAAGTCAGTCATATGAGTGAATTATGGCAGATTGCAATCAAAGAATCTTATTCTGGTTGGCTTGTCTAGTATTAAATAGATAACAGCATATTTTTCCATAATATGTCAAATTGCTTCAGTAGTGATTAGGACCACGAAATGTCTGGGCTGTGGCTTCAAAATAGTTTGAGTCAGATTTATAATAACAAAGAAGCAATGTCCTGGAGAGGAATTTTGTTGTTTGCTAGGGGGCACTGTGAGGCTGTCTTTGCCTTGTTTGCTCTTTTGAGTTGTTAGTGGTTGGTCCATTTTAATTATCTGTGTTTCTGTGAAAGATGAAGTATTACATTGTTAATTATGGAGTTTTCAGCTTCATAATGGATTTTGTCTAACTACTTTTGACTCTGCATGTTGCCTGTGCCCTTCAAATTCTAGGTTTTCTGGAGGGATTTGGGTAAATTGGAAACAATAGATTATCATGGAAGTGTAATGTAGAAAATAACTAAATCCTGCCTCCACAATGAAGAATATACTTAGTTTTCCCCTAAAATAGCTAGGCCTAAGAACAGCACAACATTTGGAGTTAAGTCTTTGAATCTTGGCATTTCTATACTGTGAAGTATCCCTTCTGTTTGAAGTAAATGAGGGAATTTCTAAAGCAAGGTGCTGTCCTCCCCTATTACCAGCAGGGCCTGGTTCACCTGTGATCACAGTATGATTAAATAATAATAATTTTAAAAAGCTCTGGGGACAGGACAGTCCCATCAGTCTTGGTTCAGAGGTTTTAATTTTCTAGGGGGAAAAGAAGGTAGTTCTCAAGCCACTGCTGCTTGCACATCAGAACAGCAAAATCAAGTCAATTTCAGCTTCCTCTGATGCCATTTGTACATAGTAGAGTTCTCTTGACTAAATTGCATTTGATATTTTCATGGTCCAGGTAAAGCCACTCAACAGTTAAATTATTTCATCCAAATTCTCAGAAATTAAGAGAACAACTTTCACTGTAAATGTTCCAACAACAAATAGAGAACATTCACAGGGTCAACAGAAAGATGGAGAGCTCCCAGCTTGACTATCTTTAATGATTTCAGACATATATCACCTCATTTCAAGCTATGGAGGGATAAATTAGTAGTCTGCTTGCAGGTTAAAGCAGCAGTTAATAGATTTTGCAAGGGGAAGGGTCATCCAGATGGCGTATATTGCTAAGAATTAGAGCAATCCTTCTCAAACCTTTAACCTTAAACCCACTTCATTTCCAGGTAGCCTAATTCTTAGGGTAGCCACTCAGTGATGACCAATAGACATGTCTACAAGGCGTGGTAGAGGCCGATTCAGATTAAGATTTGAGTGGGTAATTGTTACCAACTCAGTATACCCATTTCTTACTTCTTACTAACATAATCCTAATTTAATTGAATGTGTCAATTGCCCAGCTAAAAGTCTATTTCTTTTTCTTTCTTTCTTTCTTTTTAAACGGAGTTCTGCTCTTGTTACCCAGGCTGGAGTGCAATGGCATCTCGGCTCACTGCAGCCTCCGCCTCCTGGGTTCAAGCGATTCTCCTGCCTCAGCCTCCCGAGTAGCTGGGATTACAGGAACCCGCCACTACACCCAGCTAACTTTTGTATTTTTAGTAGAGACAGGGTTTCACCATGCTGGACAGGTTGGTCTCAAACTCCTGACCTCAGGTGATCCACCTGCCTCGGCCTCCCAAAGTGCTGGGATTACAGGTGTGAGCCACTGTGCCCGGCCCTAAAAGTCTGTTTCTACAACTTTCCTTGGATCTAAGTTTTCCCGTGTGAAACAATTCTGACCAATAGATTTAAGAGAAAGTTTTTCATTAATGCTTCCAAGAAATCATCTAAAATGGGCCAAATTTGGATAGATTGTTTCTTAGCTTTTTGTCTTTTCCAGTCTCCCCTATTTCTGGAACATAGAATGACTGAAGAATTTTGTGACAGTGAGGTTACAAGCATATGGGTGGGATGGCTAAGCACTGTGATAGAAGGAGTCACGTTCTTGGTGATATCGTAGTCTCATGCCAGCACTACGCTACCTAACCCACTCTAGACTTCTCATCACGTGATAGTAAAACCCTTGCCCCTGCCTTACATGAACCACTGATATTTTATTTTTCCTTTACTGCAGTTGAATTAAATTCTTATCTGATATACATGTTATAGTAAAGATATAAGCAATTGACACAACAAACAGTAAACAAATTTGTTAAAAGTTTAAAATTTTTTTGTTATTTTCTTTTGAAAATTTAAATATTTTATATTTTATACAACTTTTTTATAAAACATATTTTAGGCAAAATTCATGATGATCCAGGAAGTGTTTTGGCCACTGGCTTCTCATAACACATCATGCCACTGTTATCTTCTGTATGGGAAATACAACATTGGAACAAAGTCCAGGAAACATGCCACAACACACATCCTCTGACAATGCTAGGAGTAGGTTGAAACTTTAGTTTTCTCATCTGTAAAGTGTGAACAAAATACTAAGAACTTCTCATTGTAGTGAGAAATAAATAAGATAAAGCTAACTTACCTAACATCATGCCTTACATATAGTAGACACCCAACTCTTTATAAAAAAAACCCATATATTTCATATATAAATTTGCATGCCATTATATTGCATATAAAACATTACAAATATAGACTTTATTACAGAAGATAGCATCATATTCCACGTTCATATATATGATGTATACTAAAATATTCTTTTTGATATTTATGAACAATAGACTACTTTTTGTCAGGCACTGTCCTATAAGTAAGTAAATGCAGTGATGAACAAGATGAATCTGGCCTCTGTCTTAAGAAAGTTACAGTCCTTCCTGCTACAGAGAAGATATCCTTGAATGTGTAATATTGTAAGAGTGCTTATCAAAGGATTTGAGTAAAATGAGAATTGATTCTCATAAATGGAGAAAAATTGGAAAAGGCAATTTGTATAATTATTTTACAAAGGGTCAGTTGCCAATAATTCCAAGATCTATCCCCATTCTTCACCACGTCTATCATAACACAGATAATAGCAGAGATGATAATCTGCCTGTGAATTGTGTCTAAGGTAGGTCTCCAGCATGCCTTGGGGACATCACCACAAGACAGCTGTCCTAAGAAGTGGGCCTCCTGGACATGAAATTATTTATAGTCCAGAAACTCTATGTCGAAAGCACTCATGTCATCTGAACAGTGTGGCCACAGCTTTCACAAATTTCCCAAGTTTTTCTTAAAAATAAAAATAGGGTCTTACAAAGAGGAGACATGGAATTAATCATTAATATAGTCATCAAATATTTTCCAGCTCTGTGCCTTCCGAGCATATGTAGGGTTGCATTCTCTGGCACTCTTGTGTCTGAAGGTTCTATGTAGTTAGTTTGGGCCAACGAGTTATGCCTGGAAATGATATAGGTCACCTCCAGGCTATGGTATTTAGTAGCTAATATGAGACACTGAAAAGCTCTTTTTTCTCTAGCACTATGGCCTTTGATGTTCAGGAAGAAGGCTTTCTCCATCAGCCCGAATTTCTGAGTGACAGTGATGAACAGAGTGCCCCTGCCTATCCATGAGTGGACAAGTAACATAAGCAAGAAATAAACTTTGTAGATTGAGGCTATGTGGTTTCCATAGTTATTTGTGAATGTAGCATTACTTACATTTATCTTATCTAATAATGGTCATTCGATCCAGAACAACCTTGAATTTCCATTGTTCCCACCCTCCATATTCAAATCTTCCTCAAATTATGATAATACATTTTTAATCTGCCCTCTGCCTAGTCCAGGTGGTCAGCATCTCTTCCCTGGCTCTTTGCTAATCTTCAGATAAAGTCTTCTTTTTTCCCTCTTTTGACTCTCTAAGTTACTTGCCATTTAGCAACAAAAGTGATTTTTTAAAAAAAATAAAACCGATCAGTCGCTCCCACTGTAGTTGGCGTAAAATCAGAATTATTTAAAAAAGTCTAGGTCATTAAGACTCACTCTGTACAACTGTCCCCCTAATTTTACTGTGTTTTTTGATCATTTCGTTCATTAAAAACATATTTTTCTTTTTTCTTGACTCAGCACCATTGCTTAAAATCTTTTACCTTCTTGAATTTTCTTCTCTGCTGTGTAATTGTTAGCCTCTTCTCCTTAAGGTCTGAGCTCTATGAAACCTTCTCAAAATTCTCCCCTGATCTCCTGTCTACAACACCCCTCCTTCTTCAACATTCACACACACTCATACAAGCATTACTCTATTCTATTGTATTGCCCTTTGTGAAGTTTTTAAGGAATAAAACTAATGTATTTGTTACATATTTTTTGTGCCCTGCCCCCACTAGAACATAAGCCCTATCATGGCAGGGACTATGCGTCTTTCATGCAAGATGACAACCCAAGTGAGTGCCAGTGCCCGCCAAAATGTAGATATTTAAGGAATTTCTGTTGAGTGAAAGAGTGAAGACTAAAATAAAGGAAAAAAATTTGATCCTCCTGAATAATTAAAAAGTAACTTTTATACTAATGAGAAAATTTAAGGCAGAAATGAGCTTCTTTTAATTTTAATTCAAAGTGCCACAAACCAAGTGTATGTACTTAATGAAGTAAATCATACCAACTGAACCTGTGTTAAGTGCTAGGAGCAATCTAAATTTAAAAAACTAAGAAGGGCCAGGCATGGTGGCTCACATCTGTAATCACAGCACTTTCAGAGGCCGAGGCGGGTCGATCACCTGAGGTCAGGAGTTTGAGACCAGCCTGACCAACATGATGAAACCCCATCTCTACCAAAAAATACAAAAATCAGCCAGGTGTGGTAGCCCGCACCTGTAATCCCAGCTACATGGGAGGCTGAGGCAGAAGAATTGCTTGAGCCCAGGAGGCAGAGGTTGCAGTGAGCTGAGATTGCACCGCTACACTCCAGCGTGGGTGATAAAGCAAGACTCCATCTCAAAAAAATAAAATAAATTAAGAAGAAGAGCAAAAGCATGCTTAGATACATTCTCTAAGCTCATGAACTTTAAAATTGATTACATAAACCTATAATTATCAATAGAAATTAAATTTCCTTCTTGATACACAAAGCTTGAAATCCTTAGCCATCAAACAGAAGGCAAGTCTCATTTGTAGGACTTTATAAGTCACCTGCTGCCAAAACACATAGATTGGCTGTGTTTCAGACCTAGAAAAGGCAAAGCATATAACTGATTTACAAAGACAAATAATTTGGGATGTTCCATAAATGAAGAAAATACTTTGTTTTGACTTTGATCTGAATTTGATATGGTAGACAAAAAAGCAAATAAAAAGGGCCAATGTAACAAAATATAAATAAATATTTAGAAGATGTTAAAAAGCCATTTGGCAATTACTTTATATAGTATCTGGGAGTTTACAAAATTGTCTTATGGAAATATATTAATTTTGTGTTTAATGAAGCTGCTGAAATAGAAAGGACTTTTGATTGAACACCCCTTTCTGATTAATAGGGAGGTGGTTTAGAGGCCATGAAGTTTAATTAAAAATGGCACTAGATGGAAAGTCAAGAGAGCTAGCTGTAATCACAGTTCAATCTTAAGCATATGACCTTAAGAAATGCATTTTCTCAGGTCTTGGTTTACTCAAAAGAAAATAAAGATAATAACATTTACACCACAGGTATTCAATGAAGACTGAATCAGAAAATATTTGTAAAAGTTGCTAGCAGAGGACTTAGCTTGCAGAAAATATTTCAAAAATATTGATTTCCTTGGTATGTGTAGTACTATGCGGAATAGGGCACAATCTAATTTTTTTTAGGTAACATATATTGGACAAGCAGAATTAGAGAGCATGCTAGGACCTCCCAATAGCACTGGACAAAGAAAAAAGAGAGGTAGGGCAAGGTTGAAAGTCTGGCAACTGAAGAGCAATAAGTTACTGCAACTGCTGGTTGTAAAAAGGTCCTGATGAATTCATACTTCATTCAGGCAAGTGCTCATACATAAGGGACTCTCCTCAAGTGAACTGGGCAGGCTGGCCAGGGATCCCAGGCGATAATCAAGGTCAAAGACTATTTTTTTCTTTTTTTATTATACTTTAAGTTTTAGGGTACATGTGCACAACATGCAGGTTAGTTACATATGAATACATGTGCCATGTTGGTATGCTGCACCCAGTAACTCATCATTTAACATTAGGTATATCTCTAAATGCTATCCCTCCCCACTCCCCCCAAACCAAAACAGTCCCCAGTGTGTGATGTTCCTCTTCTTGTGTCCATGTGTTCTCATTGTTCAATTCCCACCTATGAGTGAGAACATGCGGTGTTTGGTTTTTTGTCCTTGTGATAGTTTGCTGAGAATGATGGTTTCCAGTTTCATCTATGTCCCTACAAAGGACATGAACTCATCATTCTTATGGCTGCATAGTATTCCATGGTGTATATGTGCCACATTTTCTTAATCCAGTCTATCATTGTTGGACATTTGGGTTGGTTCCAAGTCTTTTTATTGTGAATAGTGCCGCAATAAACATAGGTGTGCATGTGTCTTTATAGCAGCATGATTTATAATCCTTTGGGTATATACCCAGTAATGGGATTGCTGGGTCAAATGGTATTTCTAGTTCTGGATCCCTGAGGAATCGCCACACTGACTTCCACAATGGTTGAACTAGTTTACAGTCCCACCAACAGTGTAAAAGTGTTCCTATTTCTCCACATCCTCTCCAGCACCTGTTGTTTCCTGACTTTTTAATGATCGCCATTCTAACTGGTGTGAGATGGTATCTCATTGTGGTTTTGATTTGCATTTCTCTGATGGCCAGTGATGATGAGCATTTTTTCATGTGTCTTTTGGCTGCATAAATGTCTTCTTTCGAGAACCGTCTGTTCATATCCTTTGCCCACTTTTTGATGGGGTTGTTTGTTTTTTTCTTGTAAATGTGTTGGAATTCATTGTAGATTCCGGATATTAGCCCTTTGTCAGATGGGTAGATTGCAAAAATTTTCTCCCATTCTGTAGGTTGCCTGTTTGCTCTGATGGTAGTTTCTTTTAAAAGACTATTAGGAGTACGGTTCTAGGTGAGCAACACATTCAGAAGAGGTCCAGTCCAGTGACTAAGCAGCTGGTGAAAATACAGAGAAGGCTTGTAACAGCTGGGGGCAGAGGATTACAAATGGGCCCCTTTCCCAGAAGAAAAGGGGCACTTCAAAGTCAAATTTAAAATTGTTGAATTAAAGTGTTTATATATTTGTAATTCTAATAGATGTTGCCAACTTTATCTCCTTAGGGATTTTAAGAATTCACACTTCTATCAACAATGTATAAAACTGCCTTTTTGCTCTAAATTGTCAAAGCAACATGGTATGTTCTCAAACTTTTAGATTTTTGCTAATGTGATAGTGACAACTCCTGTGTTTTGATAATCTATTCATTTGCTGAATGGTATGATAGCCCAGGTTTTAGTATTTCTCACTTTTAATATTTCATTTGGACATACTTAGGAATTGTTGAGAAATATGAACTTCAAGGTCACTCTAGGAGCACAAGTGGCAGAGAAAAGAAATTATAGACTCTGCATTAAAAAATGACTTCAAAATGTATTTACACAATTGTTTGTTTAGCTACCTTCTTTTGTAAAAGGAATTGCAGAATTTATTAAAAATTGTATAAAGTGCAGGCGATTTAATATAAGATCTATTTTAAAAATTGTAAACTGTTTTAAAGTGATTGGGCAGATACATGTGTGTGTATTTCATGTTAAAATGCTTTTTCCCATTTCTGTGTTCTTTTGGAGTTAAGATGTGTAAATTCATTAATACGGAACAAGTTATATCCTGGACATTCTAGGTAAGCAATGCAAAATGCATTTACTCTTTGAGTGTAGTTAAATCAATAAATTAGATTGCTATACCAGTAACTTTGGTTCCTTTTAGGGTTTCATAGTAGGCTCTAATTCCAATTTCTTTCAGGATATCTTTGTCTAAAGCTTTTGGAAATGCTGAATGCAAATAGAATTTCTAGAGGTGACAGTTTTACCTGGTCTTAATCCTTTCTTTCTAACTTATTCTGTCATTGAAAACAAGATTAAGGAAACACATTTCTTTCCTGTTATCTATTATTTCCCATTATCTAAAATAACTAAAAATTCACTTTTACTTTCATTTTCCTCCTTTATTCTTGGAAAAATTGCACACTCCCAACTTGCCTGAAAATTTAGCTTTGTCTTTCAAGTCAAGGTAGGAAAAATAAAAAAGCAAAAAAACCATATCCCAACTTAATTTTATGCCTGATCTTCTACAAAGCTGGTTGGTCTCCTGGTGCCTGAGTCTGTTTTGAATTTCTTTCACTACACTCTCTTTTACTTTAAGGTACTTACCACAAATTGTAATTTTATACTTTTGTATACATTTCTTTTTCTTAAAGATTGTCTTCTTACCACTAGACTACAAATCCTATCCAGTTAGAGAACATATTTGTTTTATTCACCACCATATACCAATTCCAAAAATTGTACTTAGCCTGCAGTAGTTATTAAAAATATTTATTGAATGAATACTTTCTTGTACGGTTGAATATATTTAAGCCCCTTCTAAGAACAGATTACTTTCTGTATCATGAATGGTTTAGTACAAAGTCTTTCTACACAGTCCCTCTGTTTTTTAAAATATGTTTAAAATATATCTTTAATACACAGTAACTTTTGTCTTCTCTGGACCGAAATGGTCTCCGGAGTTTTACTTTTTCATATTAGATAATTTTCACATTAATTGGAAAGCAGTAAAACCAAATATTAATTGTTGAGTCTCTTAAGGATAAGAAAATACTTTTATTCTTCCAATAGAGCTATTGGTAATAACATAAAGCAATGTTTTAGTTCAATAAGTTTCTCTGACTGCCCAGTAAATGCAACCATTATTTTGGGGTACTTTTAGATATGCGATGAAAACACAGTATAAGCACCTATATTAGAAACTCATTGTCTAATAGGATATAACAATCTGAGGGTTGTGACAACTATCAATTCCCCCAAAGGCCAGAAAATCCAGTTAATTTAGCAGAGTTAAGTTTATTAGACCTACCGCAGCAAGGGGAAATAAAATCTTGATAGAGTAGCACCTCGGAAGAGGATACTCAACAGCAGGGAGATATTTATATGATTTTAGGGTCTGAAAAGAGTAATTTTAAGGTGAGATTTGCAAGGAGGGGAGTAGGTAGGGACTTGTCAGAGTTTATGACGTAATGACTTTGGACTGGAGTGAGGGTCTTGCAGTGAGGCATGACAAGCCATCTGTCAGTCTTGGTATATAAGCTATCCTAGATTGTTCACATCCTTATTTCCTAGAGCAAATACTCAAGTTTACTTTGTTTATTCTCAGTATTGTTGAGTAGAGTCACAGATGTATGCTCAGTCCCAGCATTGTTTAACACAGAACAGAAAATTATTTTGTTATCTTGTTTCAGTCCCTTATTTCCTTACTCATCTCCCTTATCTGCATATCTGCATTGCTGTTTGATATCTCACAGTCATGTATAAAGTTTCTGATGACAATCATTTCAACTTCTTTAAGTTTCACATTTTCTCCCATTTTTGTTGGAAGACAATTTATTGTATTTTTTGTTTGATGGAACTGCAGATATCAAACAACATTTGAGACTCTGGAGTTTACACATCTAAGGCCTGCATCATAAATAAATAGTAATATGAATCATTATTATCAGGAGTTTAGTTCACTACTTAGCAAGCAATAAAGACTCTTCAAATTAAACCTTGAGAATAGATGAAATTTCCCATCCAAATGGTCTGTAAAACTATATATTGGGCCATTAACCAGACTACCTAAACTCAAAAATCTTTCATCTCTCAAATCCTTTTAGTAATATTGAAAATGCTGACCCCACAGAAATACAAACATCAGAGAAAACTATAAACACCTCTATGCAAAGAAATTAGAAAATCTAGAAGTGGATAAATCCCTGGACACATACACCTCCCAAGACTAAACCAGGAAGAAGATAAATGCCTCAATAGACCAATAACAAGTTCCAAAATCAAGGCAGTAATAAATAACCTATCAACCGAATAAACAAACAAACAAAAAAACCCAGGACCAGATGAATTCATAGCAGAATTCTACCAGAGGTACAAAGAGGAGCTGGTACCATTCCTTCTGAAACTATTCCAAACAATTGAAGAGAAGAAACTTCTCCCTAACTCATTTTATGAGGCCAGCAACAACCTGATACCAAAACCTGGCACAGATCCAACAAAAAAGAAAACATTAGGCCAATATCTGTGATGAACATTGATACGAAAGTCCTCAATAAAATACTGGCAAACCGAATTCAGCAGAACATCAAAAAACTTATCCACCATGACCAAGCTGGCTTCACCCCTGGGATGCAAGGCTGGTTCAACATACACGAATCAATAAATGTAGTTCGTCACATAAACAAAACTAAGGACAAAAACCACATAATTATCTCAATAGAAACAATAAAGGCCTTCAATGAAATTCAATATCCTTTCTTGTTAAACACTCTCAATAACCTAGGTATTGATGGAACATATCTCAAAATAATAAGAGCCACCTATGACAACCCACAGCCAATATCGTACTGAATGGGCAAAAGCTGGAAGCATCATTCCCCCTTGAAACTGGCACAAGACAAGGATGCCCGCTCTCACTACTCCTATTCAGCATAGTATTGGAAATTCTGGCCAGGGCAATCAGGAGAGGGAAAGAAATAAAGTGTATTCAAACAGGAAGAGAGGAAATCAAACTGTCTGTTAGTAGAAGACATGATCCTATATTTAGAAAACTCCATCATCTCAGCTCACAAGCTCCTTAAGCTGACAAGCAACTTCAGCAAAGTCTCAGGATACAAAATCAATGTGCAAAAATCACAAGCATTCCTATATACCAACAATAAACAAGCAGAGAGCCAAATTGTGAATGAACTCCCATTCACAATTGCTACAAAAAGAACAAAATACCTAGGAATACAGTTAACAAGGGAAGTGAAGGATCTCTTTAAGGAGAACTACAAAACACTTCTCAAGGAAATAAGAGAGAACACAAACAAATGGAAAAACATTCCATCCTCATGGATAGGAAGAAAAAATAGTGAAAATGGACATACAGTCTGAAGTAATTTATAGATTCAATGCTATTCCCATTAAACTACCATTGACATTCTTCACAGAAAAAAACTAAAATTCATATGGAACCAAAAAAAGAGCCTCCATAGCCAAGAGAACCCGAAGCAAAAAGAACAAAGCTGGAGGCATTATGCTACCTGACTTCAAACTATACTACAAGGCTACAGTAACCAAAACAGCATGGTACTGGTATAAAAACAGACACATAGACCAATGAAACAGAATAGAGATCTCAGAAACAAGACCAGACATCTACACCCATCTTATCTTCAACAAACCTGACAAAAACAAGCAATGGAAAAAGGATTTTCTATTTAATAAATGGTGCTGGGAAAACTGGCTAGCCAGATGCAGAAAATTGAAACTGGACCCCTTCCTTATACCTTATACAAAAATTAACTCAAGATGGATTAAATACTTAAATGTGAAACCCAAAACTATAAAAACCCTAGAAGAAAAGCTAGATAATACCATTCATGACATAGGCACGGGCAAAGATTTCATGACAAAAACACCAAAAGCAAGTGCAACAAAAGCCAAAATTGACAAATGGGATCAAACTAAACTAAAGAGCTTCTGCACAGCAAAAGAAATTATCAGAGTGAACTGACAACCTATAGAATGGGAGAAAATTTTTGTAATCTAGCCATTTGACAAAGATCTAATATCAAGAATCTACAAGGAACTTAGACAAATTTACAAGAGAAAAACAACCCCATCAAAAAGTGGGCAAAGTACATGAATAGACACTTCTCAAAAGAAGACATTTATGTGTCCAACAAACCTACGAAGAAAAGCTCAACGTCACTGATCCTGAGAAATGCAAATCAAAACTACAATAAGATACCATCTCACACAGAATGACAATTATTAAAAAGTCATGAAACAACAGATGCTGGTGAGGCTGTGGAGAAATAGGAATGCTTTTACATAGTTGGTGGGAGTGTAAATTAGTCCACCCATTGTGGAAGACAATGTGGCAATTCCTCAGAGATCTAGAACCAGAAATACCATTTGACCCATCAATCCCATTAATGGTTATATACCCCAAGGAATATAAATTGTTCTATCTTAAAGATACATGCATGTATATCTTCATTGCAGCACTACACAATAGCAAAGACGTGGAACCAACTTAAATGCCCATCAATGATAGACTGGATATAGAAAATATTATACACATACACAATGGAATGGTATGCAGCCATAAAAAGGAATGAGATCATGTTCTTTGAGGGGACATGTTTAGAGCTGGAAGCCATTATCCTCAGCAGACTAACACAGGAACAGAAAACCAAATACCACATGTTCCACTTATAATTGGGAGCTGAACAATGAGAAAGCATGGACAAAGGGAGGGGAACAACACACACTGGGGCCTGTTGGGGGTGTAGGCGGAGGAAGAGCATTAAGAAAAATAGTTAATGCATACAGGGCTTAATACCTAGGTGATGGGTTGATAGGTGCGGCAAACCACCATGGCACACATTTACCTATGTAACCTGCACGTCCTGCACATGTTTCCCAGAACTTTAAAAAAAAAAAAAAAAGATCTCTGTGATTTAAGCATAACGTTCTTCCCCTATATATTCTCCTGAGACCAATATAACATGTAAAGTGTCCCTATTTTAAACTACCACGTGTTCAATTTCAAGAACCTCTCAAGAAGTTTGCCTAGTTTTCCTGATATTTTCTGGACCGTAGCATGTAGTATTCTCTCTACTCTTTTGCCTTATATAAAATGTAAAATAAAAAGCCTTAGGAATAGAAGGAAAATGGAGTTTTTAAATTCAAATCAGGACTCATTTTTTCTCTTCTTTTTTTCTTTTCTCTTTTTCTCTTAATTTCTTAAATTCACCTGAAGGTCTCTTTTCCCAAAAAGGGAAAACAATGAGTCAAAATGGGATGGGTGATATCAGGCATGATCCTGAAGGCACATTCTTGTCCACTTCGTGGTTAACAATCAATAGGATCTTGCAAAACAAAACAGGATCTTCGCAAGATCCTATTGATACCTATATGATACTCAATAGGATACCTCAATAGGTATCAATAGAAGCTTGCAAAACAAATCAGACAAAGCTGTTTGTAGCCATGCACTGATCTGTTTTCAGACAACATAATCCAATGAGTTTATTAAATGCTGTAGTATAGTTTTGGCACCAGTAATGAAGAATGTTCTGAAACCACATCATGAAATTTGTAGCATTAATATAATAATATAATCAAATGGACTGACAGCTAAAGGGCTTGTGGTTGAGTCTAAGTAATGTGCCCAGTAGTGACATAGCCTCTTCATATACACCACTGTTTCCTTGCTGTTTTCAAAAATACATTTCTATGATTTTTTTTTGTTTAAAATGTTATTTCCTATGTGAGGTTTTTGAGTGTTGTATCTGTGGATACAAGATTCTAATTTTCTAGCCATGATATAATAGTGAATGTTAATTTCTGACTAGGTGTGTTTGTCATCTAAATAGTTTCTGAGCAGTTGAGACCAATTACCCAGTTAATTGACTTATTTTAAGGTATTGGTATCACAGAAAGCTAAACCATCAACTAAAAGAAAGTAAATAAAATTAAGTAGTCAGTTTGAGTTCATATTTTAGCCACACCTTGGCAAGTTTTAGCCAACTATTGCACTTATATTAAGGAGTAACTAAAGATGCGATAGTAATGTCAAGAGTAGAGAATACATAGGGGTATCATAGTTAAGAAATAAAGAATAAAAATTAAATAGCCATCTAGAACCTTAAACTAAAAACAAGAAAAGTAAATAATAACTGGGGTAATATAATATGGTAGAATAATGGCCTCTCAAAGATGTACACACCTTAATCTTCAGAGCCTGTTAATATGTTACTTACGTGATTCAGGATGTTGCTAAAATAGCAATCAAATTGTTCAGTTTTGCCCACTCTGGGGTGAGGACAAATCCCATTTGGTCACCGTGTATATTTTTCAATATCTTGCTTGATTTGATTTACTACTGTTTCACTGAGTGTTTTTATGGCTCTATTTGAAAGAGATCTTGGTCCATAGTTTCATTTCCTTGTGTTGTCCTTGCTCGATTTTGGTATCTGGGCAACACTGGCCTAATACAATGTGTTGGAAAGTTTTCTCTCCTCTTCCACTTATTTACAAAGAGTTTATAAAGGACTGGTATTAGTTTTTCATTAAATGTTTGGCAGAATTTATCAATAAAGCCAATTTTTCCTGGGCTTTTCTTTGTGGGAAGTTTTTGACTATGAATTGACTCTCTTTAGTGGCTGTATCTATTCAGATGTTCTGTATTTTCTTGCATTGGTTTTGGTAGTTTGCATCATTTTTTAGAAATTTGTTTATTCTAAATAATCTAACGTGTTGGCATACTATTATTTATATTATTACATTTTAATTGTTTTATTTCCATAAGATTGAGAGTGATGTCCCCTCTTCTATTCCTAATTCTTAGTAATTTGAGTCTTCACTCTTTTTTCCTTGGACAATCTAGATAAAACTTTGTCAATTTTGTTGATCTTTTCAAGTAACCAGTTGTTTGTTTCATTGAGTTTTTCTCTTATCAATTGTATCTTCATTTTAATCTTTATTATTTTTCTCTTTCTACTTGCTTTAGTATTAATTTGCTCTTCCTTTCTCAGTGCCTTAGTGTAAAAGGTTAGTTTATTGATATTACATCTTTCTTTTCTTTTAGGATAAAAGAAATGAAACTAACTAAACTGGTTATTCTAGTTAGCAGTTTCTGTAACCTTTTATCAAGGTCCTTAGCTTCCTTACATTGGGTTAGAACATGCTCCTTTAACTCAGAGTGGTTCGTTATTACCCACCTTCTGAAGCCTACTTCTGTCAATTTGTCAAACTCATTCTCCATCCAGTTTTGTGCCCTTGCTGGAGAGGAGTTGCGATCATTAGGAGGAGAAGAGGCATTCTGGTTTTTGGAATGTTCAGCATTTTTGTGCTATTTTTTTCCTCATCTTCGTGGATTTATCAACCTTTGATCTTTGATGCTGATGGCTTTTGGATGGGGTTTTTGTGTGGGCGTCCTTTTTGTTGATGTTGATCTTATTGCTTTCTGTTTGTTACTTTTCCTTCTAACAATCAGGCCCCTCTTCTGCAGGTCTGCTGCAGTTTGCTGGAGGTCCACATCAGACCGTTTGCCTGGGTATCACCAGCGGAGGGTGCAGAACAGCAAAGATTGCTGCCTGCTCCTTCCTCTGGAAGCTTCATCCCAGAGGGGCGACTGCCTGATGGCAGCCAGAGCTCTCTTGTATGAGGGGTCCGTCAACCCCTGCTGGGAGGTGTCTCCCAGTCAGGAGGCATGGGGGTCAAGGAACCACTTAGGGAAGCAGTCTGTCCCTTAGCTGAGCTCAAGCACTATGTTGGTAGATCCGCTGCTCTCTTCAGAGCCGGCAGGCAGAAACATTTAAGTCTGCTGAAGCTGCGCCCACAGCCACCGCTTCCCCCAGATGCTCCGTCCCAGGGAGATGGGAGTTTTATCTATAAGCCCCTGACTGGAGCGGCTGCCTTTTTCAGAGATGCCCTGCCCAGGGAGGGGGAATCTAGAGAGGCAGTCTGGCCACAGTCGCTTTAGCACACTGCGGTGAGTTCCGCCCAGTCCCCACTTGCTGTGGCTTACTTAACACCGTGAGGGGAAAACTGCCTACTAAGCTCGATCATCCTCAGGTCAACTTCAGACTACTGTGCTGGCAGCGAGAATTTCAAGCCAGTGGTTCCTAGCTTGCTTGGTTCTGTGGGAGTGGGAACTGCCGAGTGAGACCACTTGGCTTCCTGGCTTCAGTCTCCTTTCCATGGAGCGAACAGTTCTGTCTCGCTGGGGTTCCAGGCACCACTGGGGTACGAAAAAAAACTTTTGCAGCTAGCTTGGTGTCTGCCCAAAAAGCTGCCCAGTTTTGTGCTTGAAACCCAGGGTCCTGGTGGTGTAGGCACCTGAGGGAATCTCCTGATCTGCAGGTTGCAAAAACCATGGGGAAAGTGTAGTATCTGGGCTGGATAGCACAGTCCCTCATGGCTTCCCTTGGGTAGGGGAAGGAGGTTCCCAGCCCCTTGCACTTCCTGGGTGAGGCAACGCCCCATCCTGCTTCTGCTCGCCCTCCTTGAGCTGCGCCCACTGTCTAACTAGTCCCAATGAGATGAACCTGGTACCTCAGTTGGAATGCAGAAATCACCCGCCTTCTGCGTTGGTCTCGCTGGTAGCTGCAGACTGGAGCTGTTCCTACTCAGCCATCTTGCCAGATCCCTCTTTTCATCTTCTATTCCCCCGTTACTCTTCTTTTGTTGCAGTAACTGAATAATTTTTAGCATAACATTTTAATTATTAAATTTTATTTTATTTTTTTGTTAGTTTCTTAATGTTTTTTCTAGGCTTACAATATGCATTTTAATTATTCAGATCTACTTCAAATTTATACTAGCTTAATTCCATCAGGAAGTATGATATAGAAATTATACTCCTCTATAGCTTATTCTTTTCTTCCTTGCTTCATAATATTATTGGTATACATACTATATCAATATATGTCACAGTAATACATTGCTATGATTATCATCTCATATAATTTTATGTCTTGAAGCTGAAAGAATAAAAGAAAACAAGTATATATTTATGGAATTGCTAATATTAGCTTTCTTATTTAACATTTTTGCCTATCTTTGTTTCTTCTTGTGAATTTAAGTTACCATATGATGTCATTTTTATATTCCAATATAAGTGTCCTACCATCCACCTCCTTTGTAAAAATATATTACATTTCTATCTGTTATAGATACAACAATACAAATACACAAATATAATTTTACACAATTATTTTTTAAATCCAGTTAGCAGAAGAAATATACATGTATACAATAGCTGCCTTGAAGTCTTTGTCTGCTAAGTCCAACACTGAAGCTCTCTCAAAGAGAGAGCTATTTGGAAACTCCGTTTTGTCTGCTTTTTTAAAGCCTAAATAAGGTTACATCTTTTTATTTGCTTGTCTCATAATTCATAATTTTTTAGTCAAAAACTAGATATTATGATAACATTTTCACAACTCTGATACTGTTACTCCACCCTTGGGGTGGTCATTATTGTTTGCTAATTTGTTTGTTTCTTTTTTTAGTGACTTCACTGAACTAGGTTAGCAAAGACTATTTACCCCATGTGTGCACTCTCTGCTGCTGTTTTATCAGAGAATGCAGCCTTGGGCATACACACATTCATTCTGACTTCCCCTTCCCCACTGGGATGAAAGATTTTTTTCCAGGCTCTCTTTGACTGAACTCCCTGTCAAGCTACTGGCTGATCTGACTGTATTGATATCAGACTGACAATTTAGTATGCACTAATTTATAGCTGATTGCTTTAGTATTCTTTACAATGCTCTGGTAAATAAATTAGTCTGCAGTTTGATGCAATTCAAGTTGAACTTGTTTGAAGGGATAGTCTTTGAGGCCAGAATGAGGCTTCTTTCAACCCCAGGATGTCTCTTCTTAGTTGTTTTTTCCTTGTTTATTTCTGCTAAACTTCTAGCTATTTTGTTTTTGCTCTTATTGATTATACAGAGTTGCAAGCCTTAATTGCTTACCACCAAATAGCCATTGTTTTTGACAATGCTATCAGATTTGAACTTCCCCACACTCTGTCCTATGTAAAGTAGTTCTCTTGGGGAAAACTGTGGAGCTCTTTATTCTTATGACCTTTCTCCCCTCCCTGGGCATAACATAGATGCCACTGCTCCAATGTGTGGGTATAAAAACAGCAGACTGCTTCTCTTATGGTATGCCTGTTTGATGAGTAGGGCACTAGACAAAGGTAGTAGCCTCTGGTATCTCATTTTTCTTCTGTAGTAGAACCTTTGGCATACACAAGATATGGGGAAAGTGTGATTAGAAACCACTATTCTTGGCTGGGCATGGTGGCTCATGCCTGTAATCCCATCACTTTGGAAGGCTGAGGCAGGCAGATCACAAGGTCAAGAGTTCAGGACTAGCCTGGCCAACATAGTGAAACCCCATCTCTACTAAAAATACAAAAAAATTAGCTGGGCATGGTGGCGGGTGCCTGTAATCCCAGCTACTCAGGAGGCTGAGGCAGGAGAATCACTTGAACCTGGGAGGCAGAGGTTGCGGTGAACCGAAATCACACCACTGCACTCCAGCCTGGGCGACAAGAGCGAGACTCCACTTAAAAAAAAAAAAAAAGAAAAGAAAAAAAAAGAAACCACTATTCTTGGCTTATCATATCTGGCATAGAGCTTCTTCCCTACAACTGGGAGTGGGCTTAAAAAAAAAAAAATGGAACCCTCAATGTCTCCACTGTTTTTTCCTTGCATAGAGCTTTTGCAAAATTGAGGTAAGTGAGGATGAGAAATATTAGTGGCCTGCTTTTCCTAGAGGAATATCATAACCTACATTGGTACCTGGAGTGAAAGAGAACCCTATCTTCTTGGCTACACATGCCTGGAGTAGAGCTTCCATCACTGTGAGCTGAGAAAGAAGGAGAGAACAAATTATGGCTCAAATATTATTGACTTTTGCTGTGCTTACCATGACTTAGCAGATTTCCTTGATAAACACTTCTCCATTTTCTGTATGACCTTAGAAGAACTTCTAGATATTTTAAATTAGAAGTTCTTCTGGCCTAGTATTCTTTTGTATAAATGTACTACAATTTATAGCATCCTTAAATATTTTTTCCATCTTTAACTGCTTTTCAATTTTTTAAAAAGTTATCATAGAGAATACATCACCATTTGTAATCTATTGTGATCACCTCATGTTAGGAGGCTGTCTCTTCCAAAAGTTCCAGATGGGAATTTAGACATAGCATTTTCTACTTTCTTTGTCCCATCCTTAATTGAGGTTTGAACCACAGTGTTGGCAGGTGGCAGACATGGAGGTAAACAGAGAACAGAGATCCAAGCCAATCTCTTAATTTCTGGCTCTGTTTCACAATCTTCTCCAAACTCATTTCTACAGTCCAGCAAATGTTTCTCCTGCCTGGCTCTATGGTGGGAAAACAACCCTCATATTATCATCCTGTAACCCCCATAATCTCCTTGGTCATTGTTGTTTTTAATACTGTATGTTAGGACTATAAGCTCTGGATATTAGAATCCATAATGAATTTATCAAAATCACACATTTACAAATAGCAAAAGTTTTTGCCTTTAGTAAATTATCTTTTTAGCAAGTTTTCAACAATTAGATTGAAAAATGTGGCTATTTATTCCCAGCTAGGATGAGACCTAGAAATCTATTACTACTGCCCAGCTGTTGGGAGTAGGGAGGCAATGAACATAAGGAAACTTGGACAAAGGAATGTCAGATAACATCTCAAAATATTATCCTGTCATTACCTTAAAATTATTCAGGAAATCACATGGTCTTTTTATCTGGAAGAGAGAGATCATAGGATGGTAAGATGGGCCGAGGGTAGCTGCTAGAAGAAGTCCAGCTAGCTCCTTTTACTCTGTAAAATCACAATATAATTTATTTAAAAAAAAAGAATAGGGCATGGTGGCAGGTGCCTGTGGTCTCAGCTACTAGGGAGGCTGAGGCAGGAGCATGGCATGAACCCGGGAGTTGGAGCTTGCAGTGAGCCGACAGTGCACCACTGTACTCCAGTCTGGGCGACAGAGCAAGACTCTGTCTCAAAAAAAAAAAAAAAAAAAGAAGAAGAAGAAAGAAATGAGCTACTTTACTTTCATCAGTTTTCTTTTAAAATAGTGACTTGTGGGACCTGTATTTCCTTAGCTCTTTTCAGGGTTTCCATTCCTGTATGAAAGAGTCCAAAGCTCCCTAAATGTCTTTGACATGCCATGTTTATCTTTGTGCATTTACAGAATGTTGTGGTTTGACAGTCTGCACAGGCTTTGGGTGAGCATTGCCATTCTTTGCTTTCTATGTGAGCTCCAGTTGATTGCTTCATGCCACATTTTGGATTATGTCTGAAAACTAGCACCACCAGAGCAAAAAGGGCAACTTTTCACTGTAAAAGAAGCTAAGAACTCATTATAAATTGTTTTTGTTAGAAAGCAAAAGAGTGTTTTCTAAAAACATGTAATAAATTAAATGAGAAAGCTTCTAAAACTTTTAATCATACCTTCCCCAGATCAGGGCATTTATTAGCTTTAAGCCAGGAGGAAAGTGAAGTTCATCAGATCTACTGTGCCAGGATAATATTTTTATGTCTATATTGATTAGTTTCTCCTGAAATTTCCAACTTTGTTTTAAATGCAGTCAACCTTTTCCTGGTCAGTCAATATCAAGGAAGGGATTTAAAAACAGAAACTGGTGCTGGGGTTTGTCTCTTGCTGACTTTTGATTTTCCAAAAACCTGAATCCTTACCGAAATAGGAAGGACTTAAGGCATAAACAAAATGTTTTGGTGAATACTTTCGCACAGCAGTCCCCCAACCCTCGGGCTGTGGACCAGTACTGGTCTGTGGCCTGTTAGGAACCAGGCCACAGAGCGGGAGGTAAGTGGTGAGGGAGCATTACCACCTGAGCTTCACCTCCTATCAGATCAGTGGCAGCATTAGATTCTCATAGGAATGCTAACCCTACTGTGAACTACACATGTGAGGGATTTAGGTTGCATGCTCCTTAAGAGAATATAACTAATGCCTGATGATCTGAGATGGAATGGTTTCATTCCGAAACCATCCCTGCCACCCCCTGTTTGTGAGAAGACTGTCCTCCATGAAACCAGTCCCTGGTGCCAAAAAGGTTGGAGATCACTGCTTTAGCAAGAACAAAACTTTGTTGTTTCTCACTTTAAGTAAAATAGAAGTACAGAAAACATCAGCAGTAGTCTGTCATCCTCATGGACTGATTCTTGCAGCATATTTTCAAATACATTTGTGGGATCTTACAGAAAAATCTGTGCTCCAGTGGCTGGGCAGATGCAAGAGATATAGCAAATCCCAAGAATAAAAGTGCTCTGGGTTTCATGTACGCCTTCCACTGCCCCACAGAATTTCTCATATCCCAACAGTATATTGTAGGAGGAACCAAGTAATCTCCATGTGCCCAAAGAAGCAAGTCAAAGGTGTGTGCAAAGGAAGACTGCTGCTAGACCTGAATGGGGCACGTATATGAGATTGGTAACCTGTGTGGACCAATGACTGAGACCCAAACAGGACTATGAATGTCTCAACCGATTATTGGTGTGGTGAGAAGACACAAAGGTCCGATGCCTATGGCTTTGCACATATGCCTCATTGTCCAATACAGCTCAAAGGTGAGCAATCACACTGCATTCCTACCAGTAGGAAAAAGGCATACCTTTTCTGTTCACTTCCACATAGAACATATTCATAAGTCTCATTGGCCAAAACAGCCCCAAAGTCACAGCTGGCTGAGAAAGAGGCTACAGAATACAGTGGTTAGCTGGGTGGCAATGTATCAGCTCATTATAAATTAGAGTTCTTATTAAGAAGTTCTCTCTCTACATAGCTGTCTCCTCTCCAATATTTTTTCCTTGAAACTCTGCTGGAGCAAATGAAGGGCTCACTTTGATCCTTTCCCATCCTGAAGAATCAGGTTCCTTCATTGTTTCATATCCACTGTTTGAAAAAACTTTTATCTCTCTCTCCTTCCTCTCCCTCCCTTCCCTCCCTGTCTCCCTTCCTTCCTTCCACTCCTTCCCCTCCCTCCCCTCTGCCCCTGCCCTCCCCCTCCTCCCTCCCTCCTCTCCCTTCCCCTCCCTCCCTCCCTTACTTCCTTTCCCTCTCCTCCCCTCCCTGCTTCCCTCCCCTCCCCTCCCCTCCCCTCCCCTTCCCTTCCTTCTTTCCTTCCTTCCTTTGTGTTTCATGTAGGAAGGATTAATCAGGTCTCTGTTGTTTTGGCTGAGAGTAGATCACAGTTTTCCCTTTATTTATTATTGTACTAATATCTCTCATTGGCCCATGCTTTACAAACTATTTTGGTACTTTTCACAATTTGCCAGATTGTATCCAAGTATTTTAGTGTTCTTCACAATTTGCCAGAATGTAAGTGCAGTTGACACATATGTGTTACTTCCTGCAAAATATAAAAGTGGTTGTGAATAGTCCCATCTCTGAGTGTGCCTCCCTGCCCGGGGAATTTCAACCTAGGGAAGATGGGGATTCATTGAAGACGAGAATGTGCATGGTATGCAAGGGCGTGAACCCAGGAAAACCTTAAGCAGTATCCCAAGCAAGACTGTATTGGAGAAATGACCAAAGGCCAAGGTGCATAATGAGTAGATTATATTGAAAAACACTACTGTGGAGTTTTGTCTGATCTAAATTCTAAAAAAGTTGGTATAATCTTTCGCAATTTATCTGTTATAATAAAAAAGGTACTAGATTTAGGGCATTGGCAGTCAGATTGCCTAGGTGTGGTCTGAGTTGTGGCAGAAAATATTTTCAAGGTAAGTAATCAAGCTCTGTAAGCCTCAGTTTCCTCTTCTCCTATGTGTGAGGGAATAAACTACTTGGTCTTCCTAGACGCATTTTTTATGTTTTGTGAAATGTTTTCTGAAGGTAGGTCAACAAAATTAAAGTTTCTACAGATGTTAGAGGGCCACTTTGTCTCTGAGCTTTCCTTCCCCCAATCCTTGCAATCCTGTTTTCATTGAATTTTCCACATATAACTTCTTTTGTAACCTCCAGAGTATGTGCACTCATGAAAATTAAAAGAATATACATTTTAATGAGTATTTAGTTTTTTTACACTTTCTGCCCTCCAACAACTCACATTTCTTCTTAATACCAAAAACAAAACAAAAACAAACAAAAAGAAGTGCCACATGATAGAATTAGTGCCTGAAATTGAAATATAAAAGATTTTAGGATACAAATTGAGTTGACTATAATGACTGGATAGTTTTGTTGACACATTATTCTTTATACGATTTTTTTAGAGGGAGATGTTTTTAAATTTTCAATCTAAAGGGTGCACAACAGTTCTGTAGATATGAATTCTATTACTGCCATATTGTTTATAATACCTTTTACAGAAGCAAAATGTCTTTGTACCACTAAACAACATCTACTTGCAAGTGAAGAGGGAACATAAACCTCATAAAACTGCAATAAAATATTTGTTTTCAGTGATAGGATTAATTTTATCATTGTAGATTTATGATCCCAGAAATTTGTTGCTAGATATTTAATATATCAAAATAGCAGAACAAGGAGCTTATGTGAAGAAATGTGTTGTGAAACTTATGATTTACCAAAGAGAACAGATTTCTTTTCTTTTTCCATAGGACTTAATAAAACAGCAGCAAAATTGAACTAGCTTGGCATAAAGTTTAATTGCCTGAAAAAAAATTGAAACTGCTCTGGCATTGCTGTTTATGTACAACATATATTGGACTTGTGGATCATCACTCCCCTAGAACCCCAGACTATCTAGGGAAGCTAATGATGGCAACAGAGTTGTCGTGTTAGTGTCTGGGAATCTTCTTTTTGATTGCTGCTTCCTACCATAAAGGAGGAAAGTTCACTGTAATGACCTTTCCAAAAGGGAAAACAGGCTTTATAGCTTTCTGCTTCCCCTAATGCAATTCCTTTGTTGAAAGCCTGTCTCTCCAGGAATTCCACAGCTCTTCAGTGTTATAGCACCTGAGATAGTGCGCCTTAGTGACATTCAGTTCATGCATCTGGGAGCTTTTTTTTTTTATGATGGAAATAGCCAGGTGGAAGAAAGTCATAAAGGAACATAGTAAATCTACAACCTTCAAGTATTCTGTTTTGAATTGTGGCTATAGCTATGAATTACTCTTTCTGCTCATTTTCTTTTTCTTTTCTTTCGAGCTCCAATAAGAAGAAGGTACACACTTAGGGAAACAACATAGTCTCTTGAGATTGTAATGTGGGAGCTAGACATCTTCATGTTCAGAAAGGTTAGGGGAATATGGACTGGCAGAGACAGAACAACTTCAGTCCCCATAATTCAGCTAGAACAAAATTTGAAAATAGAGTCACTAAATCGATGATGTGTCCACAGAGTTTACAACCAGCAACCACCTTCATTCTTATCATAAAGCTTGTAACAGCTAACATTCTTAGGGATTGCTGTGTGGATTTTCAATCAGAAGAACAGTCCCCAGAGGGTGGCTGAGTCTGGATCATTGTCATAGACAGTAATTGAGTAAGTGAAAAGATGTACCACGAAGGGGAAGAGGCTAACAGTTTTTTGGTTTGACTTGAAAGAGAAAAAAACTAAATTTATTTTTTCTCATCCATGCTTGTGCCTCCTAGGGTCTTGATAATTTATGTTTTTGAAGTATATCATCAAGAAAATCACTTGCTTTTCTTTACCATCTGATTTGCTCTTGTCCTATTGCATGCTCTTAGTAGGACATATGTAAATTACTGGATTCTATGGAGAGCAGCATTTTCAAGCTTCTAGACCAAGTCATATTCATTGCTCTTGTTTATTAATTATCTATCCAGAGAAGAGGCTAAGGATAATTCAAAGGATAAGACTAAAAACTGGCATTAGGCTTCTGCCTGTAAGTCTTGCTGAGACTGATTAATCAAAATCCAATGATAAGAATTTTATGTAAAAAATTCCACTCAGGAGTTTAGAATAAGCGCATAAACCATTATGAGTTTATTACAGACTAATAGACTATTGATTAACTTCAACACAATATGGTTACATGAGTGCTAGTGTTTAACTCACTCTTAGATCCTTATGAAAATGGACAAATAATCACTTACTAAAAGAAAAAATTATAAAACACCATATAAAAACAAAATCACATTATATACCATTGAAAAAATATTCACAAAGGTTAAGACCAAAGGCTAGGCAACATTCATTTAAATAAAAAGGAAGTATGGGTGGCAACATTATTGACAGGTAAAATAGATACAATGTTAAGCAAATTAAATTCATCAAGAATACTGTATTTATTGTCGATGAAGGGCTGGATATTCAAAGAAAATATAAAAACCCGAATTCCTTACATGAAATGCTAACATCAAAATACGTGAAACAATTAAAGTATATAGTTGATAGAATCCAGAAGTTGAAAAAACCACACCAATGGAAGATGAATACATTTTTTATAGTCCTGGAAAGATGAGGAACACAACGAATACATTCATAAATAAACCAGTATCCTGCAGAGATTTAGCATTTATTTCCCAACACTCATAGAACTCTTGGAACAATGGGAGCTCCAATACCTTGAAAAATGCAACCATTGTAGAGAATATATTCTCTCAACACAATGCAATATAAGAGGAAAATAATAATGAAATGCATAACTCTCTGTAACTTAACCATAGCCAAATTTTTGCAGAATCATGCTATGACTTTCCTTTCTATTTTTATACCAATATTTTATTTCATAGTCTTTCAACTTCTTATTCTAAAGCTGTTTTCTGTGGTTATCACACTGCACACTAACATCATTCTTTACTTTTCTAATTGTGGTTATTAATCCCTATACTGTGATTCTTTCTGGCCATGATGCATTCAAATAGTAATAGCCGTGGCAGCACAGGACAATGGATCATACTCCTGAGCCTGTCACTCCTGCACTGAATGGCATGTCATTGCCAGTACCGAAATGCCACTTAATTGTGTTCTTTTAATTATTTTTATTTATGTCTCTAATTTCAAAGCCTTTCTTTATTTTCCAACATTTAAAAGTGCACCTAACAACTTCCCTAAATACTTTTTAGACCAAGAAGAACATAAATGTAAATGATTTAATATGTAGAAAAATGTCAGTAGTAAGAACACTGAATGTCAAAATTTATGAGACTTCCAAAGTTGGACTCAGAGGAAAGCAAATGTCTCTATATACTATAAATGTTAAAAAAAAAAAAGTGAAAATTAAAATTTCAAATTGTATTCAATAATTTGTTTAAAAAGTACCTAGAATAAAGCAGGAGCTGGTAAACTGTACTCTAGGGGCCAAATTCAGCCCACTATCTATTTTGGTAAATACGATTTTATTGAAACATAGCCATACCTATTCTTTTATAAATCATCTATGGCTCAGGGCAGTGCTATAGTTTAAATTTGTTCCCTCCAAAATTCAGGCATTAACAGTGATAACAGTGATAGTATTAAGAGGTGGGGCCTACTGGGCTTGGTGGCTCATGCCTGTAATCCCACCACTTTAGGAGGCTGAGGTGCGCAGATCACAAGGTCAGCAGTTCAAGACCAGCTGGCCAACATGGTGAAACCCCATCTCTACTAAAAATACAAAAATTAGCCCTGCATGGTGGCACATGCCTGTAATCCCAGCTACTCAGGAGGCTGAGGTAGGAGAATAGCTTGAACCTGGGAGGCGGAGGTTGCAGTGAGCCAAGATCCCACCACGGCACTCCAGCTTGGGTGACAGAGCAAGACTCCGTCTCAAAAAAAAAAAAGAAAGAAGTGGGGCTTTTAAGAGGTGATGAGGCCATGGGTACTCATCTCTTATGAATCAGATTAAAGGCTTTATGAAGAAGGTTTTATGCAGCATTTACTAATTTTGCTAGCTTGCCCCTCTGCCTTCTGCCATGTGCAAACACAGCAAGAAGGCCCTCACCAGACCAAATGCTGGTGCCTTGATCTTGGACTTCTCAGCCTTCAAAACTATAATAAATATATTTCTATAAATTATGCAGTCTCAGTTATTTTGTTATAGCCGCACAGAGTAAGAAGGACAGAGTAGTTGTGACAAAGGCCACTTGTCTCGTGAAGCCATACAGCCTTTCACTATATACAGCCCTTTACAGAAAAGGTTTGCTGGCACTTAATCTAAGGTATGCAGAGAAAAGAGTGGTTAAAAACAAAGCTATAAACTAATCATTTGGAAAACAGAAAAGAAAATTGATGACAGATATATTAATTTTTCATGTAGCACACAGAAAACTGTGCAATGTTGTAACTTTTATTTTGATGGTGTTATACTAAAATATTAAGTAAAGCACATAATGAAAACATACAGATAAATTTCTCACATACAAATGAAAAATTGTAAACACATATTAGAAAATCTAATTCAGCAGTATATTTAACTATTAATAACCTGCAGCCAAGTTAAGATTTCATCCAGGGATACATGAATTATTTACTATAAGCAAATATGTTAATATACCTAGTTGCATCTAATAGGTCAAGGCAAAAAAAAAACAACTATATATTAATCTCAATAAATACAGAAAATTAGTTGGACCTTTTTATGAGAGGAAAAAGCATTATCCCTGATATGAGAAGGTATGTTTTTGGGATAACATCAACACTGGAGTTAGTGTCAAAGTTGAAAACATCAGAGACATTCCCATGAAAGACATAAAATAATATAAGAATATATGGTATTTTTATGAATATTGAAGGGGGAAAAATCTTCTAAAAGTTCTAGCCAGTGGAATAGGTCATGAGATTTCTTTCGAAAAAAAGGTATACAATTATTGTCAGAATATTTCTGAAAGCAAACAAAATCAGAAAATTGGTGATGAATTACTATCACTTCATCTTTTTTTTTTTCTTCTTTTGTTTTTGACGGAGTCTTGCTCTGTTGCCAGGCTGGAGTGCAATGGCACAATCGTCTCACTGCAACCTCCACCTCCCGGGCTCAAGCAGTTCTCCTGCCTCAGCCTCCCAAGCAGCTAGGATTACAGGCGCCCACTACCACACCCCGCTAAATTTTTTTTTTGTATTTTTAGTAGAGATGGGGTTTCACCATGTTGGGCAGGCTGGTCTCGAACTCCGGACCTCGTGATCCACCCACCTTGGACTCCCAAAGTGCTGGGACTACAGGCGTGAGCCACTGGGCCCAGCCCACTTCATCTTTTTTAACCTTTTAGTTCAGGGGTACATGGGCAGGTTTGTTGTAGAGGTAAACTTGTGTCATGTGGGTTTGTTGGACAGATTATTTTGGCACCCAGGTATTAAGCCTAGTGCCTATTAGTTATTTTTCGTGTTCCTCTCCCTCCTTCCACCCTTCACACTCAAGTAGACCCCAGTGTGTTGTTCCTCTCTATGTGTCCATGTGTTCTCATCTTTTAGCTCCCACTTATAAGTGAAAACATGCAATATTTGGTTTTCTGTTCCTGCATTAGTTTGCTAAAGATAATAGTTTCCAGCTCCAACCATATTCCTAGATCAAAAGACATGATCTAGTTCTTTTTAATGGCTCCATAGTATTCCATGGTGTATATGTACCACATTTTATTTATCCAATCTGTCATTGATGGGCATTTAGGTTGAATTTGTTTCTATATTTTAAGGCCCACATTGTCCCACATTTGGACAGTAGAAGCCCCTTCAATCTGGATTCTGTGTTCTTTGATGTGTTCTTATCATTCTTTGTGTACCTCTTTACTTTCCAACACAATATGTGTTTATCTTGTACTTTACTTGCCTAGGCCATGGAATCAGCTTTTTCTCTAAGGTATTCTGGCTCCTTTTAGTAGAATCAAGGCCTGGCTGCTAGGTCTACTCATTACTGTTGCATTATTGTTGTTCTCAGTCTCTTTCTCTCAGGGGAAAGAGCTATAGAGATTTTTATGTGAACCTTCACACACATCATCTACATCTCTGTCTATCTATCTATCTATCTATCTATCTATCTATCTATCTATCTATCTATCTATCTGAAAACTATGAGTTCATATGGATGCCTCAAGCCAACCCATTACTGCAGAATTCATACTAGCTCCTCCCTTTTTATATTTGTAACTCTCTTTTCCAATAATGCCATAACTGACCCCCATTATCCTTAATTTACTAATGTGATTTATCCCCCTTTATGTAGCCAGTCTCCCACTGCTGCTATCATCTCTTTCTCTGCATATCCCTCTTCACCCACTAGGGTTCTAACACTCTGGCCTTGGCTTCCACCCTCTCACCTCACCTGTGCGCTGACACCGGCATGAGGATATTCCACCGTGAGAAAGTCTTTACTTGACCTGGGCTCCAACACTTCATGACAGGCAGCTTACCTACACAGCCACTTGCCTTACCCCACTAGCTTTCTGCCAGCCCACACCAGGCTGTCTTTCGGCAGAGATGGGCTCCTTGTCCTGCTAAGGCTTTGCCACTCTACACTGGAAAGCCCATCTACACATGTATCCTCCTTGAGCCCCTGGGGCTTCTGTCTCATACCCTGACTCCATACACAACAGGTGCCTTCCTTTCTTGACCCTATTAATGTCTTTAGAACTGAATTGTTCAGGAAGGCAAGAGGTAGAGAAAGAGGAAAATGACACCACGTTTCTTGAAAAAGGAGAGAAATAAATGAAAATGGAACAATCAAATTTTCACATATGTACAGAAACACATTCCAATGATTTTAAGGGCTCAAGTTTAAAGAAAAGTCACAATGTAATTTTTTTTTTTTTTTTGAGATGGAGCCTCACCCTGTTGCCTGGCCTGGAGTGCAGTGGCGTGATCTCGGCTCACTGCAACCTCTGCCCCCAAAGTTCAAGCAATTCTCCTGCCTCAGCCTCCTGACTAGCTGGTATTACAGGCACTCGCCACTATGCCCAGCTAATTTTTGTGTTTTTAGTGGAAACAGGGTTGCACCATGTTGGCCAGGCTGGTCTCCATCTTCTGACCTCAAGTGATCCATCCACCTTGGTCTCCCAAAATGCTGGAATTACAGGCCTGAGCCACCGCACCTGGCCACAAAAATTTTTAAAACAATGAACATTTTTCTTACATTTGGGTATCAAAGGTATAAAACCAGAGTGCATACATTCAAAACCATGAAAAGCAAAATAAAAGGGAAAGAGTATACAGTAAATAACATGTTCCAACATATATTACATAAAATTTTTGTTATTACATGAGGCACTCTTACAAATAAATAAAAAATACCCCAATGGTAAAATACCTATGGCTATGAATAAACCTTTACATAAATTAAGAAATACAAGCTAGCAATTTTGATTAATATCCAGAGCAATGCTATATGTAGCCACAAATAACTAGAAATAATCTCATTGCACAACATTGGAATAATTAGCAAAATTTATGACATTGTCATATACAGTAGACTGTTGTATAACCCTACAATCATAAAGTATGTTATTATGTCAGAAAATTCTTATTGTAATATTGAAAAAAGCGAACTAGCTAGGTACAAAAAAAACCCCTCATGTTTAGAAAAAGCTAAAGGGAGTAAAAATTGTATGAAAATAGGTATAGCAGATGCTGCAGTTAGTGGTGTTGGGAGTGACTATTGTTTTTTCAAATTTTTCATTGGAATAGTATGTTTTCCTATTTAGAAGAAGGAAAACCAACTACAACGACAGAATCAGCTTCCCATCAATACTGATTTCAGTTATTGGGCTAAGAGAGGTTTTTCTACCCAGGAAGCTTTAATTTTCTCATTCTGGGTGACTCTACAGGGGAGAGAATTGTGCCAGCCTTATATTTTAATGGGCACTAGGCAGAAGGGTGTGTGTGCCATTAAATCTACTAAGTGGACAGAATGATCATTATCTGCTAGGTGAGCTGGAAAGCAGGAAGATAGAGCAACTCTGGATATATTCTGTTATCCAAACTTTAAAACAAATCCATCCTCATATCCCCATTGAAAAATATGACCCTGAAAAGAGGGTTATAACTAAACAGGGAGAAATAAATATGCAGTATATGTAAACAAATAACAACAAAGAAATAAAAAGCCTATATGTCGAAAGTTCATTACTCTAAAGAAATACAATACAGTATGTTCCCCTCAACTCTGCTATGAAATTGATAGGTTCATTATTGCCTGCCATAAAGAAACGATACAAACAAAACAGTCTTACTATTTCTCTTTCAGCTTTAATGTAATATGGTTCTTCATGAAGTTTTCATTAAAATTGATAGAATAATTCATTATACATTTATCTGATTTTATTCCTCTTTGTATTTGGTCAAAACAATATTTAGCACTTGAAAATTCACAATGAAAATTGTGAAACCTCAAGATATGTTACTCATTTACAATTAAATAAATTAGCTTTTTAATCCTTTAATCTACTCTAGAAGCTAAATAATTGAGCTAGAACAAGGATTGTTCTATCTGATTCAAAACATTTGAGGGTCAGAGTCTCAGAAGAGAGATTTTTCACAACATGTTTATTTGCTCTAATTCACATAATTGGTATATTAAAATGAACAAATTAGAAATAAGCAACCAGAGGGTGCTGGATTAGTAAGAGTCTTAAAAGCTTTGCAGCTTCTTCATATAATTATTGAGACATGTTTAATTAGGATAACACATATTTGTAACAATTAAACATATTCAAGGTCAGAAAATGAACCCTTTTACAAGTTAAAGTTAGCATTTTAGTTTTATAATACTCTCAGTCCAACAGCAGTGTTTTATTTCAATGTGATATTCTGATACCATTATCACATTAAAAATCACTCTTTTTGATATCACTATAATACACTAATTTACAGGTAGAAAATCGAGATTTTAGATTGTCTAAGATACCTATATAAGACTCTCATAAACGTGGAAGTTCAGTACTCAAAAGAATGAAGATGCACATACAATTTCAAGTGACTGCTTTGCTAGCTGGACTCTTTCTGAACGGAGGGAAAAAATAGAATGAAGAGACTTAAATAGTTGCTCCATTTCCTAATCCCACATCTTGTACCTCAATTGAAAGGGGTTAAGAGCCCATTAAATTCTCTTCTTGGTCCATAAGCTTCTTTTCAGTACCTTTCCCAGGTTGCAGAGAAAATTTCCTGAAGGTTAGCCATTAAATATTACTGTACTCCTGAAAATCCTTGACTTACGTCTTGAAACATGGGGTCATTTTAATTATCTATGGATGAAAGACAGTGGTTTGACTTCAGCTGACCTTAGGTGTCTCTTATGATGTATAACATCTTAAGGTTCTAAAATACCGACTCTCTCATTACAATGTGAGAAACTGCTGCATTTTCTCAGCTTTTCGTTTTTCTTTGTATCTTGTGAAGCTGATTACTATTAATGCATCAACCCCAATTTCTTTGGAAGATGGAATAAGAATTAAAAATACCCCAAAACTGCAAATCTGTAAAACAGGAGGTATAGATATTATCTTTATAGTTTCCATAATGAAAGTACCCTTCCTTTGGTGAAATCTGTCAAAATTACGATCAATAATTTTTACAAGGACCAGGTGATAAAGGAGGTGATGGTCATATTAAAGTGCTCTGTAATCACTTACATGTATGAAATTTTTCAGATTGAATAGTGATGCCATTTATTTTTTCAAAATATTCTTAAGATAGTTTTCAGAAGGAAGCCAGACAGTAGCCCTATTGATTATACTTTTCTACTAATTATATATGTATCATTTAATTTATATGAAATATGTTTATTACAGATTTGCCCTATGTTAATTGTGACATATCATATTATATATATGAGCTATGTTGATTGTAGAGTTGCCCCATGTTCACTGTGATTCATGTTAGGTCTTTCCTACAGAAGTTCAAAATCAGGAATCAAAGCAGGATGAATCACGCAGGGGCACATGGACAAAAGGAGACTGATGGCTCTTCTCACATCTGAGGCTGCTGTCTGTCACTGTATGAATTTACCAAAGCCCAGAGTCTTTCCCTCAGTTCTGGGACTTGGAAACATAAAGTTTTGAGGATGCTGAATACAATTTCTCTTCTCAGGAGGAAACTTACATTAAACTAGCAAACACATAATCTCTAAAAAGCAGAATGTTGTTATGGATGTAATGGCAAATAAACAAGGCAGAAATTACTATACTCTGTATCTTTTCAAACTGTATTTCCTCTTTCTGTAGGCTAGGCTAACTTGGGTATCAAAAGTATTTGTGAACTTTTCTGTATACATGTTGAATCTTAATAAAATTTATAAAAACAAAGGGAAAAGATGAGTATGGAATCAGAAAAGAGCAAGCCCGATGTCTAATGAGAACAGACTAATTACACTGTAGCCTCATTCATTCATTCATTCATTCATTCAACAAACACTTTGGGTGTATGGCTATTAGCTGGGTGCCAGGTTCTATGCTAGTCTCTGGAGTAACCTATAGTGAGCCAGAGAGACATCTTTCAGGAAAACAAAATAAAAGTAAAATCAACAACAAAAGTACAAAAGAAACTGCACACTTTGGAAACAAAAAATCAGAAATATGAAGGCGAAAAAAAAAACTGGATAAGATGAAAATAATGTGTCCAAATAATGCAGATTTGGGCACCTGTTTATGAGTTCAGGGAAATGTTCAATAAGCATCCAGCTGAGGCAGGAAGAATCCAAAGAAGCCAGCCATGTGAATCCAAAGGTGGAATCATCGCAGACCTGGAAGAAGTGTTAACATGGGTGGAGTTTGCACTGGATGAGCAGGAACGTGGGCTGTGATTCAGAGTGAATTCCACTTTTTTTTTTTTTTAATCTTATGAACCTGTTTGCTACTCACAATCACAGAAAGGAGACTGTCTCAAAGGGTCCACTTATTTCCAAGACCATCTCAAAGTCCCTCATAATGTTGGCTCAGGAAAATCCTGTTGACTTTTTTTCAACCAGTCTCCTTGCACTGCCACCATCACCCTTGGTGCTGTGAGATCACCCTATTGGGGTAGGCTATCTCTCACCAGCCATAGCCACTATAACCTCAGATCCTGGCCACGAGGGAAGGGATGCTCTTATCCCCTGCCTTGCTTGGCTCTAAGCAAGGAGAGAGGCTTTTTTTGTTCCTCTCAATGCAGCTGACACCCAACTAGAAAATTTTAATGTGGCTTTACTGAAGACCAGGGACAATGGAAGAGATTTCAAACTATCACATGTTATCATACCACCCTGGGGTCTCTTACCGGGTCAGTTAATGGCCTGGCTCTCTGCTTGTCATCATTTGTCCTGGGACAGGTACCCCTCACTACCAGATCTGCTGTAGAACTTCCAAAGTTTTGAAGTTCAAGCCAAATTTCCTCCTAGTTCTAGCGAGAACAAACAAATAGTGTCCCCATCTTAGCCTAAGGCCTAATTCCTCAAGTCTAAATTTCCTATCCTAGGGTTAATCTCTCATCAGGATGGTTAATAGTAGAAATATCCATTTCACAGATATGTGGTCTACTCTGATAGCATTTATTAAAACACATAATCACAGAATAGTCTTACACTTAAAAAAATTAATATTGATACATAATAGCTATATGTATTATCATGGTACATGTGATAATGTGATACATTTATATAATTAAATTGGGGTAATTGAGATATCCATCATCTAATTATTTATCTCTTCTTTACACTAGGAATATTCAAATTATTCTCTTCTAGCTATTTTTGACTTACACTTTTGATTCAGTTCTCAAAATCTATGTTTTTCAGTATTGTCAATAGCCACAATTTTATACTATGATAGCCAAAATAGTTTAGCCAAAGGAAGAAAACAATTTGAATCCACAGTCTAATTTAACTCTCACCTGGCCAGTACTTAAATGTGTACTGCCAAATTCTGCCTCTGGTACTCTACTTTAGCTACATTTTTATTGATGGCTAACTCTATTTTTGAGACACACTGTATTTCTTTATATATGGTAATAAAATAATTTAATTAATCAGATTATAGTCAAAATGTATAACCCTGAGAGTTCTTCTGTCTTATTCAGGTGACTTTGTCTTTCCATGCTGAATTTAAAAAACAAAATGTGTTGATCTCATCATTTAACTCTTAAAAGTGGGTTAATTTCTTTATTTTTCACGTCCTTACAAGATAGCCATTTGTCTCTGCCATGTGCTAACACCATCTTTCCTTTACAGACCAAGGTCAATATCCTACAGAAAGTTTCCTGATTGAACAGTAGTGTAAATCCACTGGCATATAAGAGAAAGAGGCTCAGGAATCAAGAGAATTGGGCAACTAACTAGCTCCAATTCCTTTTCATCTCAGTTTTGTTTTTTAATTTTTAAAATAGGGACATTGGTCCAAATGGTTTTAATTAACCATACACCCTGCTCTACAAATCTAAAAAACTGTAGGACAGTATTTTGAGTCTCCAAGTATCCAGTGATAATAATTTGGGAAAAATTTAAATGGCAGAACAATTGCGGTGTTCATCAAGTTTCAATTTAGTAGCCTTAGGTTTTGTGGTTCAGTGTTACCAAAAAGATCAAATGATGCTTATTTTCCTCGTTACACATGATGTCATCTATAGAAAAATCCATGAAATTGCTAAAACCCAGGGGCCGGGAATTCACATAGTACACAATTAAAACAATGTCTTTTTCTTGGAATTTTTGGTGATAATTCCTAAGGGCAAAGGACAGTAACCACAGCAGTTGCTCTTTTCAGTCATGATTTGTAACTTTAATTCCAGAATCATAGCTGTATGTGTTTGGAAGAGACTTCAGGAATTTGGATGGATCGTTGGCCAGAGATTATCTTTTGTTTCTCTGTAGTTAGGAAGACTCTCTAGTGATTTATGCTTTTTTCTGGTAGTTGCCTGAGATAACTTTTCTTATTTTAGTTGGAACAACATTTGCTAATTTTTCTTCTAAACCAGAAGTCAAGGTCTAATTCCTATAAAACTTCTCAAATTATTTCAATTTATTCTAAAACGTGGCCTTATCAACCTCTATTACTTGGAAAACTTAAAGATAATTACAGTTTAAACTTGGAGTTGCAGCTCTCTGAAAATGATTCATGTGTTATTTTACTGATTCATGTGTTATTTACTTTAAGCTCCTGGAAACCCCAAAGTGTTGGTAATTGGATATCATGTGGTTCTAGATAATAAGAGCTGCTCTTTCATGTATCAGCTGTGAGATCTTGAGCAAATTGTGAGACTCTAAGCTTTAGCTTCATCATCTGTTAAGTCAGGAAGTTAGCACTGATGTGAATCGTATTATTATAAGAATTAGATGAGATATGTGTATGTGCTGTGACTGTGGTAAGCATTAACTAACACAAACAATAGCTTGATCTCTGTCCTTTGGTATAGTCTTAATAAGTGCATAATTGATCGGACTGACAACCTCTGTGGGATGAAGAAGTCCTCAGATAACAAATAATCAAGTATCAGCTGGTCAACTGTTATTCCTTTTATAATTCTGGTATGGCACAAGAGGAAAGAAATTCAGAATGAAGCAGGACTAAGCTACAATAAAATTGTCCTCCAGAATCTTTCCACATTTGATCAGGTTTGTCCCATGTCCAAGGAAATGTGGATGAAGAGTCTCGCAACTTTGGTCTAACTATAATGTTAGTATGTTATTTCCAGCTAGCAGTCATTGGAGGAACTATTTTAATTTATGTTCCTGCTGTCCTTTTTACATTTCTCTTCTATTAAATATCTCCTTTTGATGAATAGTCAACCTCTTTCTTTTCTATCTTGTTTTTTTCCTCTGGAGCATAGTGAATAAAGTATGATTTAAGCATCAGAATAGCCTGATTCAAATATCAGCCCTGCCACTGGCCAGCAGTTATTTCACCTTTCTGCAGATCAATTTATTAATTTGAAACATGGGATATCAATAATATCCAACTCACTAGGTTTTTCTCTCTTTTTTTATTTTTATTTTTGAGACAGGGTCTGGCTCTGTTGCCCAGGCTGAAGTGCAGTGGCATGATCTCGGCTCACTGTGACCTCTGCCTCCCAGGCTCAAGCCATCATCCCACCTCAGCCTCCCAAGTTGCTGGGACTACCGGTGCAAGCCACCACACCTGGCTAATTTTTGTATTTTTAGTAGAGACAGATTTCACTGTGTTCCCTAGGCTGGTCTCGAACTCCTGGCCTCAGGTGATCCATCTGCCTTTGCCTCCCAAAGTGCTGGGAATACATGCACGAGCCACCAGGCCCAGGCCTCACTGGGCTGTTCTGAGAATTAAAAATAAGATAATAGATGTGAAGTACTGGTATATTAAAAATAGTTATTGTCTTCACAAATTTTGCAATGCTCAAAATATGAACACTCTTCCATTCAGTGAATCTAGGCCAACCTTGTAATATTTTCTTTGTGCATCCCATTTTTCTTCTTCAAACTTTTTCCCTTTTTACTTTCTTAAATTCTCTCTCTCCCTACCTTTTATTGTATCATTTATCTTTTTTCTTTGTTCCTTAAGAGTCATCTGCTTTGTAAAACATCTTCTCTATGAAGAATTTCCTAATCCCAAGGTTTCTTCCTCCTTTTCCTCTCCAACATTGTCACATTTTTCTACTTTTCCAATTTTTGACTTCTCTTTTAACCACTCCTTACCACCCCATCTCTTATCCACTGCAATAGAAGAGGATGAATAAGAAATGCATTGTCTCAATATCAGTGGGGATAATGTTCTGGTATTCTACAAAAGCTCAGAATGTTCCATCTAAAAAATCTGCCAATATCTTATTTATTTACCTTTTGTCAATATAAACTATTCAATCTATAGAGGTCTCAATTTTCTTATATGAGATATGAGGTGAGTAAATTACCTAATATCTAGGGGCCATTCCAATATTAATATTCCCTAGGTATAAGGGCTTAGCCAAACACAATGGCTTTTTGAATAACTAACCTGGTTCATGAAAGTGTTACCAGCAAGATCTACAGGCTGGAGATCAGACATGTGCATCCATATATATTGCAGTGCACTGACTTTTACGGTATTCACAGTAACAAAATATATTCATACTTACAGAATTAAGGTCACTGTGGTATGGTTTTAAAATTTTCTTTTTAGGCAAGGAATGTAGAGGAATGATAATAAAATGTAATAGTATAATGCTTTTAGTAATGTAATCCTTTCCTTATCCTCTCCTTGTTGAAAGATGGGCCAGGTTTTGGCAGATGATGGCACAGAGAAGCATTACAAGTGTCAGGGACAATGTGAGAAAAGGCAGAAGAAGGAAGACTCAAATCTGAGAATGGTGAGTGATTTTTCAGGGTGAGAGCAGCATTTCACAATCTCTGTCCAGCAGAACACTGGTTTTAGGAGATAGTAATGTAGTTATGAGGCAAAAGCATTTGGGAACAGCCATATGCCATATCTCCTTATTAGAGATTCAACTGACATATTGCTGTACTATAGACTGAGAGGTTTTGGAGGAAAAAAATTGATTTGACTTTGTTTAATTCAGTCTTACTCAAATTTACTTGACATCCAAGCCCTTTTCTCAGAACAAATCTTAAATCAGTTGATGGAACTACATTTTGTGGAAGGCCAGTTTTAGAGCTGCTGAGATGGATCTTAGGATATCTCTGTGCTAGGATATGCATGCAATTATTTTTCTTATAACTCTATTATTTCATGCTCTAAGATTTGTCGTTTTGAAGGACTCAGTTCTTAGTCTTCTGTTTTTATTTGCTTCATTGACGGCCTTAAAGAGCTTAACAGCTATGGTGGCTTTACCTCTCATGTGGTTTCTAGAGCTCCAAAACATGCTTTGTGGCTCCTGGCATTTACTGTGTGCTCCCTCTTTATTCCCATCCTCTTGCTTCAAATATCTTAGACATATGAGCTAATTCCTTTCCCAACCTTTAGCATCAAAACCAGCTACCTTCCTCATCCTCACTGTCTCAGTTACAAGATGCAATACTAAATACTTTTATATATGCGCAAAAATCTCAGTGATTGACACAAAACGTACGCTCAATAAAATTGCATTTTCTTTCTCTCACTGTTCAATGATATCCAAACACTCCCGAAGTTCTTAAATTGAATGTACAGTCATCTAGTTTGACCAGCTCAGCCAACCATCAAAATTGGTCTTTTTTATTGCCCACATTGCCACTTATTTCCAGTAGGTACATCCAGTCCACAATGAGCACATTAGAACTTATTACTGGATTAATACCCTGGCGATTTCTTGACTAAAACTTTGTTCATGCAACTGTCAGCATAATTATCCCAATGGATTTTTTAAAGCTATAGATACAAAAAATAACCATTGCACTGGCCATAAATAAATTTTTACATTTGTGTGTATCCATATATTCAATCCCAGGTCAAGATATCATGAAACATTTCCAGGACCCTAAAGTGTTTTCTGGTACTTCTTTCCATGCTATACTCCTTAGCGGTAACTCCTATAATGACCTCTATCATTATGTATCTTATACAGAGTAACACATGGTATGTATTCTCTTGTGTCTGGCATATTGACATGTATCTAGTTTATTAAGAGTTTCTTCTTTTATTGTGTCTTCCTTTTTCCTTAAACTAGACATTTATATAGTGTCCAAGTACCACTGAGCTCCTAACGTTATTATGCCGATCTATATCTTCAGGGGCTTTCCACAGTTTTCTGCCAGTCTTTCCACCCACACTATCTAATCAATCTAATTCTAATTCTATTTTAATTAACCAACCTCAGCCAGCCTTACTCTCACTGTTCCTCAACACACACCACTCCTCTTTGCAGACAGGTTCGCTCTCTATTCCATAAGCCCCCTGTGCTCATTCCTGACGTTGTGCCTTCTCTCTGTGTTAAAGTTCCTTTTTTCTCCTTCCTACATATCTGTTCAAGGCCCAACCCAAATCCTACCTCTTCTAAGAAGTTTTCTTAGAAGAAGCCAGTGATTTTTGGAATCCCTCCTTAATGAACTCCTATAGCAAGTATAATCTGTGCTCCCTGACCTGGTAATTAGTTTAGTGTTTAGTGTTTGTTTTATTTCTTTTTATGTTTTGTTTCTGTTTTATTATTGTTTATGTTTTATTATTGTTTATCCATGCATAGGATAATGACTTGAAGCAGGAACTATGCCATTTTCTTTCTCATTTCAGTGCAGGGATCTGTGATACTAGAGTAGACTGAACTGTTTCCTCCCTCGTTCCCCATTCACCCTCAGCATTCTTAAAACACAAAGCACAGTGAAATTTGTTGGTTACGAGCTTTTCTAGTAATTGGTTTTTGTTCTTAGGTCTAAGCTGCATTTCTATAATGCTAATTTGACTACTTTCTTATTGGCACATAACTCAGGAATTAGCTAAGTCATTATAAGTTTAGAAACATAGAAGGTATCATAAGAAAACCGAATGAATATCACACATTTAGGCTTAGGAGCAAGGTATTGTGAGTCATAGATTAATGGGGTTCACAATTATTTGACCTTTCAATTTCCCACTGTAAGAAATTTCAAAATATTAATATTTAACAATGTTGCTTAAAAAAGAAAGGAAGAGGGAGAAGGTACCTTTACTTTGAGGGCTTTCTAGAATTTATGAACAAATAGAATTAGATGGGGAAGGAGGAAAAACAAGGGCCATCAGCCCACAAATGAGATCAGGATAGAGAAGAACTCATCTGAGATACCAAATAGAGAGGTATAATAGATAGAATCCCAGAAAACTTCAACAGTAGGAGCAGTGTTAGTAGGAGACAAAAGGCTTTGCAAAATGCTGTAAAACTCTCACACAAAATAACTTGGCAGGGTATTCATCATCTAGCTATTCCTGACATGCAGACTTTACTTAGAGTCCAGTCTTTGCCATCATGGGTTTTTTGGGGATTTTTTTTTTTGGGACAATTGGACTAAATCAATGAGGTGGCCAGTGCCCTGGCTAGCTTACGCTGCTAGAGTAAGAGGAGGAAAAATAAAAAGAGCAAGAGACATCACTCATCAGTGATTCCTCCCATCACCAATATACTTAGGATCCCTCATAACATTTTACCCACTTCCCACTGGTAACACAGAACTAGATTGAACAATCAGGTAAAATGGTCCCTACAGAATTCAGGTTCATATAGTAAAATTTAAAAATTTTTAACTTCTAAATTTTTTCCTAGGGAAAATTGTGATGATAGTTCAATAATAAGATTAAGCGAGGGCTGAGAAATATTAGAAATGCTGGATAAAGTAAGAAACATCTGCTTAAAGGCATCAGAATGTTAAAAAAATAAAAAGCAATGCCATGTGGGCCAAGCTTCTGGAGAGAAGGGAAACAGAAAGCTTGACATTTGGCATTGCTTTTCTCCTTGCGGCATTTGCTGATTCAAAACATACAGCCTAGGAGCTGAAAAGCCAAGGAGTTGAAAAGCCAGGGAGCAGAGAAGCCAATTGGCAAGTGCTCAAGCCAAAAGCACCAACTAAGAGGCCGACAAGCCCTTAGGTAGTCTCATAGGGCTGGAAGAACAAGTAAGCTTAGAGTCCAATGAGGGATCTGAGGGCACAGGTGAACCCAGCCTTTCACATGGCAATTTCAAATGGCAACATCCTAAGAGGAAGGGCAAACCAAAAATAGACCAGCATTTACAAAGACTGAAGACCAATTTTAAATTAGCTCAAACTGAGAATGGGTTAAGGTTACCAATCCCTGTAATAACTATCTGCCATAAGAGAAAGCAAATCTTCTTCAGAGAAAGATAAGGACATCCATGAGGTACAATTATCTCTCTCTCTTCTAAATACACACAGTATTCAAAACATCACTTGATATACCAAGAATTAAGAGTAAATGATCAAAAACTAAGAAAAAAAAGACAATATAAACAGACAGGATATTATAATTAGCAGTCACTGTTTTTTTAAAAAAACTATGATTCAACAACAATGAAAATCATCTGATAGGAAATAAGAGGATATGAGAGATGCTCAAACTCACATAATCAGGGAATTGCAAATTAAAATGACAGTGAGATAGCACTACTTACCTATTAGAATGGCTAAAATCCAAAAACTGAAATACCAAAACTGATGAATGCAGAGCAATAGGAATTTTCATTCAATGCTCATAGTAATCCAAAATGGTACAACCACTTTGGAAGATACTTTTGGAGATTTTTTTTTTTTACAAAACTAAACATACTTTTATCATATGATCCAGAAATTTTAATTCTTGGTATTTACCCAAATGAGTTGAAAACTTACATTCACGTGCAAATCTGCATACAAATATTTATAGTGGCTTTCTTAATAGCCAAAACTTGAAAGCAACCTAGATGTTTTTCCAGAGATGAATTAAAAAAACAAACTATGGCATATCCATACAATGGAATATTATTCAGTGATAAAAGGCAATGAATTATCCATCTATGAAAAGATGTGAAGGAAACTTAAATGCGTATTTCTAATTGAAACCAGTCTGAAAAGGCTGTATGATTCCAACTGTATGATATTCAGGAAAAGTTCCAATTATGGGGGACAGTTAAATGATCAGTGGTTGCCAGAGGTTTAGGGAGGGGGAAGAAGGGATAAATAGGTGGAGCACAGAGGATTTTTAGGGCAATGAAACTATTCAGTATAATATTGTAATGGTGGACATGTCATGGCTCATTTGCAAAACTCAAAACAACATTTGCAAAAAAAAGAAGAGTGAACCCTAATGTATATATTAACTTGACTTAATAATAATGTATCAATAATTCATTAATCGTGAAAAAGGTACCACACTAATGCAAGATATTAATAATGGGGAAACTAGGTAGAGAGGTGAATGGGTATATAGGAACTCTCTATACTTTCTGCTTAATTATTTTGTGATCTTAAAACTGCAGAAAAAAATTGTCTATTAATTTAAAATAAATAGCTAGGCTTACCCTTGCAGAAACTTGCATACAAACAGAAGCATAGCAGCGATATTTATAATAGCAAAAGGTGAAAACAACTCAAATGCTTACCAACTGATGAATGGATATACAAAACATGGTATATTTATACCATGAAATATTATTCCGCCATAAAAAGAAATGAAGTACTGACACATGCTATAACATGGATGAAAGTTGAAAACATGCTAAGTAAAAGAAGCCAGTCACAAATTCCCACATATTGTATGATTCCATTTGTACGAAATGTTCAGCATAGGCAAATCTGTGGAGGGAAAGCAGATGAAGACAAAGTAGATTAAGACATTAATCTAAAAAAAGTAGATTAAGACTGGGTGCGGTGGCTCATGCCTGTAATCCTAGCACTTTGGGAGGCCGAGGCAGGCAGATCCCAAGGTCAGGAGATCGAGACCATCCTGGCTAACACGGTGAAACCCTGTCTCTACTGAAAATACAAAAAAGTAGCCGGGCGTGTGGCAGGCGCCTGTAGTCCCAGCTACTTGGGAGGCCGAGGCAGGAGAATGGTGTGAACCTGGGAGGCGGAGGTTGCAGTGAGCTGAGATTGTGCCACTGCACTCCATCCTGGGGGACAGAGCTAGACTCCATCACAAAAAAAAAAAAAAAAAAAGAAAGAAAGGAGATTAAGTGGATTAAGAAAAAGTTGCCTAGAACTGGGGAAAATGGAAAGTGAGTGATTGCTAATAGGTTTCTTTTTCTTTTGAGTTGGGACATGAGAGTGTTTTAAAATCAATTGTGGTGATAGATGCATCATTTTGTAAAAATGCTAAAAACCATTAATTGTACACTAAATATATGAAATGTGAAAGTAAATTATATTTCAATGATGTTATTATTTTAAAATCATGATTAATGTATTCAAGAAAATAAAGGACAGAACGTACTAGTTAAGCAAAAGTTAGCATTCATAAAAAGCAATCAAAGGAAAATTCTAAAACTGAAAAAGCAGCCGTTTAAATTAAGTGTTCAGCAGCTTGGTTTAATATTACATTAGACAAAAATGTAAGAAAGGATTATTAAAGTCAACAAAAAATAACCGGACTAAAATTTGGAGGAAAAATAATATAAAATTTAAAAAAGCACATAAGACATATGGAGAATATATAAAACATTGTGATTAACCAGGCCCATGTCATGGTTAGAGAGAGAACACCCACTCTAGCTGTACCACAAGGACTTCTGTAAAAGAGAAATGAGGTTCTAGTGCCAGAAGTAAAACGAATGAATAACAAAGAGGCAAAAGCAATGATAAACTATAATTTAGATACACCAGTTATTACATAAGCTCCTTCAGGTTGTAATCTAATAGAAGTGATAAGAAATGATGTAACTCATATTAAAGGCTACTAGATATTGCTGAGGAAAAGTGTCCTCAGGAGTAGTTTATGATACAGATGGACCATGTGTAGAAAATACTGTAGGAATGGAAAACTCCAGACACCTGGGACAAAAGGGGAACCATGGAGTATTTGAAAGCATCATTGTTCAAGGTTCTACATTGTTTAAAATCCAGATACTTCGGTTAGCCTGTCTAAATGATGACTTGCTCATTTTTCTGGATTTGAGTACAGAAGTTTTGCTGTTTTTGACCAACACCAAAGAAAAAGGTGGAAAAGTTGTTTCTTTTATTGTGAAACTGGAGAAAAGACAGGTCTTATAAGTAGAATGAAGGCTTACTAGTGTTTTCCCTGATGACAGAGCTAATTCAGAAGACTCTATGGCCATAGGACAATTTTGGAAGCAGAATAAGACTGGGGAGTCTTCACTCAGTGTTTGTAATTAAATTTTAATGACATGTGATGATGTTGGCATGATAGAGCTGGCAGAATTAGTTGAGTTGTTGAAAATGGTCCTCAAAGCTACAGAAATTGAACAGTGGACACAGAAAAAGAACAATGCAGGCTGGGTGCAGTGGCTCATACCTGTAATACCAGCACTTTGGAAGGCTGAGGCAGGTGCATCACTTGAGGTCAGGAGTTCAAGACCAGCCTGGCCAACATGTTGAAACCCTGTCTCTACCAAAAATACAAAAATTACCCAGGTGTGGGGGTGCCCACCTATAGTCCCAGCTACTTGGGAGGCTGAGGCAGGAGAATCGCTTGAACCCTGGAGGTGGAGGTTGTAGTGAGCCGAGATTGCGCAACTGTACTCTGGCATGGGTGACAGAGTGAGGCTCCATCTTAATAAAAAATAAAAAAAAATAGAACAATGTAAATCCAAAAGGGTAGAAGGCCAATATTAACAAGAAAAGCCATAATAGAGAGGAAAAGTAGTAAACTTAACAGCTAAAAGCAAATGCTTGTTCTTTAAAAAGATGACTAAGCAAAATTTGGCAAACATGATAGAGGTTTGATTAGCAATAAGACAGAGGCAAGTTTTTTTTTGATTGCAAAAGAATACTATACCAACATTACACCAATGCATTAAAAATTTAGAGACATATTTCTTTTGAGATCTTAGATTATAATTCATGTCAGTAAGTGGATTTTGGCAACATATTTTAAAAAATCATTATGTTCAAGTATAGTTTATTACCATAAAGCAGATTTATAAAAATAAAATAATCATTGGGATAAGGAGAGAAATGTCCATATCCAATATCAAAGGGTACTCCAAAGTTACAGTATTTTTTAAAAAATCTGATAAGCTGTGGTAGTAGTACACTGATATGTCATTGACCTGGAAGAGGAATTCATGAATATATAGGAAATAAAATAAAGGATAAAGTACAGACTTATCCTCACTTGTGGAACTGCAAAAATGGCCATGTAAGCTGAAACTGTACAAAGTGATTGTAATAATTAGCAGCAAAATTATGATTGTTTCATGTCCTTAAAATTTTTCTGACAACTATTAGAAACCCCCTTTCTGTTGGTTATAAAAGTATACATCAATGAAAAAAAAAGTAAAGCTTATATTTAGTTAATGCACCATAAAACATTAGAAATTACCATGTTTTATTCTGCAGTAAAGCCTTGTTGAGACTTAGAGTTACTGGTCCAGCATCTCAGAAGTTTGGAAGTTGCCACTTTATCCTAATAACAAGTAAAAAACTAAACAAACTGAAATTCAGTAACACTTCTTAAATTCATCAGAAAAGGGAGTTATAGGTCAAACCACTGCCCACTAAAATTGGACAGACAGAAAAACAGTTCCAGAGAACCACAACTTATCAGAGTACAAACCCAGGGGTAGAAACCTCTTGTGAAAATCAGCGCTGAAATATAAAAATTTGAACTGTAATTGATGAGTTGCTGGAGGGTTGATGTGAACAAGTCTGTGAGTTAAAAACTCCAGGGAGGTCCCCAGACTCTTGTAAGTTTTACCTCCTGGAGATCTATCAGGCTGTCACAGTGAAGGTTGTAGAGAAATTCCCTGTGCTTCTGGCGGAGGAAGGGGAAAAGTGGCCATTTGTAAATTCACCAGAGCTTTGTGTTCTTAAAAAGGTCTGTCCTCAAGAGAAACTATTTTAACAGAGTTTAACTTACAGGGGTTGTGTCAAAGCCTAACCAAGCTGGGTGGTAGAGAATTCCAATCTTCTCCAGTCATCCTGTCCCACCTAAGGTGAGGGAAGTCCTGAAGTGCACTTGCGAAGCTCACAGCAGAAGGGCACAGGCTCATTAAAAGACTAAAAGCTAATCACAGGAATATAGAACTCTTCCCTTCCCCCACACTTTACCATGCACCACATTACTAAAGGGCTATGTACTGCCAGTACATTATGTCCATATTTTAAAAAAATGAGAAGTCATACTAAAAGGCAAAAAAAAAAAAAAAAAGGAGTTTGAAGAGAGAGCAAGCATCAGAATCAGATTCAGACATAGCAGAATTGTTGGAATTATCAGTTAGAATTTTAAAACAATGATTAATATTCCAAGGCCTCTAAAGGAAAAGATAAAGAACAGGCAAAAACAGATGGATAATATAAGTAGAGAGGGAGAATTTCTAAGCAGTAATCGGCAAGAAATGCTAGAGATCAAAAACTCTGCAACAGAAATAAATATTGCCTTTGGTAGGCTTGTTAGTAGATTGGATATGGGTGAGGAAAAGGAAAAATCTCTGAGCTTGAGGATATGTCAATAGCAATGTTGAGGATATGTCAATAACAATGTCCCAGACTGAAAAGTTAAGAGACAAATTACAGAAGAAACTCAACAAAATATCCAAGAACTGTGAGACAACTGCAAAATGTATAACATATATAGAATGAGAATAATATAAGGAGAAAAAAAGAGAAGAGGAAATATTCAAATATTTCAAATAGAAATATTTGAAGCAATAATGACTGAGAATTTTTCCAAATGAATGTCAGATGCTGAACCATGGATTCAGGGAACTCAGAGAACATCAGGCAAGATAAATGCCAAAACAAACAAAAATTAAAATGACAAAAAGCTACATCTAGGCATATCATATTCAAACTGCAGATTAAAAAGAACACACACATATTTGAAATAAGCCAGAAGAAATAAACATCTTGCCTACAAAGGAAAAAATGATAAGAATTACATCTTTCTTCTTAGAAATACTGTAAGCAAAAAGTGAGTGAAGTGAAATATTTAAAGTGTTAAGACAAAAATAGTCAACCCCAAATTGTGTATTCTATAAAATTATGCTGTAAAAGTCAAAGATAAAGACTTTCTGAAACAGAGAGAATTTTTGCCAGTAGACCTGCCTTGCAAGAAATATTTAGTAAAGATCTTCAGAGAGAAAGAAATTCATATATGTCTGAAATTTTGATCTACATAAAGAAAGGTAGAGGATTAGAGAAGGAATAAGTAAAGGTAAATGAAAACATTTATTTTTAAATTCTTAAAGAATCTAATATATAATAGTTTGTTCAAAATAATAGCAGCTATATACATATGTGTGTGTGTGTTTATATATACACACTCATGTATACTTATGTATAAATTACATGAATGTCAGAAATGAAACAAAAGACAAAATGAGAAATTAGAAATATTGTAATATTGGAAGGTACTTGCGCTATCTATGAAACGGTAGAGTGTTATTTAAGTATGGACTTAGATGATTTGTAAATATATATTACAATAATAACTAAATAGCAAGTTACTTTAATTATTTATAAAAATTAAAAATTGTTATTTTAAATAATTTCTTAATTAAATTAATTAAATAATTAAAACAATTATTTAATTTTAGTTATTGAAATAACTAAAATAGTTATTTTTTAAAAACCCAAAACAAAAAACAAAAAGAAAATTAATATGTTAAGAAATAAAAGAATATAGAATCATTTAAAATGCTCATTTGAAACCACAAAAGCCAGAAAAAAAAATGACAAAAATGTGAACAAAGGTCAAAAACAATAAATAGAAAGCAGTAACAAATATCATAGATATCAATTTAAGTATACCAATAATAACTCTAAATTCTACGGTATAAATACACAAATTAAAAGAGAATATTAGAGCAGACCAAAAAACAAAGTTGGTTTATTTCTGAGCTGTAAGAAACCGAACTTAAATATAAAGGCATATGTAAATTAAATGTAGAGATGCAGAAAGATATACACAATCTGTCAAAACTCACACAAGAAAAATAGACAATCTAAATAGGCCTGTATCTACTAAGAAAATTGAATAATTACCTTCCCAAGCAGAAAACATCAGGCCAAGATGTGTTCACTAGTAAGTTCTACCAAATATTTAAGAAAGAAATTATAAAATATTTTTCAAAATATAGAAGTAGAAGGAGTATTTCCTAGTTTATTCTATGAGGCCAGCACTACCTTAGTAATAAAACCAGAGAAAGAGGCTGGGTGCAGTGGCTTATGCCTATAATTCCAGCACTTTGGGAGGCCGAGGCAGGTGGATCACCTGAGGTCTGGAGTTTGAGACCAGCTGGGCCAATATTATGAAACTCCATCTCTAATAAAAATACAAACAATTAGCCAGGCATGGTGGTGCACGCCTGGAATCCCAGCTACTCAGGAGGCTGAGGCAGGAGAATTGCTTGAACCCGAGAGGTAGAGGTTGCAGTGACCTGAGATCATGCCACTGCACTGCAGCCTGGGCAACAAGGGCAAAACTCCGTCTAAAACAAACAGAACAAAACAAAACAAAACAAAAAACACTAGACAAAGATATTACAAGAATAGAAAACTACAGACAAATATCTTTTGAGAACATCGATGCAACAATTCTCCACAAACTATTAGCAAATAGAAAACCAACAATGTATAAAAAGAATTATATATCATGGCCAAGTGCAATTTATCCCAGGTATGCAAGGCTGGTTCAACATTGGAAAATCAATTAATATAATTTATTACATCCACAGGCTAAAGAAATAATTATTTAATTGTATTAATAGAGGCACAACAAGCATTTGACAAAATCCAACATTTATGCATTATGAAAGACTTCCAGCAAACCAGGGTAGAGGAGAACATTCTCAACTGGATAGAAAACATTCAACTAAAAGCTAAAGCTAGCACCATAATTAATGATGAGAAACTAGAAGCTTTCACCATAAGATCAGGGACAAAGCAAAAATGTCCCCTCTCAACATTCCATTTTAACATGTACTGAAAATTCTAGGAAATACACAACATGAGAAAGAAAATAAAAGGTGCACAGATTGTAAAGGATAAAATAAAATTGTCTTTGTTTACAGATGACTTGATTGTCCATGCAGAAAACCTAAAAGAATGAAGAAAAATATTTTCAAAACTATAAACAATTGTATTAAGTTTGCAGAATACAAGATAAATATACAAAAGTCAATTGCTTTCCTATATACCAGCAAAGAATAAGTGGAATTTGAAATTTAAAATACAGTACCACTTAAATTAGCATCCCCCCCAAAATGAAATACATAGGTATAATTCTAGCAACATATGTGCAAGGTCTATATGATGAAAACCGGAAAACTTAGATGAAAGAAATTAGATGAAAGAAATTCTAAAAAAATTAAATAAATGGAGAACTATTCCACGTTCATGGGTAAGAAGACAGTATTTTCAAGATGTCAGTGCTTTTCAGCTTGATCTACAGATTCAATGCGACCTCAACCAAAATCCCAGCAAGTTATTTTGTAGATATCGACAAACTAATTATAAAGCTTATACAAACAGGCAAAAGACCAAGAACAGAAAACATAATATTAAAAGAGAAGAAAAAAATAGGAGGACGGATACTACTCAACTTGAAGAATTACTATAAAGCTACAGTAATCAAGATAGCGTAATATTGGCAAAGAATAGACAAATAAAGCAATGGAGCAGAATACAGAGCCCAAAAATAGACACACAATAATATAGTCAACTATCTTTCTCAAAGGAGAGAGGCAATACAACAAGAAAAAGATAATCTTTCAACGAATATTGCTAGAACAACTGAATATCTATATGCAAAAGGATAAATCTAGACACAGACCTTATACCTTTTACAAATATTAACTCAAAATGGATAATAGACCTAAATGTAGTACACAAACATATAAAACTCAAAATAGACAATATAGTAGAATATCTAGATGACCTCAGAATTGGTGATGACTTTTAAGATACACCATTAAAGGCACAACCCATGAAGTGAAAACTAATAACCTGAACTTTATTAAAGTTTAAAAATCCCCACTTCTGTTCTATGAAAGACATTGTCAAAAAATAAGAATACAAACTACAAACTGGGAGAAAATATTGGCAAAAGACCTATCTGATAAATGACTATTATCCAAAACATATAAGGAACTCAAAAACTCAACGACGAAAAGCAGCACAATTAAAAAGTGAGCAAAAGACATGAACAGAAACCTCACTCAAGAAGATATACAGATGACAAATAAGCACATCAGAAGATATTTCACACCATATGTTATTCAAAAATAAGCATATCAGAAGATATTTCACACCATATGTTATTCAAGAAATGCAAATTAAAGCAACAATGAGGTATCATTACCATGACGGTTAGAATGGCCAGTCTTCAGAATACTGACAACACTAACTGTTGACAAAGATGTGAAGCAACAGGTGGTGAGAATACCAAATGGTATAACCACTTTGGAAGACAGTTTGGCAGTTTATAATAAAACTAATCATACTCTTACCATACATTCCAGTGATCACACTCCTTGGTATTTACGCAAATGTGTTGAAAAGTTATTTTACACAAAAGCCTTCACAAGGTTGTTTATAGCAGCTTTATTCATAGTTGCCAAAACTTGGAAGCAACCAAGATATCCTTCAGTAGGTAAATAGAGAAATAAACAGTGGTACATTTAGACAATAGATTATTAAACAGTGATAAAAATAAATGACCTATCAAGCCATGAAAAGACATGGAGAAACCTTAAATGTGTGTTTCTAAGTAAAAGAAACCAGTCTGAAAAGGCTGTGTAATGTGATTCCAACTATATGACTTTTGGGAAAAGACCAAACTATGGGGATAGTAAAAATGATCAGTAGTTGGCAGGGGATAAGGATAGGGATAAATGAATAGGCAAATTACATAAAACTTTTAGGATAGTGGAACTATTCTCTGTGATAATGGTGGATGCATGTCGTTGTACATTTGTCAAAATCTATAGACTATACAACACAAGTGAACTCTAATGTAAAGTATTGATTTTAGGTGACAATAATGTGTTAATGTATGTTCATCAATTGTAAAAAATGTGCAACTCTAGTGGAGGATATTGGTAAGCGGGGAAGCAGTGCGTATGTGGGGACAGGTGGAATATACCAAATCTCTATATCTTCCACTTAATTTTTCTAAGTGAATCTAAAACTTCTCCAAAAAATAGAATATTTTAAAAGGAGAAATTTTAAAAAAACCTTATCAATAGTAGTTTACAGTGCTTGTCCTACTCTTCTCATACACCTTACAAGGAGTCAAAATCTTTTCTATGCCTTGGCAAATTGTCTTGCTCTATTCTAACATTTACCCTTGAATTTTCAACATTTCATCCTTTGTGTTTTCCATGTTATAAAATATATCTGAGAATTCTTTAATGTGAAGTTTTTTGTTGATGTCACTTACTGTGGGACATCTTCATCCTTTTGTGACAACTACTTTCCTCATTTATGTTGATTTTGCCTTTACTGGGTTCCCTGGGCTGCAAACTTACTCTCAACGTCTATCGAGTGAACATTCACATGGTCAGCTATTTCTTCCACAACCCATTTACGTTCCATTAGAATTATACTTCCAGAGTAATCACTATTTGTTTCTTTGCTGCATTTTTGCCTTAGTTGCCTTGCTTTCTCTCTTTCAGTTATCCAGTTTTATAAAATGTCATGTAGATTTATGACTGGGAAACAAGAAGGCCTCATGATGACACAGTTTGATGTGTGTTAGTTGAATAACATGCACTGTGACCAATCACCAACAGACCTAAAGAAGTGACTTAATTGGTCACTGATTGAGATGCATGTCTTATTTATATAGTGATTTGTGGAATGTACAGTTAGCTGTGAAATGTGTATGTTATGCTATTTCTCACAGTATATGGTAGTAACTAAAATTTGAATGTTGATGGAGAATGATTATTTAACCGAAACATAATAACTAAAATTCCTGTACATGTGAACTTTATATAGCAAGGACTGCCTATATAGCATACATTCACTAATGCTCTAATGTAAGAAAAAATACTTAGAATAATGTAGACTAGGATAAGAAACTATACTCTTTGTATGAAGAAGTCTTTTCCTAAGAAGAACATGAAACTGAGATACCATTAAAAAAACCAGATAGTGGATATGTTGTCCTAATAATTAACGAATTCTACGTGACAAAAGACAATCTAAACATAAAGACAAAAAACTAGGAAACGTATCAACATAAGACCAAGGGTTTCACCAACACTTTCCTTTCTCCACAAGTGTATCAGGATGGGAAAATACCAGAAAGTCAAACTTTATAAATCAACAGATGAGACATTAAATCAAATTTCTCATCTACTATGGACTTCATTTTATGAACTGCAAGGTGCCTTCAACAGGTGGAGAATTGCCTGTCTAACCCAGATACTCTGCAATGTATTTAGAGAAACCTTGAGTACCTGTTTGACAGACTAACCTCCTTTCAGTTTTTTAAGAAAGGAAAAACAATTAACAGAATGTCAGTGTCTTCAGGGCAGAATTCCAATATTATGTCTGCACCACTGATCTTTGCAAAACATCAAAACACACAGTATCTAGCAAATCACTCTTAGACAATCAAGTGGGAAAAAAATTAAAAAGCTGACAGACTTGCTAGTTCATTTGTAGCCCTAATTCAAGTAAAGCAGAGTGGGAACATATGCACCTGATAACCCACCTCTGTGGAATTATTCATAGATTGAACTAATAAATGTTGTAAGAAATGAGAGAAGGAGACAGGCAGAGCAAGATGGCTGAATAGAAGCCTCCAGGAATTGTCCCCTTTGCAGGAACACTGAATTGAAAAAGTATCCACACAAAAAAGCACCTTCATAAGAATAAAAAATCAGGTAAGTAATCACAGTACCTAGTTTTAACACCATATTAAGGAAATAGACACTGAAGAGGGCAGGAAAGACAGTTTTGAAGGGCAGAAAAAGACAGTCTTGAATTGCATACCCCATCCCTCCCCAGTTCCCTGGCAGCAGCCACATGGCATGGAGAGAGAATCTGTGTGCTTGGGAGAGGGAGAGCACAATGACGTGGGACTTTGCATTGGAACTCATGGATGCCCTGTCACAGTGGAAAGCTTCACAGAGAAGAACTCAATTGGCACCCACACTGGGAGCATTTAGACAAGCCTTAGCCAAAGGTGAATCATCCATTGCAGTGGTTGGAATCTGAGTTCCAGTAAGCCTTGCTACTGAGTGATAAAGTGCTCTGGGGGTCTAATTCTAAAGGTAGTCTAGGCCACAAGGATTGCAATTCCTAGGCAAGTCCTGGTGCTGTGCTAGGCTTGAAGTCAGTGGACTGAGGGTGCACGTGACTTAGTAAGACACCAGCTGGGGCAGCCAAGGGAGTGCTTACATTACCCCTCCCCCAACACTAGGCAGCACAGCTCACAGCTCTGGAAGAGACTTCTTCCCTCTGTTTGAGAAGAGAAGAAAGGAAAAGGGACTGTGTCTTGTAAATTGGACACCAGCTCAGCCACAGTAAAAGAATACCCGGCAGAGTCCTAAGGCACCAATTTCAGGCACTAGCTTAAAGACATTTCTAGACATACCCTGGGCCAGAATGGAACCTGCTGCCTGAAGCGAAGGAGCCAGTCCTGGCAGAATTCACCCATGCTGAGTAAAGAGCATTAGGTCCTGAATAATCAGAAGTGGTAGTCAGGCAGTACTTACTGTAAGCCTTAGGTGAGACTTAAAGCCGTGCTTGCTTCAAATGTCATCAAACACATTCTCAGTAGTGGTGGCTATGGTGGGGAGGGGGTGGGGAGAGACTCACTCTTCTTGAAGAAAGAGGAGGGAAGTATAAGGGGGTCTTTGTCTTGCAGTTTTGGTATCAGCTTGACCACAGTGGGGTAGAGCACCAAGTGGGTTCCTGGGGTTCCTGATTCTAGGCATTGCTTCCTGGATGACACTTCTGGACGTTTCCTAGACCAGAGGGAAGTTCACTGCCCTGAAGGGTGACATTCAGGCCTGGTAGCATTCATTACAAGCTGACTGAAGAGACCTTGGGCCTTGAGTTAACACTGGTAGTAGCCAGGCAGTACTCACTGTGGGCCACGGCTAGTGGGTGGCCAAGGGTAGAGACTCCTCTGCTTGAGGAAAGGGGAAGAAAGAGTAGGAAGAACTTTGTCTTGCAGCTTGGATGCCAGTTCAGTTGCAGTAGAAACTAAGTTTCCTGACTCTAGGCCCTGGCCCCCAGATGGTATCTCTGGACTCACCCAGGCCCACAGGAACCTCGCCATCCTGAAGGGAAGTACACAATCCTGACTGAATTTACCACCTGCTGATTGTAGAGCTCTTGGACCTTGAGTGAATATAAGTGGTAGGCAGGCAGTGGATACCTTGGATGAGACCCAGTGCTGTGCTTGCTTTGGGTCTGACTCAGTGTAATCCCAGTTATAGTAACTACAGGGCTACCTGTGTCACCCCTCCCCCAGTTCCAGGCAGCTCAGCAAAGAAAAAGGCTCATTCGTTGAGGGAAAGTAAGAAAAGTGAACAAGAGTCTCCACCTGGTAATCCAGGGAGCTTACCTAAGGTGACCAAAGCGGTACATTTATGAGTCTGCAAGAGTCATAGTGTTACTGAGCTTGGGGAACTTCCTAATGAAGATATGGCTACAGTGACCAAAGACTTAGATCACAGCACCCAAGTCCCTTTGAATACTTGGAAAGCCTTCCCAAGAAGGATGGGTACAAACATGCCCAGACTGCAAAGGCTACAATAAATACTCAATTCTTTTTCAATGTCCAGACATCAATGCACATTGACAAGCATTAAGACCATCCAGGAAAACATGACATCACCAAATGAACTAAATTAGGTACCAATGACCAATCCCAGAGAGACAGAAATATGTGACTTTTCAGACAGGTAATTCAAAGTAGCTATTTTGAGAAAGCTCAAGAAAATTCAAGATAACGCAGAGAAAATATTCAGAGTCTTGTTAGATAAATTTAACAGAGGCTGAAATACTAAAAAATAATCAAGCAGAGATTCTGGACTTGAAAAATGCAATTGACATATTGAGAATACATTAGAGTCTCTTAACAGCAGAACTGACCAAACAGAAGAAAGAATTAGTTAGCTTGAAGACAGGCTAATTAGAAATACTCAGTCAGAGGAAACAAAGGAGAAAAGCAGAAAAAAGTATTAAGCGCACCTACAAGATCTAGAAAATACCCTCAAAAGGGCAAATCTAAAAGTTATTGGCCTTAAAGGGAAGATATAGAGAGAGATTGGGATAGAAAGTTTATTCAAAGGGACAATAACAGAGAACTTCAAAACCTAGAGGAAGATATCAATATTCAAGTAAAAGAAGGTTATAGAACATCAAGCAGATTTAACCCAAATAAGACTACCTCAAAATGTTTAATAATTAAACTCCCAAAAGCCAAATATAAAGAAAGGACCCTAAAAGCAGTAAGAGGCTGGGAGAAATGGCTATGCCTGTAATCCCAACACTTTGGGAGGCCAAGGCGGGTGGGTCACCTGAATTCAGGAGTTTGAGACCACCCTGGACAACATGGTGAAACCCTGTCTCTACCAAAAATACAAAAAATTAGTGGGGATAGTGGCAAATGTCCGTGGTCCCAGCTACTTGGGAGGCTGAGGTGGGAAGATTGCTTGAGCCTGGGAGGCAGTGGTTGTAGTGAGCTGAAATGGTACCACTGCTCTCCAACCTGGTGAAAGAGTGAGATCCCATCTCAAAATGAATAAATGAATAAATTAAATAAAATAAAAGCAGCAAGAAAAAAGATAAAAATAACATACCAAAGAGCTCCAATTCATCTGAAATAAGGCTTTTCAGTGAAAAGATTACAGGCCAGGAGAGAAGGGCATGACATATTTAAAATGTTAAAGGAAAAAAAGCTTTTATCCTAGAATAGTATATCCAGTGAAAATATTCTTCAAACATTAAAGAAAGTGAACATTTTTCCAGACAAACAAAAGCTGGAGGATTTCATCAACATCAAACTTGTCCTACAAGAAATAATAAAGAGGGTTCTTCAATCTGAAAAAAAATGTTAATGAGCAATAAGAAGTCATCTGAAGGTATAAAGCTCACTGGCAATAGTAAGCACACAGAAAAACACAGACTATTATAGCACTTTAACTGTGGTATATAAACTACTCTTATATTGAGCAGAAAGACTAAAGGATAAACCTATCAAAAATAATAACTACAACAACAACTTTTCAAAACATAGACAGTATGATAAGATATAAATAGAAACAACAAAAATTCTAAAAGCAGGGGAATGAAGTTGAAGGGTTGAGTTTTTATTCATTTTCTCTTTGCTTGTTTGTTTATGCATTCAGTGTTATCATCGGTTTAAAGTAATTGGTTATAAGAAATTATTTGAAAGACTCATAGTAACCTCAAATAAAGAAATACAACAGATATAAAAAAAAAAGCAAGAAATTGAAATATGTCACCAGAGAAAATCACCTTCACTAAAAGGAAGACAAGAAGGAAGGAAAGAAGGAGTAGAAGATCACAAAACAACCAGAAAACAAATAACAAAATGGCAAGAGTAAATCTTTAGTTATCAATAATAACATTAAATGTAAATGGATTAAACTCTCCAATTAAAAGACATAGAGTGGCTGTATGGATTTTGTTTTAAGAAAGACTTAATAATCTGTTGCTTACAAGAAACATCGTTCACCTATAAGGACATGCATAGACTTAAAAAAAAAAAAGCATCAAAAAAGATATTCCATGCAAATTGAAACCAGAAAAGAGCAGGAGTAGCTATACTTATATCAGACAAAATAGATTTTAAGACAAAAACTATATAAAGAGACAAAGAAGGTTATTATGTGGTGATAAACAGTCCAGTTCAGCAAGAGGATATAACAATTGTAAATATATATATGCACCTAACACTGGAGCAACGAGATATATAAAGCAAATATTATTACAGTTAGAGAGATAGACAACAATAAATTAATAGCTAGAGACCTACTCTCAGCATTGGACAGATCTTCCAGACATAAAATCAACAAAGAAACAGCATACTTAGTCTGCGCTTTAAAACAAATGGATCTAATGAATATTTACAAAACATTTTATTCAATAGCCGCAGAATACCCATTCTTCTCCTCAGCACATTGTTCATTCTTAAGGACAGATCATATGTAAGATCACAAAATAAGAGTTTAAAAATTTTTTTAAATGAATTCATAGTAAGTATCTTCTCTAACCACAACAAAATAAAACTAGAGATGAATAACAGGAGGAATTTTGAAAACTATATGAAGATGTAGAAATTAAACAGTGTGCTCCTCAATGACCAGTGGGTCAATGGAGAAATTAAGAAGGAAATTAAATAATTTCTTATAGCAAATGAAAATAAAATGAATAAAAAGCTATAGGATACAGTGAAAACAGTACTAAGAGGAAAGTTTATAGCAACAAATGTCTATATCAAAAAAATAGAAAAACTTCTATTGGATCTTAAATAATTAGGAAAGCAAGAGTAAACCAAACCAAAAATTAGTAGGAGCAAATAAATAATAAAGATCAGGGAAAAATGAAACAAAAATATAAAAAAGATCAAGAAAACAAAAAGCTTTTTTGTAAAGATAAACAAAATCAACAAACCTTTAGTCAGACTAAGGGGAGAGAGAAGACCCAAATAAATAAAATCAGATATGAAAAAGGATACAATAAAACTGATACTACAGAAATTCAAAGAATCATTAGAGGCTACTATAAGCAACTATATGCCAGTAAATGGGAAATTCTAGAAGAAATGGATCAATTTCTAGACACATACACCCTACCAAGATTTAGCCATGATGAAATCCAAAACCTGAACATTCAGACCAATAACAAGTAATGAGATAGAAACTGTAATGAAGAGTTCCATCAATGAAAAGCCCAGTACCCGAGGGTTTAACGCTGAATTTTACCAAACATTTAAAGAAGAACTAATGTCAATCCTACTAAAACTATTCCAAAAAATAGAGAAGCAGGCAATACATCTAAATTCATTCAAGGTCAATATTACCCTGATACCAAAGCCAGACACAGGCAACAGAAAAAGTATACCACAGGCCAGTATCCCTAATGAACACTGATGCAAAAATCATCAACAAAATACCAGCAAACGGAATTCAACAACACATTAAAAAATAATTGTCAAGACCAAGTAGAATTTATCGCAAGGATGCAAAGAGGGTTCAACATATGCAAATCAATCAATGCGATACATCATATAACAGGATGGAGGACAAAAACTATATAATTATTTCAATTGATGCTGAAAAAGCATGTGATAAAATTCAACATCCCTTCGTAATAACAACTCTCAAAAACCTGGGTGTAGAAGGAATACCTCAACATAGTAAAACCCATATATGACAGAACCACAGCTAATATCATACTGAATGGGGAATAACTTAAAGCCTTTCCTCTAAGACCTGAAACACAACAAAGATGCCCACTTTCACCACTATCATTCAGCATAGTACTGGAGTTCTAGATAGAGCAATTAGAGAAGAGAAAGAAATAAAGGGCATCCAAACTGGAAAGGAAGAAGTAAAATTATCCTTGTTTGGAGATAGTACGGTTTTATATTTGGAAAAATAATGACTCCCCCATAACACTATAGGACTGATAAACTCAGTAAAGTTTCAGGATATAAAATTGCCATGCAAAAATCAGTAGCATTTCTATATGCCAACAGCAAACAATCTGAAAAAGAAATAAAGTAAATAGTCCTATTTACAATGCTATAAATAAAGTAGAATACCCAGGAATTTACCAAAGAAGTGAAAGATTGCTACAAGGAAAACTGTAAAACATTGATGTAAGAAAATTGATATAAGAAATTGAAGATGATGCAAAAATTGGAAAGATATTCCATGTTCATGGACTGGAAGAATCAATATTGTTAAAATGTCCACATTACCCAAAGCAATCCACAGATTCAGTGCAATCCCTATCAAAATATCGATATTCTTCATATAAATTTTAAAAAATACTATCCTAAAATTTATATTAGGATAGAAAAGACCCAGAATAGCCAAAGCTATCTTGAGCAAAATGAACAAAACTGGAGAGATCATATTACCTAACTTCAAATAATACTAAACAGCTATAGTAATCAAAACGGTATAGTACTGGCATAAAAACAGACACATAAACCAGTGGAACAGAATAGGGAACCCAGAAATAGATCCACACATCTTCAGCAAACTCATTTTTGACAAAGAGGCTGAAAACATACATTGGGGAAAACACAGTCTCTTCAATAAATAGTGCCGGGAAAACTGGATATCCATAGGCAAAAGAATGAAACTAGACCCCTATCTCTCACCATATAAACATATCAAATCAAAATGGATTAAAAACTTGAATCAAAGACCTCAATCTCGGCAGGGGCAGCCAACATGGCCAAATAGGAACAGCTCCGGTCTACAGCTCCCAGTGTGAGCGACGCAGAAGATGGGTGATTTCTGCATTTCCATCTGAGGTACTGGGTTCATCTCACTAGGGAGTGCCAGACAGTGGGTGCAGGACAGTGGGTGCAGCGCACCGTGCATGAGCCGAAGCAGGGCGAGGCATTGCCTCACTCAGGAAGCGCAAGGGGTCAGGGAGTTCCCTTTCCTAGTCAAAGAAAGGGGTGACAGATGGCACCTGGAAAATTGGGTCACTCCCACCCTAATACGGCGCTTTTCCGACAGGCTTAAAAAACGGCGCACCCGGAGATTATATCCCACACGTGGCTCGGAGGGTCCTACGCCCACGGAGTCTCGATGATTGCTAGCACAGCAGGCTGAGGTCAAACTGCAAGGCGGCAGCGAGGCTGGGGGGAGGGGCGCCCACCATTGTCCAGGCTTGCTTAGGTAAACAAAGCAGCCGGGAAGCTCAAACTGGGTGGAGCCCACCACAGCTCAAGGAGGCCTGCTGGCCTCTGTAGGCTCCACCTCTGGGGGCAGGGCACAGACAAACAAAAAGACAGCAGTAACCTCTGCAGACTTAAATGTCCCTGTCTGACAGCTTTGAAGAGAGCAGTGGTTTTCTCAGCATGCAGCTGGAGATCTGAGAACGGGCAGACTGCCTCCTCAAGTGGGTCCCTGACCCCTGACCTCCGAGCAGCCTAACTGGGAGGCATCCCCCAGTAGGGGCAGACTGACACCTCACATGGCCGGTTACTCCTCTGAGACAAAACTTCCAGAGGAACGATCAGACAGCAGCATTCGTGGTTCACGAGAATCCGCTGTTCTGCAGCCACCGCTGCTGATACCCAGGCAAACAGGGTCTGGAGTGGACCTCTAGCAAAGGATTATAAATCATGCTGCTATAAAGACACATGCACATGTATGTTTATTGCGGCACTATTCACAATAGCAAAGACTTGGAACCAACCCAAATGTCCAACAACGATAGACTGGATTAAGAAAATGTGGCACATATACACCGTGGAATACTATGCAGCCATAAAAAATGATGAGTTCATGTCCTTTGTTGGGACATGGATGAAATTGGAAATCATCATTCTCAGTAAACTATCGCAAGGACAAAAAACCAAACACCGCATGTTCTCACTCGTAGGTGGGAATTGAACAATGAGAACACATGGACACAGGAAGGGGAACATCACACTCTGGGGACTGTTGTGGGGTAGGGGGAGGGGGGAGGGATAGCATTAGGAGATATACCTAATGCTAAATGACGAGTTAATGGGTGCAGCACACCAGCATGTCACATGTATACATATGTAACTAACCTGCACATTGTGCACATGTACCCTAAAACTTAAAGTATAATAATAAAAAAAAAACCTCAGTCTCTAAAACTACTCCAGTAAAACTTTGGGGAAACACTCCAGGATATTGGAGTTGGCAAAGATTTCTTGAGTAATACACCATAAGCACAGGCAACCAAAGCAAAAATGGAAAAATGAGATTGTATCCATTTTAAAAACTTCTGTACATCAAAGGAAACAATCAACAAAGTGAAAAGACAGCTCATAGAAATTGAGAAAATACTTGCAAACTACGCATCTGACAAGGGATTAATAATCAGAATATATAAGGAGTTCAAACAACTCTAAGGAAAAAATCGAATAATCAAATTAAATGAGCAAAAGATTTGAATAGACATTTCTCAAAAGAAAAAATATAAATGGCAAACAGGCATATGAAAATATACTGAACATCATTGGTTATCAGAGCAATGCAAAGCAAACCTACAATGAGCTATCATCCCACCTCAGTTAAAATGGGTTTTATCTAAAAGGCAATAATAAACACTGGTGAGGATGTGAAGGAAAGGAAATCCTCGCATACTGTTACTGCAAATGTAAATTAATACAACCACTATGAAGAACAGTTTGGAGTTCCTCAAAAAAATAAAAATTGAACTACAATATGATCCAGCAATTCCACTGCTAGGTGTGTACCCAAAAGAAAAAAATCAGTATATCAAAGAGATTTCTGCACTCCCATGTTTATTGCAGCAATATTCACAATAGCCAAGATTTGGAAGAAATCTAAGTATCTGTCAACAGACTAATGGATAAAATATGGTGCGTATACACAATGGAGCACTATTTAGCCATAAAAAAGACAATATGTTGAGTGAAATAACTCAGGCACAGAAAGACAAACTTGGCATGTTGTCATTTATTTTTGGGAGCTAAAAATTAAAACAATTGAATTTATGGAGAAAAAGAGTGGAACAATGTTTACCAGAGGTTAGGAAGGGTAGTGGTGGTGGGCGGGGAGCGGGGTGGGGGAATAGGTACCAAAATATAGTTAGATAGAATGAATAAGCTCTAGGATTTGACAGCACAACACTGTTACTATGGTCAACAATAATTTATTGTACATTTAAAAATAACTAAGAGTATAATTGGACTGTTTGTAACACACACAAAAAATGATAAATGCTTAAGGTGCTGGATACCCCATTTACCCTGATGTAATTATTATGCATTGTATGCCTGTATCAAAATATCTCATGTACCCCATAAATATATCTACACCTACTATGTACCGACAGTTTTTTTAGAAAAAGAAAATGAGAGGATGCAGGGAGGAACAGCTTTTGAAATAGTACCTAAATACTTCATATATTCCTAAGGAATCCCAAAGACCACCGTGTCTGAAAGGAACTGACAAATGTTGTATAATAAGTGCAGAGATCGTGCCCTTGTCAGCCAGCATATGGAGAGCATTACTGATCCTCAGCAAATCATTACTGATCCTCAGCAAAATGTACTGTGACTGGGCCTAAAACCTGACCAGAATTTTCCATAGATGTGTGATATTGGAGACAAGTTTGCAGCTCCACTTGGCAAATCACCTTTGAAAAGTGCAGTAGGTCACAGGTAGTGGGGCATAGGCTGCTCTGCTCTTTCTGAAGCAGAAAATAATTTTAAAAGTGCCAAGTTGTCACTCACAAAGGATGGGAATAGCAGATTATGGATTAGTGATTAATACAAATATATGTGACCCCTCAGCTAGTTTCCATCTTCAATCCAAGGTGTAAGGTCTGAGGTGTTGGCTGATCAGCCACAGTCCCTCTAAATGGGTGCTTAATCAGGCCTGGATAGGATGAATCCAGACCTGGGCATCTGGCATCTGGGACCTGCTTTTTCTCTGCCCTCTAGGATGCTTTAGACAAGCACTTGACACCTTTACGTCTATAGTTTTTGATTTTGTGTTTAAATATATGAAGTGGTAACACTACTTGCCAGCATATTCTATTAGAAAACTCTTTATTACTAAGAGCAAACCAAACAGTAAATGCTTCCACTTAGCAATCCTGCATAACAGTTTTCTGAACTCTTGTACTCTGACAAGGTTGATAAATACACCAAAGTGAAAGAGGAGTCAGTACACAGCATTTTATCCAATGAAGTCTTGGTCCTTTTTTTTTTTTAACAGAGTCTCATTCTGTTGCCCAGGCTGGAGTGCACTGGCATGTTCTCAGCTCGCTGCAACCTCCACCTCCTGGGTTCAAGCGATTCTCCTGCCTCAGCCTCCAGAATAGCTGGCATTACAGGTGTGTACCACCACGCCTGGCTAATTTTTGTATTTTTAGTAGAGACGGAGTTTCAGCATGTTGGCCAGGCTGGTCTCGAACTCCTGACATCAAATGATCCACCCACCCACCTCGGCATCCCAAAGTGCTGGGATTACAGGCATGAGCCATCACGCCCCGCCAAAGTCTTTGTACTTCAGTGAAACTGTTAACTAAGAATGTGCAGTGGTTAAGAATACAAGTTAACAGTGGTTCAGAGTGTGTCCTAAAGTCAGAATGCCAGAATTTAAATCTCTACGCTGAAACATTGAAACAAATTACTTCCACAAGCTTTATTTTCTGCACCTGGGAAAAATAATAACTAATAATAGCCTACCTGTGGTAGGCTGAATAATGCCACTGCTCCAAGATGTCCACATCCTAATTCCCAGAACTTGTGAATGTTATCTTACATGTCAAAAGGGATCTTGCAGATGGGATTAATTTATGGATCTTCAGATGGAGAGATTATCCTGGATTATCTGGGTGGGTCAGAAATGTGCTCACAAGTGCCCTTATAAAAGGGAGGCAGAAGGAGATTTTGCTATAGACAAAAAGAATGTAATAAAGCAGGAATTGGGTTGATGAAGCCAAAAGCCAAGGAATGCTGGAAAGGTAAGGAGGTGGATTCTGTTCCCGAGTCTCCAGAGGGAGCACAGTCCTGCCAACTGTGGAGTTCAGCCCAGTGAAAGTGGTTTCAGACTTCTGATCTCCAAAACTGTAAGAGAATACATGTATTTTTTTCATGCCACCAAGTTTGGGGTAATTAGTTATAGTGGCCATAGGAGACTAATGCATACCTATCAGGAACTGTTACGCCAATGAAAACTTGTGACGGCAGACACAGTGGAGAGCCTGACACACAGCCGTTAACTCTGTTCCGGGGAACTGAAGCTTTGGTTTTAAGGGATTTCTGAAACCAATACAATGACTGCCACTTTTCCCCATGTTCATCCAGGGAATAAATGCCTGGACACCTGGCAGCAAGAGGTCTTTCCTTCCCCAGAGACCCTCTCTTCTATTATTAAAAGGAAAAATGTTACTGCTCATCACTGAAGTCACATTCTTTTTCTTTCTACCTTGTTTTTCATTACATTTCATCTAACCTGTCTTTCTGAACTTTAAGGAGAACAGAGTCCTATCGCAGGGGATTTAGGTGCTACCTCAAGTTAATATTCTAGCCGCATCTCATGCTCCATCCCAGGTCTCATCCCTGAGAACTTCTGAACTTAAATTCTTCCCACATTCCAGGATCACTCACTTTCTCATTTCCCTCTTCTGCTTTTCGTTCAGAATCTTGTCAATTTAGGCCTTTCCCTACACATGGTTTATAATGAGGTGGTACAGCCAAGTGACAAAAGTTCAGATAGTCTGGTTTTAAATCTGGGTTTTACCACCTATTAATTGTGTGAAATCGAACAAGGTATTTAACTGGTTTGGCTCTCAGTTTCCTAAAAGAAAGTGGAATTATGAATGATACCTACCAATAGTGTGGTTATTTGAAAGATTAAATGAGCTTGTATTTGTAAATTGTTTAGAATAGTGCTTGTCATAGGGTAAACAAACGTGTTTGTTAATAAACGCAAATTCCAAGCTTATAACTTACTCAACTTTCTGTCATAAGTTTTGATGTCCATCAAGGTTAGGCTCACAAATATTTTAGCATTTTCAAGGCTTACATTTTCAGTGCATATATGAGATATATATTTGGTGAAATCAATAAAACCTTAAGGGAAACAGAAAAATACTTGGTAGTGATTTCTAATATGTTAACTTTGATATTTCACCAATCAGTACTTCTCAATTTCTATACAACAGCTTCAGCTAGTGAGATGGCAAATTATAAACTGACCTAGGTTGTGTTTTGAACCCTTAACTTCAATGCACTCTCCCCAGAAACCCCAATCTATTTGCCCATAAACTTTCATTTGCATTCCATTCTATGAAACCTACTTCCAAGAAAGTCTCTGATACCAGTCATTAACAAAATAGTATGGATTTAAAGAAAAGGTGCTATTTACCTAAGACAGAACATTACTTATCAGAGCTTTTGTTTGGTTTTGCTTTTCTGGTCCCTTTCACATCCTGCTGTCTGCCTTAGATAAATCCAGGATCTAGATTGCGGCTCTAACACTTAGCAGCTGTTTGATTCTAGGAGCCTCAGTTTTCCTATCCAGAAGGCACACCTGAAGATGACACTCCTGTCCTGGGACTTCTGGGAGAGTCATTCCTCACTGTATCTCAGGAAAAGAATGAGCTGTTGTTCAGGAGGCCCTCACTGCATCACATTGCCCTGGGGTCACAGCAGTGACTGCTTCAGGGATGGCCTGGGAACACTCTTTACAGCCAGGAGCAGTTTCTAGATCTCTAAAATGAAAATATCTAGAGCCAGAAAGACATGCATCCACATCTCTGAAATTCTAAAATTTCCCACAAGCCACTTTCTAGTTCCTGAGAAATAGATTTAGGGTGAATACTCTGCTTATTAGTAACTAGGGTTTTAGCTCCACTTCCTATGTACAATTATTTATCTGATGAGATGAATAGGCCTTTGGTAAGCCTTCATCTAAGGCCTAAAGCAGCATTTGGAGGAATACGAAATGTGGACTGTCTGCATTATACTTACCCAGAGTGGTGGTTGAATTCCAGATTCCTGTCTCTACCACAGATCTGGGAACTTAGGATGATGAATTCAGAATTAGACTTTTTTAAAAAAATAATTTGTGGATAGTGAGCATGTTTGGCCTCACCTAAAAGCAATTTTAGCAGTCCCTTTGGCCCTCTTTCTTCTGAGATTATGTTCTTACTTTGGTTGTAAAGTTTCCAATGGAGTTGGGGAGGCACAAGATTTCAAAAAAAGAAAGGGTTCCAGTCACATTAACAATATTGAGTTTGAAAATTCAAGATACATTTTTATGTGCAAAGAATGCAAGGAGAAAAAAGGAGAGGGCAATTCAAGTGATAAGAAAAGCAATGAAATCTGTATGACAAAATAGTGGTTGAAGTAAAAAGCAAACTAAAATATAGCCCAATTTTAAACAATTGATGGAAAAGACACAAGATGGGGTCTTCTACCTGCAGAGAAGAAAATATATTCCTATTCCACTCTTTTCCCCAGGTCTGAGCAATACTTAGTTAATACAATTTATTAGTTTTCAACCCTTGGGGGCAACCTTTGGATAAAACATGGGATACTTTGTTTGCTGCCAGTGCATGAAAAATGGAAATGTTCACAGCACAAACAAAAGCAAAGGTCACTGACAGAGGTGAGCTGTGTAAGGGGAAAGGAAAGACAGAGGAGCTGTAGGAAAACAGTTCTGTGCATACAGAAAGTCATGAGATTAGAGTGAACATTGATAAAACAAGAAATTGATAATAGTCGAAAATACTTCCTGAGAACATCTGTGTGTTGGACACTAAAGACTGAAAATACATTGTTCCACTTAAATAACATGAGCAACCCCATATGGTAGGTATTAACCTTTTCCCTGAGTTACAGATAAAGAAACAGAGGCAAAGGAAGGCTCTATAAATTACTTAGGGTTGCAGAGCTGAAGAGCAAAGTTTCCAAACCCAGTGGTCTCTTTCTAGAACCAATGCTTTTAACCACTTTCCCTCATCGATAAACTAGTAAAATTTTATGAAGTTATAAAAAAAAGCAGCAAAAATAATGAAATGAACATGACATATTGGAAAGGAAGAGATGAGGAATATGAGTGGGAGAGGGAGTTTATCGTCCTGCCTTATGTTAGGGTGGTAGAAATATTTTCTAAAATGAATATGTCACGATACAGCAGAATAAGCATAAAGTTTATGGGAGTAACAGCAAAGTAGCTAAAAACTGTCTTTGGAGAGGGGAACTGGAGTAAGAAGGGTTGAATTTCAGTATTATTCAAATTGATATGCTCATATATTATTTTAATAAACAGAATTATATTTGTTTAGAAATAGTTTCAGCTGTGTAAGTGCATTAAAACAGAAAAATCAAATTCATCTTTATATCTCTCACATATTTTTTAAAAGTTTGTCTTATCAGAATCATAATTGAAGGCTTTTTAAAAAAAAAGTCACAAGGCCAGGCACAGTGGCTCACGCCTGTAATCCCAGCACTTTGGGTGGCAGAGGCGGGCAGATCACGAGGTCAGGAGATCAAGATCATCCTGGCCAATATGGTGAAACCCCATCTCTACTAAAAAGAAATTTTGTGTCACCTCAAAAATTCATATTTTGAAACCCTAACCCTCAATGTGATGTTATTAGGAGGCTGGGCCTCTGGGAGGGGTCTAGGTTTTGATGAAGTCATGAGGATGGAACCCTCCTCATGACTGGGTGTGGTGGCACACGCCTGTAGTCCCAGCTACTCGGGAGGCTGAGGCAGGAGAATTGCTTGAACCCGGGAGGCGGAGGCTGCAGTGAGCCAAGATCGTGCCACTGCACTCCAGCTTGGTGACAGAGCGAGACTCTGTCTCAAAAAAAAAAAGAAAAAGTCATAAATATGAATTTTTAAAATTGTTTCTGGTAATATTGACAGTCATGGTAGAGATGGTGCAGGACTATTAAAAGCAAATGGATTTTAACCCTGCTTCTGAGAGGCAGTTCTGACTACAAAGGGCAGATGATTCTCTGCAGCCAGTGAGCAGGAACTTTGACCCTCTGGAATTGTACTAAGCAAATGAGAGTAAATGAATCAGGCAGCAGGGCACCAGGAGGAGTCCACTAGTGTCTTTGTGATGGTTTTGTTTTTACAGGACTCATTTAATAAATATTGCACTAGGCACAATGCTGTGCATTTTTTGTCCCAGTTATCATATTTTTATAGGTATTTACTTCATAAAAGTAACATTTTTATGCTCCCTTTAAAATAGGATTCTTCTATTAGAATTGCCTAGTAAAGGCAATCAGAGGACCACTGCCTAAGGAATTCACTCACGGAGCATACATATATAAGTATATGCTCTATCTCTATCTGTCATTATCTATCTACCTGCCTACCTATCTATTGATTATCTATATCTATCTGTCTATCTATTATCTATCTATCTATCTATCTATCTATCTATCTATCTATCTATCTATCTATCTATCTATCTTTAAGATGGCTTAAGGATGGCCACCTTCTTGCTATGTCCTTGTGTGGCTGTGAAAAGAAGCTCTGGTGTTTCTTGCTCTTCTTATATAGGCACAAATCCCATCATAGGGGTTCCATCCTCATGACTTCATCAAAACCTAGGCCCCTCCCAGAGGCCCAACTTCCTAATAACATCACATTGAGGTTTAGGGTTTCAAAATACGAATTTTTGAGGGGACACAAAATTTCAGTCTGTAACTCTTATCTATATATCTATTATCTATTTATCTCTCTAATCTATCTATCACTATCTATCCATCTATTCATTTATCGATTCATATGTATAGAACAATAACAACAATAGCTTATAAGTCACTTCTTTATTTTATTGCATTTTATCCTTTTAGAAACTTTGTCAGGTAAACAGTCCACAGTAGAAGAACTGACTTCATTGAGATTCTTGAAGGTTGAGTCCACTGTTATTATACAACCAATAAATGGTGGTGCAAGGAATTCACCCCACATCTTCTCTGTCCTCTTCCCTTCCCTCTCTCCCTGCCTTTCTCCCTCCCACATGCTGACTCCATTCCATCCACATTACCTCAATAGCTGCTCCCTTAAGACCCCAGCCATCCTTCCCCTGAGCCTCTGCAGCGACTATTCCTATTATCTGGGATGCTCTTTGCTCAGATATCTGGCCCATTTGCCTCTGATGTTCACATTTCACTTTCCCAGTGAGGTTTGTCTTGTCCACAGTTTAAATAAAAACCCCGCTTCTCTCTATCCACAATCACAATCCTCCACGTACTTCTTTATTCTCCATAGCATTTGTTATTGACTAACCTACCAGATAATTTGCATGCTCATTGATATTCTTTCTCCCCTTCAAGAAGAATGTAGGGTCCACAAAATGAGGAATTTTTCTTTTCTTGCAATTGACACTACTACCTACAATAGTCCACAGCACATCCCAGATGCTCAACAGATACCTTAAACTGATAGAGTGAATGAACCACTTTCCAAATAGAATCTGGATTTTCCATCAGCATCTCACACTATGAAAAGTAGAACTTATATTTTTGCTAAAATCACTCATGTTCGTTTACTCAAACCAGATGATGAGGATAGGCCTGGGCTTGTTGCTGTCACCCATTTCAATTCCCGCTTTTCTGACCTCCGCACCATCCCTGCCGTCAGGTCCTTTAGACCAGGAGCTCATTGCTTCATCTTTGCTTGGCTCACTACAGTGTCACTAAACTTCCTTGCCTCTGCCCTGGCGTTATTTACTTCTTTTCTCACACAGTCACAGGGAGGTTTCTATAATCTACATATAATCTTGTCATTTTTTTGCTTGCAATCCTTTCGTGATTTTCAGAATAAACGACAGGTGCCCCATTGTGGTGTTTAAGTTTGTGTTCATACCACCCTTGTTGAACCCTGCAGGTGCACCTCCCAGCTTTGGTTTCACTCTTTACCCACAGCTGACCACCTCACTGGTGTTCTACTGACCGGTCATCTCCATCCCTTCCCTAACTTCAATCCTATTGCTTTGACCCAGAAGTAGTCCTTTTCCACTTGACTGTCCCCTTCTCCTCCTTGAATGTGCAGTTCATGTTTCATTTCCCCCAGAAGTAGTTAATGTTCTTCTTACTTGCTCCCCATTATCTCAGCACCTACCTATCCAGTTAAATGTTTGGTCTGGTCATCTCTCTCCCCGACTACATTATAAATTTTCTGCGGCAAGAGACGTCTTCAACTCTGTATCTCCATGGCCTAGCACAGAGTTTAGTTTAGAGCTGAGGAGGAATACTTGTACTTTTCTCTTTTCCCCATATTGAGATGGTTCTTCTGGGTTGTGAAATACCTTAGAAAAGATTATATTTTCAGTAATTCAGTCTAGTGGAGACCTAGCAGAATGCTAGGGTCAGCCAGATCTTGGCGATTTAGACTAGAGCCAAAGCAGTTATTAAAGATAATCTTTTCTGATTATTTTAAGCAGTATGATAAATTCTAAGTAAACATAAATTTTCAATAATTACAGAGTGGGCATTAGCTCTTCCTTTCTTTGTTCCTCTACATCCAAGAAACTGGATGCCAAGCCCAACCTCACTGAATAAATGTTTAATATGCTAGAAGCTGAGGGAAATGCTTGTACTTTTCTCTTTTCCCCATCTTGAGATGGTTCTTCTGGGTTGTGAAATACCTTAGAAAAGATTGTATTTTCAGCAATTTCGTCTAGTGGAGACGTAGCAGAATGCTAGGGTCAGCCAGATCTGGGTGTAACTGTAACTCTTGTGATTTGATATCTTGGTAATTTAGACTAGAGCCAGAGCAGTTTTTAAAGAGAATCTTTTCTGATCGTTTTAAGCAGCATGATAAATTCTAAGTAAACATAAATTTTGAATAATTACAGAGTGGGCATGAGCTCTTCCTTTCTTTCTTCCTCTACATGCAAGAAACTGGATGCCAAGCCCAACCTCTAGATGAAGTGGGAATCTGTAAGGATGACGTACCTAAGTCTAAATCAGACAAAAAGACACACACAAAATACATTTATACATTTTTAAAAATGAAAAAAGTACAATTTCCTAACACACATCAGGAAATATATTGCCTCCAATGAGGTAAGAGTGGTTGGAGAGAAGAACAGACGGAAGAGGCAAGGATGGGCCACCTGGTCTCTCCCTGGTCTGAACCTCATGTCTCACTAGGTTGTCATCCTTGATGCTCAGACTTCACACGGAGGCTTCAGGACTCAGCCTGTGAAGTCAGAAAAAGTGGCTTCTTCCATATCCTCTTCCCTGGAACACAAAGTTTTGCATAAAGTCTGCCTCAACACATCACCCCTCATGTCAATTCTTCCTCCACAGTTGAATCAAAGAGCAAAAACACATGAGCAGAGGCATATTAGTAAGAGCAAGGTTTTAATACACACAATTGGGAAAGATAAGGACTCATTGAGGAATATAGGCAAGGGGAAAAGTAACACCTGTAAATAGTAGTGGGCATCCTGTCAGTTCAAGTATTAGAGAACTGGTTGGGGGCTTGGGGCAGCCAGGTTAACAGTCAAGCCAGGGAGAGCACAGCTGACACATGCTGGTTTCCTCTACCTTCCATAGGGAAATATCTCAAATACACTGTGGTTCCAACTGGGCTTATCAGCCTCCTCATGTCCTCCAACACACATACAAACACACAGGTTTGGGGCCTCCAGCTTCTAAAGGGAGAGAGCAGCTTAAATTTAACTTAAAGAGACTGACCCCCTTCCTCAAGGGGCAAAGTTCAAATAAGAGCAGGTCTTATTTGTCTCTTATTTGTCCTGCATTGCACCATCTGTGTGTACCAGGTGGACCTCAGGTGCTCTTGGTGAATGGGGACCATAAGTGTGGCCACTCACAGCATTTGTGGTGCTGAACCCCATCGCACCATTTGTTCATTGTGCAGGTGGCCTTGGGTGTTTGGCTGCCATGCCGGCACATGAAGGCCTCTCATTACAGCTATGGTGGCATTCACTGTAGATGCACCACCTGTGTCCAGATGGGCCAACCATGGACTGATGGAAAAAGGAAGCACAAGGGCCTCCGACAATGGAAATGAGTGTGCCTCCTCTTGGTGCAACACCTGGGTTCTGGAGCGGTGCATGCCAGATACTTGGCGTGAAGGTAGAACAAGCAGAGCTGTTGCTGGTGTTTGTAGCCACAACCAATGTGGTATGAGCAGGTGAGCCCCAGGCTACCTGACTAAATGGGGAAACAGACTGGTGTTGGTTGTTCTCCTCCATCCTGGTACAGCTTTCAATGTTCCTGATGTTGAACTGGGGCCTGAGGCAGACATGCTAACCCCTATGTTCTCACAATCTGTAGGGGTTCCAGGTCTCATAATCCCCAGTGGGACTAGAGTAGAATTGCCAACCAATGCAGTACTGTCCCCACTGCCAGACATGCTAGTGGCAACTTTAAATATAGAAGACTTGGCTGTAGCAATGAGGAAAGCACTTGAGTTGTTAACCATATGTGGCTGCACATGGACAGGCAGGCCAAATGTGGAATATGGTGATGTCACACCAGTGAGATCTGCTCCCATGATGCTGCCACTCACTGGGTGGCTGGGCTGCAGGAGACCTTAGGCTTATAACTGGTGCTGGGGTTGCTGGGTTTCCCAGAATAAAAGAATGGTCTGACTTATCCTGCCCATGAGAAGCCCCAAATATGAGCTGGGAGGTGGCTCCTGGACTTACAGCATGTGGAGAAGTTGCCATCGATCCCGTGACTGACTGCAGGCAAACTGGTGGAGACATGGGCTGAAGTAATGTTGCCACTGGGTTGGTTGTGAATACTCAGAACCAAGGAGCCCCAGGTAAGGCACAGTGCACTTCTTCCATGAGATAGTGGCAGACTGGAAGATGACAGCTTTTGAATAAGGGTAGTATCCACAGCACTGCTATCAATGGTAGGAAAAGATGATGATGTTGCAGAGGTGCTGATCCATAAAGTGGAGGTGTCTGGAGGCGTCATAATGGGATGGCTCAGAATAACAGGGGTATTAGGGACACAGGCTTTTCCTGCTTCCTGCTGGGGACCCCGAATGTGAGTGGAGCAGTGGCTCCCAGATTTATAGTGTGGTTAGAAGTTGCCATTGGTCTCATGACTGGCTGTGCAGGCAAACTGGTGGAGATGTGGGCTGAGGCAATGCCCAAGTCAGGGGTGGGAGGAGGAGCTGGGACCTGGGAAGTGCAGGTGGCCAGGCACAGGGAGTATGAAGTCTCTGCAGGTGGGGAGGCAGCAGGGGCAGGCTGGGGGGGTGCTGCAGTTTGGGTTGGCCAAATCAGGGGCTCCAAATTTGGGCTGAGGGGTGGGGCTGGGGAATATAAATGTAGCTGGGTGAATGTAGACTGAATCTTACCAGGGGGCCCCTGCTGTGCACGGCTATCTACTTGGGAAATTGGGAGAGCTCTCATCCTGGAGGTTGAGGAAGTTCTGAAAGTAACAGCCTTAGGAGGGGAAGTGGTGTCCCTGTTGATGGCCTGATGGTCTTAAGGAGGCTCCAAGATCTGGTGGGCAGATGTGTTTGCTGTGATGGTGGAAATTACTGCTGTGGAATTCATCTGCTTGCTGGTGGTAACAGAGATCTGTGGAAGGGCCTGGAAGAAGGGTGGGAGAGGAAAGAGGAGGAGGGGAAAGCACACAGGGCTGGCTCTCTTCTGAAAGGAGGCTGGAAGGAGACAGGTGTGGGGCTAGAAAGTGTTGGGGGTCAGAAGTGAGAAGTGCTGAAGCTACTCCAGAATGAGAAGAACCTCCTTTCTCATTAGGTAGAACGCCCAATATAGGGACAAAGTCGGTGGAAAAAAAGACAGTGGGGAGTTAGGGATTTTGGATATTTTTGGTGAGGGGTCAGGTGGACAGACAGGCAGGGGGGTCTGGCAGCCAACTCGGCCAAGCCAAGGACGGATGGAGGAGCTGGGACCTGCGAAGTGTAGGTGGCCAGGGACAGGGAGTCTGAAGTCTCTGCAGGTGGGGAGACAGCAAGGGCAGGCTGAGTGGTGCTGCAGTTTACCTTGGCCTCCGTTTTATCCTCCAAAGCCTCCATTTTCTCCTTGAAGAAGTTTTCTCTTCTGTTTACACCCCATGCTCTTCTCCAAGTTCCCCAGGTATCCCTCAATAGGCAGGCAGAGAAGCTTAGCAAGTGGAGAGCTCACCTCTCTCCCACATCAATCGCATCGTGGGGCCAGCGGCAGCAGCGGTGGAATCCACATTTTCCTTTCACAGGGCCTGTTGCTGGCAGCTCTTGGGGGAGAAGAGCTCCATGTTAGAAGAGCTGAAGGCTTCTTCTTTCCTGACATCTGCATCTCCTTCCCGGACATCAGCAAGCTTGGAGAGCTGGGCGGGTGGTCTTCATCCAGCACCTTGCGGGCCACCTTCTCTGGCAGCAGGGAGCAGCCGGGGCCGGGGCCGGGGCCGGGACCACTGCTGGAGCCGGGTCAGGCTTCCCAAGGGGAAGGCCACTCCAGCAGGGCTGTGTGAGCTGGGGGCCTCATGGCCCTCCTAGAAGGAGCTACTCACTGACTGGGCCTTCTCTCTGTAAAGAGTTTTTCCTACAAGTAGGGGTGGACATTTCCCTGCAGAGGCCCGGGCCTGCACCCAAAGGAGGTGAGGCCTCCCTGGGTCTCCAGGGCCCTGGATGTGGATGACACTTCCTTCTGGCTACAGGGGCCCTTTTCTTGTCATCCTGCCCCTGGGTCTCTCCGTGATGCATCTGCGTCACTGTTCTGGGCTCTTCTTTGGCCCTCCCCTCTGTCTCCTTCAGAAGCCTGGCTGCGACCTGCTCAAGTGGTGAAGGCAGTGGGCGGGCGACCTTGCAGCCAGGAGGAGGGTCCTCAGACCCTGGGTGCGGCAGCCTCCGGGAGTTCCCAACAGGCGGCTCGGAAGCCATAGCCTGCAGGAACCCAAGAGGGTCGCGCTTGTAGTGCGGGAGAGGACAAGGGGTGCCACACAAGCTGCCTGGAGATGAGGGCCTAGGAGGCCGCCGCGGGTTGAACAGGAATCAGAAAAGGCCTGGGTGTCCCGGCCAGGCGCAGAGGCCTTGAGGGTGAGGGGTGGGCCCTGGCCTGGGAGCCTGCAGCGAGACCAGGGAAGAAACATGTGAAGTAAATTGCCAGTCTCCAGTGAGTTGTGCGCCAGTGATACCGAGAAGAGGGACAGAAGCGGAAGTGACGCTCCTCTGTCATCCGCTCTTCGGTGGCCCGGCGCCCCCTGGTAGCTGAGACTCATGACATCCCCATGCGGATCCTGACAGAGGAGGACGCCAGGGAGCGTGGGCCCAGCGAAGGCTCCTAAAACAAGGTCAGCGAGAAAGGGCAAGGCCCCCTGCGGGGCCCAGCGAGACTCTCTAGCCCCGGGGACCCGGGGTTGTCCTGCTGCTGCAGAGGGTGAGTGGGCCCCTCTGTGGGGACTCTGGGGGAAGCGGGGCCTGATCTGCCAGAGCCCTTCTCGCCTGGCACCTGTCCTGGGCGCTGGCTTGATACTCAGTGGCCCTGTCTTGGCCGGCCCTGTCCCCTGGGTCACAGGGGCAGAGCCTGCTGGAAGCCAAACACAGGGCCATCCAGATCCTGCCAGGCTCCCCACGGGGCCTCTCCAGTCTCTCTGTGCTGCCTGGAGCCAGGCCTGCCTTCTCCATGGCCGCCCTGGCCGCTAGGGCCACCAGCTCCCCTGCGCAGGTTTCCAAGGAGAGGCCGTGGTGCCCTGACCTGACTGGATGCTGCCCCTACCACCTCCCTTCCTGGCAGGGTGTTGTCATTTCTTTTTACAAATTCCCTAAAACAACATTTAAGTCTGTGACCGTTCCTCAGGTGATTCAGGTGGCAGTGCCCCAGCCAGGCTTTAAACCCAAGCTGATTCCACAGCTCACGCTCTGGCCTGTGTGCCTCCTTATCGTGGTGACATCGTGTTTTCTCATTCTTTCCTGTAGCCCGTAGGGTACTTAGCATGGTGGCATATGTGTAATAAACACATGCGCACCTAGGAGGAGGTCTTTACCTTAACTCACAAGGAGGTCTTTACCTTAACCCACACAGGGCTCCAGTCCTCTAAGAAGATGTAGGGCAGGGACCATCAATTGTCACACAGTGTCATGTCACATTTCTCTTCTAATGGAGACTTGCAGCCCAGATGTTCTTTTTGGTCTTGTGTGAAGGATCTCATATGTAAAGATTATATTCTAGATCCATTTTGGTCTACCCTGAAAGAAATTCACCAGTGGATATTCCACATGGATAAGAAATCCAGTTTCTCTGGCCTTCCTGGAATATCTCTAGAAAGAAAATACATCATTTATTTGCCAGTTAATACTGGAACAATGTATTGGATTAAAATGTGATCAATACAATTTGATCATTGTGAACATGCCTGCTGGGCCCACTCTTCCCCACACATTATTGTCACGTAAATATCACTCTAGACCTTCTTATGACCAAGAGAAGATACATGCTTTTTAGTGACAGGACACACGAAATGTGTGTTACTGTCCTAGGATCTGGAAGGTTCAGCATGACAAGAAAGATTTGGAAAATCCTACACGACCTTCTCTAGTTTGAACCTTGTTTCTCAGGCTTATTTCATTGGCATGTTTTTCTTTTTTGGGGCTGACGTATATCAGACATATGACATGCAGAAGTTTCAGAACCAAGGACAATGATCTGTAAAACTATTTTTATATATTTTTTCATTTTAAAATATTTACTTAAAATAACATCGGACATAATTAACATACTACAAAATTGGTTTTAGCCCTCTGCTCATAAGATTCCTTTTATAGCATGTCAGAGCAAATTTGGAATTACATCCCCAAAAAAGGCTAAGGTCAGTGGAGCACAAAAAGCTTTGCTAAGATCCGAATTCTGTTTGAAAAAAAAAAAGGAGAAATACTATAAGCCCTTTCTAACATTTCCAGGGCAGAAATCATTTACAGATATGGCATTTAACCATAATTTCTTGTAATCATTTAGGGAGAGTTCAAATCAATTGATTTCCTTTGTTGGAACAAAAATTACAAGCTCGTACAAATTTTGGACAAAGATTTCACAGGAACTCTGAAAAAATGATGATTATAAGTCAGACTCATTTGAAAACCATAAATGACAGTCATGTTATTTCCATTTTTTCCCAAAGAGGAAAAATTCATCAAACATATAATGCATATTGGGGCTTCAGCACAATACAAATAAATTTGGGCAAAGATATTCTACAAAAAAATTACCTCTTTATTTTTCTTGTCCAGTGAGTAGAGGCACAATATATATTTTTTTGAGATATAGAATATTCTCTTACTTGTCCTCGTGAGGTTAAATAGCATTAGATAGATGGCAAGTTGTTATTCTGAGATCATTGAGTTTGCAGAAGCAAACATGTTGTGATAAAATTTGTCAAAGTGATATATTTTCTAAAAAAATTAATAATTAATAGAAATATTTTAATAATAACAGCAATTTATAGTTGCCAGGTGAGATTACCTTTAATTTGACAATTTTTAAAGCACCCATCTCCAGTCACATCAAATGAACCTGTGGCCAGCTTTGGATGACACTATGATAGTGACAGTAAACCATAGCTGGCAACCTGAGTTTGAACACTCTCACTTTCTCTTTTCTTGTCTTGATCACGGAAAATGTATTGTAAGTTATAGAAAGTTAACGTGGGAACATACAGAGTCCTCTGGACTCTACTGATCCACAGAGCGCATTAAATGAACTTTTTTTTCCCTAAAATACCTTTTGTCTCCTTGCCTTCAGTCACTATGCATTACTCTCCTGAGAACAAAAGTAATCTGAAAAAGGAATTTGAAGGAAAGAGACTTTATTCCAGTGAATAGTTTGAGAACTGCAGCCTCTGGTGTAAAATGAACGCGTATAAAACAAAGGAAGAACTTCAGTTTTTTTTCTTCCAATTTTAATTTTAGATTCAGGAGGTACAAATGCAGGTTTGTTACCTGGGTGTATTGTGAGATGTTGAAGCTTAGGGTACAAATGAGCCCATCACCAAAATACTGATCATGGTACCCAAGAGTTAGATTTTCAACCCTCCCCCCTCCCTCTCCCTTCTCGGAGACTCCAGTGTCTATCGGCTGCCATCTTTATATCCATGAGTACCCGATGTTTGGCTCCCACTTAAAAGTGAGAATATGCAGTATTTGGTTTAGTGTTCCTGTGTTAATTTGCTTAAGATTATGACATCCAGCTGCACCCATGTTGCTGCAAAGGACAAGATTTTGTTCTTTTTTATGGCTTTGTAGTATTCCATGGTGTATATGTAATGTATTTTCATTATCCAGTTCACCATTCATCAACACCTAGGTTGATTTCATTACTTTGCTATTGTGAATAGTGCTGCAATGAACATACACGCACATGTGTCTTTATAACAGAACAACTTATATTCCTTTGGGTATATACCTAGTGATGGGATTGCTGGGTCAAATGATATTTCTGTCTTTAGGTCTTTGAGGAATCACCACACTGTCTTCAACAGTGGTTGAACTAATTTACACTCCCACTAATAGTGTATAAGCATTCCTTTCTCTCCACAACCTCATCACCATCTGTTTGGTTTTTGTCATTGTTGTTGTTGTTTGACTGTTTAATACTATGCATTCTGACTGGTGTGAGCTGGTATCTCATTGTGGTTTTGATTTGCACTTCTCTAATTATCAGTGATGTTGAGCTTTCTTTCATATGCTTGTTGGCTGCACATATGTCTTCTTTTGAAAAGTATCTGTTCATAGCCTTTGCCCACTTTTTAGTTTTTTTTTTTCTTGTAACTTTCACTTCATTATAGATGCTGGATATTAGACCTTTGTTGGATGCATAGTTTGCAAAAGTTTCCTCCCATTCTGTAGGTTGTCTGCTTATTCTGCTGATCGTTTCTTATGCTGGGCAGAAGCTCTTTAGTTTAATTAGATCCCATTTGTCAATTTTTGCTTTTGTTGCCATTGTTTTTGGAATCTTTGTCATGAAATCTTTGCTCATCCCTATATCCTGAATGGTATTGTCTAGGTTGTTTTATAGGGTTTTTATAGTTTTGGGCTTTACATTTACATCTTTAATCCATCTTGAGTTAATTTTTGTATATGGTGTAAGGAAGGGGTCAAGTTTCAATCTTCTTCATATGGCTAGCCAGTTATCCTAGCACCATTTATTGTATGGGCAGTCCTTTTTCCATTGTTTGTTTTTGTTCAAAAAAGTTGTAGCAGAGGGACTCCTTCCTCTCTTATTCTGTGAGGTCTTCATCATGCTGATACCAAAAACTGGCAGAGGTATAACACAAAAAATAAAACTTCAGGCCAATATCCTTGATGAATATTGATGCAAAAATCCTTAATAAAATATTGGCAAACTGAATCCAGCAGCACATCAAAAAGCTTATCCACCATGATCAAGTAGGCTTTATCTCTGGGATGCAAGGTTGGTTCTACATACACAAATCGATAAACATGATTCATCACATACACCCATAACTAAAGACAAAAACCACATGATTATCTCAATAGAGGCAGAAAAAGCTTTCAATAAAATTCAACATTCACATTAAAAACTCTCAATAAACTAGGTATTGAAGTTACATACCTTAAAGTAATAAGAGCCATCTATGACAAACCCACAGCCAACATCATACTGAAGGGGCAAAAGCTGGAAGCTTTCCCCTTGAAAACTGGCACAAGATAAGGATGCCCACTCTCACCACTTCTCTTCAAAATAGTATTAGAAGTCCTAGTCAGAGCAATCAGGCAAGAGATAGAAATAAAGGCATCCAAATAGGAAGAGAGGAAGTCAGACTATCCCTGTTTGCAGAAAACATGTTCCCATATCTACAAAACTCCATAGTCTCAACCCAAAATCTCCTTCAGCTAATAAACAACTTCGCAAAGTCTGAGGATACAAAATCATGTGCAAAAATGACTAGCATTCCTATACACCAATAACAGTCAAGCCGAGAGCCCAATTGGGAATGAATTTCCATTAACAGTTGCCCAAACAAGAATCAAATACCTAGGAATACAGCTAACTAGGGAGGTGAAAGATCTCTACAAGGAAAACTACAAACCACTGTTCAAAGAAATCAGAGATGACACAAGCAAGTGGAAAAACTTTCCATGCTCATAGATAGGAAGAATCAATATCCTTACAATGGCCATACTGCCCAAAGCAATTCATAGATTCAATGCTATTACTATTAAACTATCATTGAGATTCTTCACAGAACTAGGAAAAACTATTTTAAAATTCATGTAGAACCAAAAAAGAGCTTGAATAACCAAGGTAATCCTAAGCAAAAAGAACAAAGCTGGAGGCCTCACACAACCCTGACTTCAAACTATACTACAAGGCTACAGTAACCAAAATAGCGTGGTACTCTTATATAATTTTCAAGAATCAACTGTCCATGTGAAAAGTGTTTAGATACTGCCATGGAAATTTGTTTTGTGCCTTGGTCTTTAATGTGTGATGGAGTGTTTTGACCTTGATGGTTTGAAAATAGATTAGGCCAGGCAGGTTTGTACAATAAACTGATGAAACCTGGGGAAAGGCTTAATACTTGCTGTATTCGTTTCCTGTGCATGTTGTAGCAAATTACCACAAACTTCATGACATAAAACAACCGAAATTTGTTATCTTACTGTTCTGAAGGCCCAAAGACGGAAATCAAAGTGTCAGCGGGGCCATATTCTCTACAGATGCTGTAGGAGAGAATCCATTCCTTGCCTCTTTTAGCTTCTGGTAGTTGTGGTGTCCTTGGCTTGTTGCCACATTACTTCCACCTCTGTCTTCATATCACCTTTCCCTTTGTATGTTCATAACTTCTTCTCTCAGTCTATCTCAAATTTTCTTCTCTGCGTCTCTTATAAGGACATTTGTCATTTAGGGCCCTTCCAGATAATACAGGATGGAAAATTCATCTCAAGATCCTCAACTTAATTATATCTATGAAAACATTTTTTTTTTTCCAAATGAAGTCACATTCACAGGTTCTAGGAATTAGGACATGGACATATTCTTGGTGGACCACCATTCAACTCATTTCACCAGCCATAAGATAACTTTGATTTTGGCTGATGACTGCAGTCTACAGCATAGGAGAGTGGCTGTTTCTGAAGAAGTGCAGGTAGCTGAGAGAATGAGTGAAGCAGAATGAAGAAGAGACCAGGAGGATCCTTATTATATAGAGACTTGGCACTGGACTTTAGGGTGTTTAAGAGTCTGTTGGGCAAGAAAATCTTGGGCAGCTGCCTGCCTTAGCTTACTTTTCAGGCAAAGCTTTTCCTAAGAAGGCTTGACTGAGAGACAGACTCAGTTGTAGGGAAATCAGGACTTGTTGGCATTGACACATGTGGCTTGCTGTAGGCTTGAGTGACTCCCTTTACCAAGTAGACTCAAGCTAATCTTAAACCTGTTCATTACATGAGAGAAAAATGTTCTCTAAAAAGTAGCTTTATTTGTTCCATATGAGTCAATAGCAGGAGGCAGTGAAAACATCTATTTTGGCATAGGACTGTAAACTTGACACACCAGAGGCTGCAGATGCAATATTATCAGGTAGAACCCATAATCAGTTCAGTACTAAAGTGTAAGCAAGAGAGTGATCAAAAAGGAAGTATAATTGAAGACTGAAAGACAAATTCATGGTGTTAAATTAACCTCATGCTAAAAGAATCTTCCAACTTCTAAGTTCACAGGTCAAAAATTTCAAGTAAGTGACATAAACTGATGGACCTCCTAGTGAGGCCAAAACCAAACGGACTTTATCTTTCTCTCAAATGCCATTGAGTTCCTGCTACGTTCTTTGACCACATTCTATACTGGATTCTTGGAACAAAATCTTGCCTAGTTTAATTGCTTCTAGGGCTGGGAGTTGGCTCACTTTCTAAATTTCTTGGTACTGGAGCTAATGCTGTTAAATATTATTAACTATTTGGACTCTTTAAAAACATGGTTTATGAGAGACTTGCATTAAACTGATAAGACATCTGAGGCCCTGGAAGACCTACACTCACATCAGTGAGAGACAGCCAAGTAGCAAATATTAAAGGAGACCTTAGTCCCACTGAGGTACAGACAACCCTGCCACTGAGAATGAACCAAATAAGACACTTGGGAGGCTTATTTATGGACCTTTCAAATTTTTGACTTTTAACCCACAATGACAAGGAAATTTGATTTCAAACTTGGACTTTAACACTTTAGGGCCTTAATTTGTAAGATGGTTTAATATATGCCCTTTAATTTCTCCCTGAAGAGTTTGATAATGGGAAGGGCTTACTTTTAAATATGGACATCGATATCACCCTTAAATTACATTATTTAAATAACTTTATATATATTTCACCTTAATTTGTCATTTAACCTCTTTGTCATATTTCTATAGCTAGATGTATGTTAGGATGGGTAATAGAATAGAAAGTTGATTTTAATCATTGGATATTAATAGCCTTGGAGATGATTTAATTAATGCATTTTTTTCACCCATTTCAGAGACTTCTGGGACAAAAATCTAGGTTGCCTACCAGAAGTCCCAGGGAGTTACTCACATGAGTAGCCTCATGAAAATGGGAGCAGGGATATTCTGATGAACCTCTGATCCTTTCTTCCGAAGGGGTTAGCCATGCTCTATTGACTATGAGCTTAAAGGCATAGTTCAATGGATTAAAAGAATTAAGAGCAGCAGAGAATTAGTGACAACTTTTTATTTTTATTCCTAATGTTGTTTCCATGAGAAGGGAATTTGATTAGTATACTTCTGACCACTGGTGGTTGGTGAAATGCCCTGTCTAACTGGATACTTGGAAAGAATAACTGGCCATGCTTTGTTTAGCTCTTTCTTTTCTTAATCTTGGGAGGCAGCCTGCCCATAGACACAAATGCCATAAACATTTATCTTTCATGCCACATAGACGTAAGTCTTATATAGGCATGCGTCTCTCACATGGGCTTGCCTAGAACCAACTAGCTGCAAGAATGGGAAAGTCTGTACAATTCTGGAGTTCAGTTAGCCGATTCATTTGGCTGGCTCATTAAACCATGTTTCCAACATGAGCTTTATTGATAAGAAGGTGACAGCAGGGCTAGTTATAATGTTTGGGGCCTAGTGAAAAATGAAAATGCAGGTACCTTGTACAAAAGGCAAGGAAAAAGTACTGTAAAAGGTATTTTCCCTGGGTGGAATAGTGTCCCCCCAAATTCATGTTCACCTGGAACTGGAGTGTAACTTTATTTGGAAATAGAGAGGATATTTTTTTCAGATGTAATCAACTTACAATGAGGTCATACTGGATTAGGGTACTTCAAAGCCAATGACCAGTATTCTTATAAGAAAAAATATTTAGAAACACACAAACAAACAGAGAGAGAAGATGGTCATGTGCTGGTGAAGGCAGAAACTGAAGTAACACAGATAGGCTACCAAGGAAGGGCAGGGATTGTTGACAACCACCAGAAAGTAAAAGAGACAAGGGACGATTATTCCTTAGAGACTTTGAAGAGAACATGACCCTGCCAATACCTTGGTTTTTAGACTTCTCGCCTCCAGAGCTTTAAAATAATAATTTTCTGTTGTTTTAAGTCACACAGTATGTGGTACGATCACCCCTCTGTATCCACAGATTCTGCATCTGGGGATTCAACCAACATCAAATCTAAAATAACAATACAACAATAAAAAATAATTCAAATCAGAAAACAATACAGTATAACAGCTATTTACATTACATTTACATTGTATTAGGTATTACAATTAATTGAGATGAGTTAAAGTATAAGGGAAAATGTGTGTTGGTTACATAGATACTATGCCACTTATATAAGAGACTTGAGTATCCCCGCATTTTGGTATTTGTAGGGGTGCTGGAACCAATTTCCCACAGATACAGAAAGGCAACTGAGTTTTGCTATGGCAGACCTAGAAAAGTAATATAGCATTAAAAGATAAAGGGCCAGGCATAGTGGCTTGCACCTGTAATCTCAGGTACTTGGAAAGCTAAGGCAGGAGGATTGCTTGAACCCAGGAGTTCCAGACCAGCCTGGGTGACATAGTGAGACTCCATATCTAAAAAGCCTTTAAAAAAATTAGCCAGATGTCATGGCATGTGCCTGCAGTCCTAGCTACTCAGGAGTCTGATGAGAGGGAATTGCTTGAGCCCAGGAATTTGAGACTGCAGTGAGCCATGATCATGCCACTGCACTCCAGCCTGGTTGACAGAGCGATAAGCTGTCTCTAAAATAAATAAATAAATAAATAAAATATAATAAATAAATAAATAAAGCTTTTTCCTTTCTTCTGTGGTCTTTTAACTTCCATGGGCTTTTTTATTTGGTATTTAATATGTTTCTAAGTAAATACAAATTAAAATTTAAAATTATTAGTGTGGGTTTTACCATTCCTCTTTATATCAAGCAATGCTAGTTTTACATGTAAATATAAGAATAGTTATCTGATGTGCAAAATTACCAAGAAATCACAGGATCCCTATTTTGTTGCTTGTATATGTATACAAGTTTCTTTTATTTTTAACCAAAGCAGTGAAAATGCTCTACAAACTAACTCAACTGTTTTCATCTTGTTTCTTGATATGTACACATTCTACCAAAACTGTCTACCTCAGCTTACTGATGAGTAAAGAAGGACTAAAAGGAAAAGCAACTATGGGTTGCTGTCTCTTCCCCTTTCTGTCATCAATTTCAGAATAAGTGGTTGGCTAATACTGGAAAACAACATGAGTAAGAAAGAATATGATGGAGAATGTGGCTTCTTGGAGCTGTCAACACCTTCACTTAGTCATAGATGACTGGTTGACCCTTAGCTCCTCTGAGAAATTTTCTACAGGGGATTTTGAGCCTTAGATTTACTACAGTTAAGGGTTTTAGATGCTGCTATTAAGGATTTTAATAGAAGAGTAATCTAGCCTGTTCTAAAACAAAGTTTAGACTAATGCAGGTGGCTGCATCAGTCTCATCCTCCTTGAGCCATTGAATGCCCTGCCCCAACTAAATTATAAACTTCTTGTAGTCAGGTTTTATAGCTGTTTTTCTCTTAATACCTAACCATACCCAGAATAGAAGATGCCTTCTATGAACATTTGTCGATTTTTTTTTTTTTTTTTTTGACACGGAGTCTCGCTCTGTCACCCAGGCTGGAGTGCAGTGGCGCAATCTCGGCTCACTGCGACCTCCGCCTCCCTGGTTCAAGTGATTTTTCTGTCTCCGCCTCCCGAGTAGCGGGACTACAGGCAAGTGCCACCACACCCAGCTAATTTTTGTATTTTTAGTAGAGATGGGGTTTCACCATATTGGCCAGGCTGGTCTCAAACTCCTGACCTCATGATCCACCTGCCTCGGCCTCCCAAAATGCTTGGATTACAGGCGTGAGCCACCGTGCCTGTCCTGTCAATATAATTTTAAATAACATAACTACATGCATGTTCTCATTTCTCTCTGGGAAAGGAGGATAAATTCCACAACATTCAAACATAAAGCCCTTATATTCCCTGAACCTAAAGATCTATAAATAGTTAGCATACCTTTCCTCTCACTGCAATATACTCTAAGATGGTTCCATCAATGGTCATTAATTGTTTTAAAGTGCAGAGAAATAACGACCAAAAGAAATTGCTGATCAAAAGAACTTTCACCAAATAAAGACTAAAAGTCAAAAAGTCAAATTAATGCTGGATTTATGACTATTATATATTATAAAGAATATTGATGAGAAACATCGCAGTGCTGATTGCTATTATCATCTTTTCACTTTCCATTAGAGTTGTTTATATTATTTTTATTGGATTTTATTCAAGTTATTAAGGTTTTTATTATATTCAAATTTTAAAAATCTCTTGAAATGCTAACACAAAGAAAAATGAGTCAGAACACGAAAAATGTTTTAGACAAGTTGACAACATATATTCTTTGTTCATTTCTCTTTTTTAGAAAAATTTCATCCTATTCACACCTACATGTACAAGACAGTGAATAAAATATAACAAATCACCCTATAGAGATGAAAAATAAGACACGTTGGTTCTGGAAACTTCTGTATTATACCTAGTATCTCAGTGTATTTGGCAAATAAGAGCATCTGGAAATATTCTTTAAATTTTTCTATTTTATGATTTGGTTGATAATCTCATAATAAAAAGTCATTTTGAGACACTTGGAGAAATATTTTAACATTTGGTATTTGAGTATTCCTATCTGTTTTCTCTATTTTTTTCATTGCCCTATAGTGATCTTTTAGGATAACCTCCCACTCCTCCCACCTACATACTTGCTGCACTCTACATGCCCACACATATGCCAAACAGTTTTTTGGTGACAGATTAACATGAATTTGGTTGAGCTTGAAAGGCTATAAAATATATAGCTTTTACACTTCAATATTTTTAACATGCTTTTTGGAAGTTATCCTAGTTTGAGCCCAAGTGCCATTAGCTATAAAATGAATTTCAAATATGCCTTTTGGTATGCATGATAAAATAGGGAGGTCATATTACTGGGAGTCTATTTACATGGACAACTGGAAATCAATCCGGGAAATAATTTATTATAACACAGTTGGACACAATCGATCAATGTAACAGAATAGAGATCCTATAAATAGACCCACATATGGGGGACCTGCCCCAATAATCACGTAGGTTCTTTTCTATTTTCCTGAGCGTCGGCTGGCTTCAGAAATAAAAGGCCAGAGTACAAAAGAGAGAAATTTTAAAGCTGGGCATCCGGGGGAGACATCACACGTTGGTAGGATCTGTGATGCCCCACAAGCCACAAAAACCAGCAAGTTTTTATTAGGGAGTTTCAAAAGGGGAGGGAGTATACGAATAGGTGTGGGTGACAGACATCAAGTACTTAACAGGGTAATAGAATATCACAAGGCAAGTTGAGGCAGGGCGAGATCACAGGACCACAGGACCGAAGCGAAATTAAAATTGCTAATGAAGTTTTGGGCACCATTGTCATTGATAACATCTTATCAGGAGACAGGGTTTTGAGATCAACCGGTCTGACCAAAATTTATTAGGCGGGAATTTCCTCTTCCTAATAAGCCTGGGAGCGCTATGGGAGACTGGAGTTTATTTCACCTCTGCAATCTCGACCATACGAGACAGGTACGCCCTGGGGGGGCCAGTTCAGAGACCTACCCCTAGGTGCGCATTCTCTTTCTCAGGGACGTTCCATGCTGAGAAAAAGAATTCAGCGATATTTCTCCCATTTACTTTTGAAAGAAGAGAAATATGGCTCTGTTCTGCCCAGCTCACCAGCGGTCAGAGTTTAAGGTTATCTCTCTTATTCCCTGAACAATTGCTGTTATCCTGTTCTTTTTTCAGGGTGCCCACATTTCATATTGCCCAAACACACATGCTGTACAATTTGTGTACTTAACACAATTATTACAGGGTCCGGAGATGACCCTGTCATCCTTCTAGGCTGACAGGATTAAGAGATTAAAGTAAAGACAGGCATAGGAAATCACAAGGGTATTGATTGGGGAAGTGATAAGTGTCCATGAAATCTTTACAATTTATGTTTAGAGATTGCAGTAAAAACAGGCATAAGAAATTAAAAAAGTATTAATTTGGGGAACTAATAAATGTCCATAAAATCTTCATAATCCACGTTCTTCTGTCATGGCTTCAGCCGGTTCTTCCGTTTGGGATCCCTGACCTCCCGCAACACCCACACATATAGGAACAACTGACTTTCACCAGAGGTACAAAAACAATTCAGTAGAGTAAAAGTAGTCTTTTGACAAATCCTGCTGGACACATGTAGTGTATGAGTAAAGTGCATAAATAGCCATTGCAAAAAAAAGAATGAATTTTGATCACGACCTGTTACTACATAAAACTTAACTCAAAATAGACCAAAGACCAAAATGTAAAACATGAATCTATAAAATCTGTTTTTTGTTGTTGTTGTTGTTTTTCAGACAGAGTCTTGCTCTGTCATCTAGGCTGGAGTCCAGTGACATGATCTTAGCTCACTGAAACCTTTGCCTCCTAGGTTCAAGCAATTCTTCTGCCTCAGCTTCCCAAGTAGCTGCGACTACAGGTGTGTGCCACCACATCTGGCTAATTTTTTTGTGTGTGTATTTTTAGTAGAGATGGGGTTTCATCATGTTGGCCAGGCTGGCCTTGAACTCCTGGCCTCAAGTGATCTGCCTGCCTCGGCCTCCACAAGTGCTGGGATTACAGTCATGAGCCACCATGCCTGGCCAAATCTATAAAATTTCTAGATGAACACGTATAGAAACTCTTTGTGATCTTGAGTTAGCCAAATATTTCCAAGAGGCAACACCAAAAACAAGATCTATAAAGGAAAAAAATGTTAGATTTCATAAAAAATTTTTAAATGACTGCTCTTTGAAAGACATTAGTGAAAGAATGAAAAAACAAGGCACAGATTGGGAGAAAATATTTGCAAATCATATATCTGAAAAAAATTTTATCTATACCATATAAAGACCTCTCAAAACTCAATAATGTAAAAACTAAAAAAAAAACGTAGGAAAAAAATTTGAAGAGACTTTCCCAGGAAAGACATGTAAATGGCAGATAAGCACATGAAAATTTTCTCATCATAATCATTAATTAAATGAAGATGAAAACCATAAGGAGATACCACCATATACGCATTGAAGAGCTACACTTAAAAAGTCTGGCTGTACCAAGTATTGGTAAGGAAGAACAGTAACTGGAACTCTTCTACACTGCTAGTGGTACAATCACTTCAGAAAACAGTTTGGCAGTTTATTTAAAAGTTGAACATATATCTATCATATGATCTCGCCTTTCTATTATTTCTTTTATGTTTATACAAAGCCTTGTACATGAATGTGCATAGCAGCTTTGTTTTTAATAGCTGAAAACTATAACCCAAACATTCATCAACAGGAAAATCAAGCAAATAAATTGTGGTGGACCCATACAATGGAATACTACTGAACAACAAAAAGGAATAGACTATTGATGCACAAAAAAAAATACATTATTCTCAAAATAATTATGCTTTGTGAAAATAGCCAGACAGAGTCTGTACTGTATGAATGTATTTATATACATTTCTGGGAAAGGACAACACGTCCATAGTGATGGAAAGATCAGCGCTGACCTTGGTATGTGGAGGGACAGAATGGGGAAAAGTACAAGAGAAGACCTATGAAGAGCATAAGAAAACTTTTGTGGGTGACAAATTGTACACTTTCTTGATTGTGTTAACGGTTTCATGGGTATATACATATGTCAAAAGTTATCAAATTGTAGACTTTAAATATGTGTGATTTGTTGTATGTCAATTATATTTTAATAAAATGTATATTTTTAAGTTGGGCATAGAAGTGTGTTTCAACAAAAACATACCAGTTGAGAGTAGAAAAGTCAAGTCCAGTATGGTGTCCGTTAGTTGAATTTTCCTGTACTTTATTTCGCTACAAATATATACCCAGATTCTTTTGAGAGATGGGGCTGTTAAGAAAGTGGAATAAAGCAATATTCATTAATGGTATCTCAGCAACAGTTTTTTATGACCCTCTAACAACATGTCACCCAAAAATGGGAAAATTAAATGCATTCCACATCTACTCAGTACATCTTACAGCTTCATTTCATTGAGCACTTGAAGATCATAGCTCTACTATGGCCCATTAAAGGCTCTAGTGCAAGCTTGTCCACCTTACAGCCCATGGGCTACATGTGGCCCAGGATGATTTTGAATGTGGCTTAATACAAATTTGTAAACTTTCTTAAAACATTTTGGATTTTTTTCACAATTTTTTTTTAAGCTCATCAGCTATCATTAGTGTTAGTGTATTTTATGTGCAGCCCAAGACAATTCTTCTTACAGTGTGGCCCAGGGAAGCCAAAAGATTGAACACTCCTGCTCTAGTACATGTCTCTGGGAGCAGTGATACCCAGTGGCAGTGGTGGCATATGATGATAAATGATTTGACTGTACCTGCTGATGACTGGTGAGATGTCTTATAGCTTTGTGCATATGGAGACTGTGCAACCATACCTGGAGAAGAGGAGCAAGAAAACCAGAAATTCCCATGGAAATGGAGAGAATTTTGTTGGTATTGCTTTAGTAAACATGGTTTATACACATAAATCATCATTTTCACAGATAAATGCATTTCTAGTGATTGTAGGATATAAAGTGCTTAAATGAGCCCTAAATGATTGCCCCCAAATTTCTTGGACATGTGGCGCTTCACTGGATTGAGTGAAGATGAATTATTAACCACTAGCAGAAGGGCAACAGGTATAATGTGCTCTCATATTTTTATTTCTCAAGAGACGTTTTCTTAATTTGTTATGTTTAATTGATATTTCCAGTTATTCCAAAAAGAGAAATGTAAAAGTGCCTTCATTCTCAAATAATTAGGAGATTAGGAAACCATACTGGTAATCCTAAACCTCATATTTGAAGTGCTTCCAGATTTAAGCCTTTTGAAGTGGAATGTTTTCTCAATTGCTTTTAAAACAAATTATTGTTATTTAATCTTCTTTGAATCACAGTGCTCCTACAGGGAATGAATATGCCAAAACAGATAAGAACATCTATTTTGAAAGGGCTTTCTATTTCAAGTTTAATAGTCTCCCAAAGTTTATATAACAGAGTCCCAAGCTGTTGCAAAGGTTTGACAGGCATGTTTCTCTGCAATTCTGGGATTTATGTTAGTTAGCTTTGCAGATAAAGCAAATAAAACAGACTGAATTCCTAAATAACCAGTGATGCCAGTTTTTATTAATATTCTTAGTGGTGGCAAATACTCTTTCTTGCTCTTGTGGTTTAGCATTCCTCATTTCACTTTTTTTTTTTTCTTCTTTGGGGAATACCTGACCAACTGTAAGACAAATCAAGCTTATTTTTAGTCATTAGAACTTGGATTACCCCTTTCCTCTTTTTTGATTCCACAATAACACTGGATTCACTTTGGCATCTTTAAGATATGTTCATTTGGTAATATCAGACTGCATCTTAAGGAAGTGCATATAATTAAACTAAGGACAATTATGTGTGCAATAAGCTTCGGCTAGTTAGACACTTGCATCCAATCATTTTACATATTTTTATTGGTGACTCTTCAAAGATTTGCTAACATGATTAACTTTCACTGAGTAGGATGGCTGGCTGCCTAAATCATTCACCTGATGATCCTGATTCTTGTCAATGTAGTGAAGGTACTTAGAGGCTCAACACCAGGTTGACCCCACCTGCCTGAGAGCCTCCAAACTCTACTGCATGAAGCCAGTGTTGAGCAGGCACCTGAGAAAGAGATGCATAGATTCCCAGTGAGCGATGGGGTGGCAGGGAGTGTTGTGGCTGCAAAGTACTATGCTCCTCACTGAAGCATGTCTTAATGTTCAGTGTCAGATATCAGTTATTCTGACCATTCACACCACACGATTCCTCATTCATGTGTTAAGTGATTTGCCTGTGGATAGGCCCCAAATCTTCCAGGACTCTTTTGTAAAGTAAGCATATATAGTAGTGATGTCATCTCCTAGAAAATAATATTAAATGGGGACAGGCAAATAAATAGTTGACATGAAACCTGCAGCTAAGGCTTTAAAATATGGGTAAGGAACTGCTGGACACTTCTTTACAGAATATGTTTTCAAACTGGCTCAAGGAATATGAGGCTTTTATTTAAATTTGAATTATTTTTAGGCAAATGCCAAATTGCATGATATCTTACAGATTCAATTTTTGAAATTACTTACACTCAGTCCCCTGCCCCTGCCATTGACACGTTTTACTAGGCCTTAAAATTACTGTTTGGTCTCTAATAATCCTCATGCAACAATAGCTTACCTGCAAATAGCTTACCATGAGAGTCCTGGGGATCTGTTGTTCTTGGCTTCTTTATTAGTGTTGTTTATAATCGTTTTCACCAGTGCATAGGGAGGAGCTTAGAGTAGCAGTTAGAGAACCTGATTCTCTGTCTTCTTAGCTGTGTGAATCACTACATGTTTCTGGAATTTAGTTTTCTCATTTATAAAATGAGATAAGGATATCAGGCCTGCCTACTACATAGGATTGTTTTGAAAGTCAAATTAAACAATGCATTTACTGTAGGGTAAATGCACCTGATAGCGATAAATTAAGCATAGCCTTAGAATGACCCTGCTTGGCAGATGCACCTGAATGTGTATTCTGAGCTAGGGAATTTGAGATTGGCCAATCCGGAGAGGCCAATCCAGAGATATGTTCCTTTCCTATGAGGAATGTCTAAGCTCCTGTCCTGTCCTATCCTGTCCAGTCCCATGAACACAGGCTGTACATGAGAGTGTGTTTTGGGTTAAATGAAGGTTGCCAGGTGGAGGTCATTAAGGGGAGAATGTTAACTGAAAATGCTATAAAAAGTGCATGCTGTTTGCTAGCAGTTGCGGTTTTTCTGCCCAGCTTGCTGTCACTGGGCTGTGCAGTTACCTTGTCCAGCCCACACCTCTGGACTCTCTCCCTGTATGTAAACCCCTAATAAAACTCTATGTCTTGGTTGCTGGCTCTGGGTCTCCTCCTCTGCCTCTTGAACCTGGTGCCTTCCTTTCAGTACAACACTTAAACATCTTGAAAATTGTCATGTGCTATATGAATACACAACATCAGTACTACTATTTATTACTATTGTTTTTATTCCTATTTCTACCACATTGTGAATAATAACACTGGGTGAGCTACTATCCAGTAAATTCTCATCATTATCAGTGAGTCTGATCCATGTTGCACAATAGTTTATATATCTATTTTCTGTTTTGAGGGCAGCTTCCAGTTGAATATTTATTAATACCCAGAAATAACTATGGAATAAAGCCTCATTAGAGAATGAAAGAGGAAAATATTTCAAATGGACAAAGAAACAAAATTTTTAAAATGCATAAATTGTGTATTCCTGCTGGAGAAATTATACATTTAGATTCTCTATTTATATCAGACTATAGTATTGTAAGAGATTAAGTCATTTGATATATTTATTGTGATTTCAAAACTCAAAGGGATTGACTGTTCGTTAGAGGAAGATGAAGTACGTGCTGGTTAGAACCCTTTGTGAGGCTTTATCTGTGAGAATCATAACATGGCTCAAACCCCGTGGACACTCAAAATCTCTGCTAACATTTTTTGTTAGAAGTAAATAACTTAACACCAGCTTTCTGGAATTCTGTACCTGAAATTTCTGAGCAGCTTGATATTCTAGTTTATCCCTGAAGGGCATTATTAGTGACTCCATTATAAAAAGAAGTGCAGAGATAATATATGTGTCTCTATAGTTTGCATGCTGAGTAATGACCAAGGCGAGAGAATATTTCCACAGGCTGGTAATGGGGAAGCTTTGCTTCCTTGTAGTTCCACATCAGCCACACCTATAGCTGTCCTGACACTGTAGCATCATACATGTGGCCTAGAGGGAAAACTGATTCTGCACATAGCATTTGTTTCCCCAGCCACAGAGGGTAAAAGAGAGAGTCAAGCCTCAGCAGGTGGGTCTCAATCCAGACAGAAACAAGGCTGATGATCAAATAAGCCTATAACAACTGAATTTAAGCAAGACCAGTTAGCTGAGGAGCAGGCAGGGGAAGAGGTATCTAGCTCAGGGTTAAACTGCTGTCAGGGGCTCAAGTCCCCTGAGACCACAGCTAGGCCTGTTGAAGGCCACTGCTCAGCCATGACAAGGAGTGAAGACCTTCCTTTAAGAATCAATTAGTGGTTTGTCCCTGTGAGAACATGTAGGTGATTCAAAGCTCTGGGCACAACTGTTCACCTGGTATCTGTGACTAATGTAGCCTAAAGGAACATTTTCTTTTATATTGTTGTGCAATAACATAATCTGAGGATCTGTTGTTTTTCTTGCAAAACTCAAAAAAAAATTTCACAGAAAGCATTTGGCTTTACAGAAAGTGAAGGAAGTATTGCTTACTCTGTATCATGACTTGCTTGAGAATCAAGAAATAAGAATTTTGCTGTGTGAGAAGCTAACATCAGCAACAGCCTCTCCCTCTTCCACCCACATCCCAACATATACCACCTCCAGCCAGTCCAGAGCTCCACTGGCACTCTCATACAGGAGCTTTTTCATTACCGAATCCCAGACACCCCATTCAATTATTAAAGAACGCCCTGTTATATTTATTACAGAGGTGGCTGATATTGCTGCCAATTGTCGAATTTCGGTTTCCTGTGGTTGATTTTCATGCATGAGGAACACACGGCTGCTGGGCAGGCGCCAGCACTCCATCAATCTCTCCAGGCTGCCTCAACCTCAGGATATGTAAGAGTAGCGGATAAATTGGAAGATCAATGACTTGTCCCTCCTGCTGCACCAGCTGCTATTGAGAAATTAATATGAGGATCACTATAAATAAAAGATAAAAGATGATATGGCTTACAGTGTAAAATATTAAGGCTGGACACAATGTGCTGGAGGAATCCAAACCAAAATCTAAGCAAATTAACCCTGTAAGGGCCTTCTACCACCTTTCTGGAAATCGAGTTTGAGAGCATGCTGTAATGTGATATGGGTTTCTTTATATACTTGATAGAGTAAAAGGAACATTAATGAAATAGTGTCCCTTCTCTTTTCTATGTAGAGTTTTTGGACTTGAAGGGATTACAGAAATTATTTATTCCAGTCAACTCATTTAACATGAGAAAACTGCAGACCAGAGAATTAAGTGGTTTGCTCAAGTTTTTGCAGCTAGCTGGTGACAGACCTGCTAATTGGCCTCCGTTCTAATGTTCAATCTTTTTTTTTTTTTATCAAGCCACCTCCTATCACAAAGGCTCTTAATAAACTCTCATTTTAATGCTCTCTAGGGCTATCCTAAGAAAAGCGCTAATTTGTAATCATGCCAGAAGCAGTAAAAGATGGTGGTATTTCTTAATATGTACTCAAGACCAAAGATCTATCTGTGGCATATAATAAATGTTTGACAGATATCATTTACAAAGCACATTTGCTTCTGAGCATCGCAGGGGACGTTATCCATGTTTCTCCTGGGGCTTAAGAAATGAAACAGATGATCAGACTCAAGAACATATGCAGAGCCCAAGAGGGAATTGGAGGAAGAAAAAGAAAAAATACCAGAGGTAATACGAGAACACTAGTTGTGGAAAAGATAAGGCCTTGAGGGGCAGCAATTTGACATCAGAATAGAAGCTGAAAGCTGAAGTTGAAGAGTCACAGGTTAATTTTGTTCGAATCTTGAAAAGTCTAAATTCAGTTTTTGGCTCTGGTGCACCATGTGCCTGGGTTAATTTGGGTGGCTCAATCCCAAAGCAGCTCTGAACCCCAAAGCAGCTCCTCTGAATTCCCAGTTTCAAGTTCCACTTTGTCCCTGCTGGGCATCTCGAGATATGGGAAACAGGGCTGTTATAATTGCCAGACAGCTGAGTTCTGTACATACCTTGATTTGCAATTTTTTTTTGGCTGCTTCTCAGGACAACTGGTGGAGATTTAGATTCCTTAAAATGCAGTTATGAATCTATTGGCCTCAACTCTATTTCTACCCATGAATTCATTTGTACTTGGCAAAGACGACTTAATTTCTCATTTGTTATGTCATTTAAACCTCTCTTTAGAGCCTCTCCTCACTCTTACCTGTTAATAATCGGAAGTCAGCTACATGAAACGTTCAATTTGGGTTCCATCTCCTCTGAAGAAAAATGCAGTTAAAAAAAAAATAAGAGGATTGGCCAGCCGCGGTGGCTCACACCTGTAATCCCAGCACTTTGGGAGGCCGAGGCAGGCAGATCACCTGAGGTCGGGAGTTCGAGACCAGCCTGACCAACACAGAGAAACCCCTTCTCTACTAAAAATATAAAAAAGTTAGCCAGGCATGGTGGCACATACCTGTAATTCCAGCTACTCGGGAGGCTGAGGCAGAATTGTTTGAACCTGGGAGGTGGAGGTTGCGGTGAGCCGAGAGTGTGCCATTGCACTCCACCTGGGCAACAAGAGCAAAACTCCGTCTCAAAAAAAAAAAAAGAGGATGATGATTTTATTTAAAACCAAATCATCTACTGAGTGACAGAGGCTGATTCTGCCTTTAGTAGGTTAGAAAGATCCCCAATCTCAAACTCTTACTTTTTCTAAAAAACAAACAAACAAACAAACAAACAAAAAACTGTCAGTGCTGTTTCTTAAGGATCAAAAAGTATGCATTACAAAAAAAAAAAAAAGAAAAAAATTAGAGATCAATGCCTGCTATCCCTGAAGTACCTGCCTCAGTTGAGAAATGAATATAAAGATCATTATAAATAAAAGATAGAGGTGATACAGCTTTTGGAGTAAAATATTAAGCCAGTCACAGTGTGATGTATCAAGTTTAACCAAATTAACCTGTGGGATAAACAGGGGCTTAGTTTTTGTTGCACTTGAAAAATGAACTATTATGAAAAAAAAAAAAAAGCTCGTATATGAAAAAGAGGTATCTGGGGCTCAAAATTGAGAATGCAGTTCCTCTCCTTTGAGGTCGTCTCTCTCAGACACCTGCATGAGATTTGGAAAATGCTTTCCCCTGAGCAACAAAGACAGAGTAATCACTCAATCTTCTGCAAAGGTGCACTAACTTATCTTATTGGTTGATATGGTAGCTGCAAGCCATGTTTAGGGGATGGAGTTATTTTTTGCATTTCCATCCAAAAGCTTCCCTCAGAAAATATGCTTTCCATTGGAATGTACACAAATCATTTTTCTAATATACCATTCATTAGATTAATGTTACTATTAGAGCTGCATAGAGCACATATGTGACTTGAGCGTTTTTCCAGAAATGCATTATATAACACAGGGATTTCTAATTCATAATTGCAAAGGTTTCAAAACAGCTCCAGAGGAGACTTTAGAAACAGGCTAGCACCAATGAATTTTTCACCCTTTTGCCTAGTCTCCCCAAATTGTGTCTCTTTTCCAGAAAATGAGATATAAATAAAATCTTGGTCCAGTTGAAGCAATTATTTTGACCTGTTGAGATAGACAGCCAGAGTTTTTCTCTAAGTCTGTTGGGTATAGATTCCTTTTCCTGCATTTTTTGACCTTCTCTCTAACCCTGAAAGAATATAGATGGGTTGGGTGACTCACATCCACTTTTGGAGTAATGCACTGAATTATTTAGCATAAGCAATGGTGGAAAGTGGAGGAGTAAGCGAGGAGAAATAATTTTAAAATATCTTTAGCTGTAGGAAAGTTGGCCTACCTACACAAGAGTAAATATGGCATGTGTAGTGATTCAAATATTCAAAGATGTCTGTTTTAGCAATAAAGACCAGATCTGGACACAGTCCCTGGCACAGTCAGACATACACCTGCACGTTCACTATATCAAAAGAACCACAGAAGTGTGTTGAAAACTGCTTAAGTGGGAGACATAAACACAAGTACAGATGAACGGACAGGAATTCAAGGCTTTAAATGCTGGACTGCTGGCAAAATCCTCAGCAGGGTAAGCTCCAGCCAATTTTCAGTTGTGAGACACTAAGTTCACATTGCAGACATGCGAGAATGTTTGTTCTTTCCTGCCTGATATTTTAGGGAGGATATTAAACACCCCTGTTAAATGTCTGCCAGTGATTGCCAGAATTAAGCTTTTGAAAATGATGGCTGTGATCTTTAATAGGGTTGTGCCCTTGTCAAGACTCTCAGGCAGAATTTCCAATGTAATTTCAAACCAGATATTTCTTTTGGATGATGTGCATGTCTGACTCACTGCAAGAAAACATCCGTGTATAGTTGAAGTTAGGAACCAGCTGGTGTAAATTTGTATGTTATCTCATGACCTGACTTTTTAGCTACTTTTTGTTCTTGTATTGTGGCTAAGCTTGACATTGTCTCAGGGCCTTTGCACTTACTGTGTAAAAATAATATTGTTATTCTTTTTCTAGAATAACATTTTAGAATAATTGTTTTCTAGAATAATATTTCCAGAAAAATCTCTATAAATTATTCCTTTCTATTCCTTGGCATGTGACTTAAATGTCACCTCCTAAAAAGTCATTTTCTTGATGATCCAGTATCTCAGCTTAGTCACAATTGTATTACCTTAATTCATTTCCTTTGAACCACTTATCAATGTTTCAAGAACGGTAACAGAATAATCATAAAAATAATGACTATCTTCATTTATTTGTATTTAGATAGACTTCTTCTCAAAGAACGCAAACTCCATGATGGCAGAAATTGAATTTCCTTTTTATTCCCTGTCTATGCCAGCCTTGGAACAGTGTCTGGCTTAGTGTAGTCACTCAAGGTTTGCTGATTGAGTGTATAAAAATATATGAGTAGACAAATGGATTTGGAATGACTTGAGGTCACTCTTAATGATGGCTCAGGGTTAATGATTAGATTTAAAGTGTAGGTATAAGAGCTGGAAGCGATCTTGTCACATCCTCATAGCTAGGGCAAGATTCCCTTCTGTTGCATCCCTATTGCATAATCAATTAGTCTGTGCTTGAATAACTGTATATGAAAGACTCTAGCCATTGGCACTCTCTTAGCTATTTCAAACTGATCACAGCCTTCCATGGGAATTTGTCTCCTGTTACACAGCTATAACTGAGAAAACTCTGATTATCCAGGATCTTTTCATTCAGTCCTTTCAGCTGTTGTTCTTTCTCTAGCTCCTGGAGAACAGACAGGACAGAGTTTCTCCTCTAAATTATATCTTTTAGGTTTACATGCCTGCTTGTAACAAATTTAGTGCACTGTTACAGAAAGATTCAGCGGGATTGTCTGCTATGTATTACTGTATTTCTTGATAGTATTTAGAAATAATTTGTCTTCAGGTTCTATGTTATATTTGAGAAAGTATAGAAGTAGAAGAGATTTAGGGGTTATGTCAGAAGGATCAGATTGGTATTTGAATTTATCCCCTTTAATGTATCTAATGCTGATGCTATGAGGAATTGGACAGTATAGTCACAACATTATTGCCATTGCTTAAAAAATGTATATATGGGAAAAGATATGGTAACTCTGGAACCCCTCTATGATGGGAAAAGCTTCAACTATGTCTTAGACCTCGGAGTATTTCTCAAAACATTGTGATACAAAGCATCTCTCCTTTTCTTGTTTTTTTGTATGCACAATTAATTAACAAAAAGCATACCTCATATTCCAGAAATAATGATGATTTAGTTGACATTTGCCGGGGGGTGCATGTTTAAAGGTCCATCATTTGTACATAGCAGTTTAGAGTCACACAAAGCATGGATATTTGGGCCCCAGAGAAAGCCCCATGGAGTCATTTTCATATATCTCTTCACCACTGTGTATAAATGGGAGAAAAATCAAAACCCCTTGTAGATTATGGTAAGCCAGAACTTCCTTCACGTTTGCTGTGACAAATAGGTACAAAGGTATCAAATATCTGCAAAATAGCCTTACAGGATTTGATAGAACTCTCAAGTGGGATGTAGAAAATATATAACAAAAAGAAAGGCAAGTCAGAGCAGCTGGGAAACTTTTTCAAGGACAACTGGGTAACAATAGTAACAACAACAATAATAAGACCCATTATAAAAGGCTTAGAATGGCACAAAGTTCTAAGGACTTTACATATATTAACTCTTTACACACCACAACCCTATAAGATGGGTAGAGTTATAACCCTTATTTTTCAAATGAGGAAATGAAACAGAAAGACATGAAGCAAGCTTCCTGAGGTCCCACCAGTAGTAAGTGACAGAGCTAGGAAAAAGCCCTAGGCTCTCTAACTTAGAGTCAGTGCTCTTAACCAGTGGGTTGTAAACTATAGGTAATATTAGTACAATTTGAAATAGCTTTGCAAATATTATTTTTTACTCCCAAAGTACATAGGGAATACCCAGAGAAATTGGCATTATAATTATTTTGATTTTCTTTACCAGCAATCTGTTAACTTTCTGCAGTTCAGTATTCTTCCCCAACTTCTTAAAAATTCAAGCTACAATCCAGAACAGAAGGGTTAAAGCAAGCAAATTTCTTGGAGATCTCATTCTAGAAAGTAATTAAAAGAATGCATCCGTGAGTATGTAAAAAGAAACCAAAACAAAGGAGAAGACAAGAATCCCAAATGTTTTGATTAAGCTCAACATTCTTAGGTAAAGGGATACTTAATGCTCCATTAATACCCTGACCACAGAGGCATCACTCTACAGAAGCCAAGGATCATTTCTCAACTGCAAACTCACTGATGCTGAGACGGTCACTTCTCTTGTTAAGCCTCCAACTTTCCCTTATCATTATAGGAGGGAGTTGGAATTAGATTAGTTCTCTCAACCCAGTTCTAACATTCTGTGCATCTGTGAGCCTAAGTAAGTGTTGAATATCTTTAATGTGACAGATTATTTTTTTTCATAACTGCTATTTTTCCCCGACTTTTGTGTAATTTTTATACATTGTAGACAAGAAAAAGATACCAAACAGAAAGTAAATAACAAACTAATTCCAACTTTCCATTCTCATTTCACTGCCAATTCTGCAGAAAGCCTTCTGTAGAATTCTGATGCAGACCGTGAAAACTCACTGCAAGTGTTCCAGGGTCTTACCCGTATTTGGCCATCCTGTGTTTTCCACTGGCAGTCACCAAAAAGAAATAAAATAATGGGAACTCATATCAACACTAATGGGAAAGAAATCCTTGAACATTTTTTCCCTTACTATATGAAACTTCAACTATATACAAAAGCACCATTAAAGGTTAAACGCTAAAGGCAACATATTCCTGTGAACAAGAGAACATAACACAAATAATATACAATGCCATCATTATGGACATACACATATACACATATGGTCTCAAAATGTATTCAGAGATATTGACTGGATTAAATTTGAGGTCAGTAGAGACTATAGTTTTTGTTGTTGTGTTTTTTTTTTTTTGAAACGGAGTCTCGCTCTGTCACCCAGACTGGAGAGTGCAATGGTGTGATCTCAGCTCACTGCAACCTCCGCCTCCCAGGTTCAAGCGATTCTCCTGCTTCAGCCTCCCAAGTAGCTGGGACTACAGGCGCATACCACCACAACTGGCTAATTTTTTGTATTTTTAGTAGAGATGGGGTTTCACCGTGTTAGCAAGGCTGGTCTCGATCTCCTGATCTCATGATCTGCCCACCTCGGTCTCCCAAAGTGATGGGATTACAGGTGTGGGCCACCGTGCCCGGCCAATAGAACATGTTTTTAAAAGACATACTCAACATATATATCCATCCTCCTCCCCGCCCCCTACATATTTAATTCATCCCAGTCATTTCCCCAATTAGTTTTCCCCTATGTTTATTTTAGAATTAGTGATTTTTGGACGGAAGTTAATCTCTATACAGACACCTATGTCATGGCCCGAAAGTACTAAGCCTTGTTTTTGGCAGCTTGTGGCATTGAGTAGGGAAAGTGCTCAGTCATACAAGAGGAGAATAAAGAGTGAAACTTGGAATAGGACCTTATGTACAGTTCTTAATTCCAAAAGAAGGGAAGAATGAAGGACCTCACAGATGAATCAATGGTAGGACAATTCACCGGTTACTGGCTGCCCTCACTTTACCAGTATTTTAGGCTATAAAGTATGCTTGAATAGCTGCATCACACTCTGATTGGACATACATACATAAGCACAGACTTACCTTCTTGGAATTGTTTTATATGGTGATAATAGGCCTAAAGAAAGGGAACTATGAACCCATGTCTCCTCCAAGTTGAAGACATTTATTAGAGTACAGATTTAAACAAAACCAAAAATGATGCATTCATTCATACTAACTGAAACTATATCTTACCATTCCTGTTTGCTAAAGAAAAAAACAAGGCTGTCTCTGAATAGAGTGATAGCATATTTACATAGTCCTTTCAGGTTAAGTCTTGTCAACAGCCTTTAGTGTTCACTCACTAAAAGCAAATCAACTCATTTAGTGTTTCAGGAAACATCTCTTCCTTTCATTACCATTAAAGAAATTGTAGCACTTGTTGGATACACTACTTTTTAGAATGATATTCTTACACTTATTTATAATAGGATCTGTTATTTTAAATGCAAACTTATAATATGTCAAGCCTCAGAACAAATACCCAGTGTGTTTTTGGAAATCACATGGTTTAGGGTTTTCAGATTTGGACTCAGACTTGCATCTCAAACATTGCAGTCTGGGCTTATTAAATGATTTCCTTGCAACCAAGAAAAAATTGCTCATCTGAATTTAGAATCCAATTAAATTAATATGATAGTGGTTGATGAAGCAAAGTAGCATAGAGGCTAAGTTCATGTGCTCTGGAGCTGGGCAGTCAGAGTCTGAATTTCATTTCTACCATTTATAGCTGTGTGATCATGGGCAAGTTACTTAACCTCTCTGTGCCTCAATTTCTTCATCTGCACAATGGTGATGAATAATAGTACCAATATCATAGAGTGACTGTAAGGAATGAATAAGTTAGTAATATTTTTAAGCTTAAAACAATCAATGCTTGGCTTATAAAATAATTTTTAAATGATAGTAATTATTAGTAAACTAATATTCCTATAGTATTTATCAAATTATCTGAAAATAATAATATGGGCCTGTTATTTCAGTAGTTCTATTTGTTGGCTACATAGATTAGGTAAGCTCATCTTGTTTAATCATAAAACAAAAAGAATAAACAGTTTTTTTAGCCTTGTTAAGGAACCCAAGTTACATAATTCAGAAATGTTTCTAACTGGCGGCATCTGCTTTGGCTCTGTCAATGCAAGAGAATGTTTATTGTTCCAGAAAGCGAAATCCTCATATTTGTGTAGCGTAAAAGAAAAGCCCTTAATAAGATATATTTCCATAGGTACAGTAGTGCCACATATAGTGGAAAATTACCTCTTCTAGGTTCAAATGTTCTGATTCAGAGCTGTCATTGCCTATTATTAGGCAGCAGGAAGGCATAAGTAAGAACTACGCATGTTTGTCATTAGATCCATCTACAACATTGATACTGTCAATCAGCCTCTGACAGCACCTTCCCCCTGCATCTTCCCCCCTGTGCCCCTTTGAGCATGCTCTGATGGAGTCTACCATCAGTGTGGTGAGAGTTTACTGTGTTTATAAGTGTGCAAACAAATTGAAGAGCAAAGTTAATAAATATTGACCAAGTTTGTGACAGTAAATGCTAGGGAAATAGTTAAATATATGGATACAAGGGGACAGGCAAATACTCACTTGGCATGAAACCAATAAAAATGCTTCTTGGTAAACAAAAAGTCCACCTTGTAAACAAAAAGAAATGAAAAGTTTGCCAAAAATGAAGCCCAGTGTAGTGCTACTGTAACCTGACCACAGTATTAAATAAACACACACGCATGCACAACACACAAAAGGAAGCCCTCTTCACGCTAATGCCCCAAGCACTTTAATGGGTCTTTAGATTTGGTAGACAAAGTAGATTGATAGATACCCTCTATGAGCTGGGTCCATCAAACAAGCGTGGCACTAACAGAAGAAGAAAGGAGTAGCTCTGACAACATGGGCAATTGCATGCTCAAAGCAGTCCTCAGACAATGAGTAAGTTAGTAGATACAAACATAAACTAAATCTGTTAAGTTTTTGGTTTTGTTGACTGTAGCAACAAAACAGATAGAGAAATGCAGAGGCGTAGACTTCTCAAACCCTGGGAAGAGCACTCTTATTCTCTCATTTAGAACTTCAGTTGCCAAAGTCATTGAGCCATCGTTATTGATTGTTCTACAGGACAAAGTCCTTTCTGTTATTCAGGGAGAACATTTCTGCAAATATCTCTGGACTGAAGTTTTAAGACATATTTTGAAAACATGACAGTTGTTTATAAAATAAAGTGATTTTCTTTTCTCATTAAAATCCAGTTATTCGCAGGAACAGAAAGCCAAATACCGCATGTTCTCACTTACAAGTGGGAGCTAAATACTGAGTAGACATAGACACAAAGAAGGGAACAATAGACACTGGGGCCTACTTGAGGGTGGAGGAGTGGGAGCAGGGTAAGGACTGAAAAATTCCCTGTCAGGTACTATGTTCATTACCTGGGTGACAAAATAATCTGTACACCAAATCCCCATGAAACACTACCCATGAAAGAAACCTGCACGTGTACACCTGAACCTCAAATAAAAGTTGAAAAGGAAAATGAATAATTAAATTAAATCTAGTTATTTGTAATCCTTGCCAAAGAAAGCCACAGAAACAAAATGGAGTAACATCTGTTAAAAGATATTTTCTTCCAATGAAAAATATGTCTTTAAAAATATCATTGTCATGTGAATCATATATCCTAAGAAATTGAAATAGTTTCATGGTCCTTGAAAAGGTTAACCAAGACACTAGACTTGTACACAAATACACATATACATGGAGAGAATGGGAGTACAACTAAAAGACCACCCCAAATCCCCTTTTATAAATAGGCAGACAAAGCTCTCATTCACAATACTGGCTTGTTGGGAGAAAAACATCCTCACACAGGCAGAGAAAAACCTATAGTACATACCAGTTCCATTAAACCGAATTCAATGAATAAATAAATGGCTTAATAGGTAGATAAGAAGAATCGATAAAACTGAGAACAAAACAGAAAAATTATATCAAAACAACCAAGTATACAAACAGAAAAGCAAATTCCAAAAAAACCAGGAATAATTCAGAAGACCAAATATAATTAGGTCAAAACCAGAATAAAGCAAAGGCCTTAATTAGAATTAATAGGAAATTATAGGGGAACATCTTATTGGTTTTTCTCATATACTTATGGCAGAGAAATGCTAACTTAAAATATATAGGTGTGTGTATATATATATGTGTGTGTGTAAGCATACAAAATGTATGTATTTCAAATATACACACTAATATTTAAATATAAATATATACACATATATATAAATATACATATATATATATGGAGGATGGATAATACAGGAAATATAATATTGTTATAAAGGCATTCCAGAAATAGAGGAGAGAGTAAGTGTATTGTATTAGCTTCCTGTTGCTGTATTATCAAGTTAACTCAAACTTAGTGACTTAAAATGACACCAATTTATTATCTATCTTACAATTCTGTAAATTAGAAGTCCAACGTGTGTCTCACTGGACTGAAATCCAGGTGTCAACAGGGCTGCATTCCCTTTTGGAGGTTCTAGAGGAAAATCTATTTCCTTGACTTGAAAAAGTCTTCTACAGACTGCGCTTGTTATTCTACTCAATCTCTTTATCTTCAAGTCTGTCAATGGCAGGTTGAGTCCTTCACTACATCATTGACCTTGCTTCCATTGTCACCTTTTATTCACTGACTCTTCTGCCTCTGTCTTTTAAGGATTTTTGCAATTACATTAGGCCCACTTGGGTGATCCATGATAATCTTCTAATCTTAAGGTCAGCTGATTAGCAACCATAATTCCATTTGGATCTTAATTTCCCTTTGCCATGTAACAACATTCTCACATCTTCTAGGGATTAGGCTATCTCTCTCTTTTTTTGTGGGGAGTGGGGCAGCGGGGGCTGCTATTATTCAGACTACCACAGGTAGATCCAGAATCTACAAAGAACTTAAACAAATTTACAAGAAAAAACTAACCCCATCAAAAAGTGGTAGAAGGATATGAACAGACACTTCTCAAAAGAAGACATTTATGTGGCCAACAAACTTATGAAAAAAAGCTCATCATCACTGGTCATTAGAGAAATGCAAATCAAAACCACAATGAGATACCATGTCATGCCAGTTAGAATGGCGATGATGAAAAAATCAGGAAACAACAGATGCTGGAGAGGATGTGGAGAAATAAGAATGCTTTTACACTGTTGGTGGGAGTGTAAATTTGTTCAACTATTGTGGAAGACAGTGTGGAGATTACTCAAGGATCTAGAACCAGAAATACCATTTGACCGAGCAATCCCATTACTGGGTATATACCCAAAGGATCATAAGTCATTCTACTATAAAGACACATGCACACATATGTTTATTGCAGCATTGTTCACAATAGCAAACACTCGGAACCCACCCAAATGCCTATCAATGATAGACTGGATAAAGAAAATGTGGCACATATACACCATGGAATACTATTAGCCATAAAAAAGAATGAGTTCATGTCCTTTGCAGGGAAATGGTTGAAGCTGGAAACCATCATTCTCAGCAAACTAACACAGGAACAGAAAACCAAACACTGCATGTTCTCACTCATAAGTGGGAGTTGAACAATGAGAACACATGGATACACGGAGGGGAACATCACATACCAGGGCCTGTCAGGGGGTGGGTGCCTAGGAGAGGGATAGCATTAGGAGAAATACCTAATGGGGATGACGGTTTAATGGGTGCAGCAAACCACCAAGGCACGTGTATAACTATGTAACAAACCTGCACGTTCTGCACATGTATCCCAGAACTTAAAGTATAATAATAAAAAAGATATAATCAAAGGAAGATTTTAAAAATTATTCAGAGCAGAAGGTAAATATGTTTTTTAGTTTACAAGGTTGTATTAAGTGTAGAGAAGGTTAAGTGGTGGGAATTACTTATCAAGACTTCATTTGGCTTTGACCTTCAGAAGATGAAATGGAAATACAAAAATTTAAAACTTCCTAGATAAAACAAATAAAGATTACATACAAAGCAACAACACAAAATATTAAAATTAAATTTCTCAGTAGTATTCGATACTATAAGGAAATAAAAAAAATCCTTCCAAATTTGAGGAAAAATCATTTTGAATATAAACTGTACACGAAGCAAAATCATAACTTACATGTGAAAAGTTAAATTTTTTTCACATCCAAGGATTAAAAAATATACAACCCCATCAACTCAGAAAGAAAATTGAAAAAAAAATTCTGAAATAGTCACATGTTGCTTAACAATGAGGATACTTTCTGAGAAATCTGTCATTAGGCAATTTTATCATTGTGTGAACATCATAGAGTGCACTTACACAAACAGATGGTATAGCCTACCGCACACCTAGGCTCTATGATATAGCCTATTTCTCTCAGGCTACAAACCTGTACAACAGGTTTCTGCATTGAGTAGTGTAGGCATTTGTAACACAATAAATATTTGTGTGTATGTACAAATACATCTATAAATAGAAAAGGTACAGAAAAATATGTTATAAAAGATAAAAATAGTACAACTGTATGGGGCACTTACCATGAATGTATCTTGCAGGAATTGAAGTTGCTCTGGGTGAGTTAGTGAAGGAGTGCTGAGTGAATGTGAAGGTGTAGGACATTACTGTACACTACTGTAGACTTTATAAACATTGCACAGTTATCTACTTGTATTAGTCCATTCTCAGGCTGCTAATAAAGACATCCCCAAGACTGAGTAATGTATAAAGGAAAGAGGTTTAATTGACTCACAGTTCAGCATGGCTGGGGAGGCCTTAGGAAACTTACAATCATGGTGGAAGAGGAAGCAAACACGTCCTTCTTCACATGGCAGCAGGAAGGAGAATGAGCAAAAAGAAGTGGAAAGTCCTTACAAAATCATCAGATCTTGTGAGAACTTACTCACTATCATGAGAATAGCATGGGGAAAACCACCTCATAATTTAAGTAGCTCACACCAGGTTTCTCCCACCACATTTGGGGATTATGGGAACTACAATTCAAGATGAGATTTGGGTGGGGAGACAGCCAAACCATATCACTACACTAAATTCATTAAAATTTTTTTCAATAATAAATTAACTTTAGCTTATTGTTTTCTTTATTAAAATTTTAACTTTTTAAACTTTCTTAATGTTGTAATAACACAGCTTAAAACAAATATATGTGTAGCTATACAATATTTTTCTTTAAATTCTTATTCTATAAGCCTTTTTAGTCACAAAACTTAAAAAAAAAAAAAAACTTTTCTGTTAAAAGCAACTACATACATTAGCCTAGATCTACAGAGGGTCAGAATCATCAATATCTTTATCTTCCACCTCCACATGTTGTCCCACTGATAGGTCTTTAGGGTAAATAATATGCAGGGAGCTGCCATCTCCTGTGATAACAATGCCTTCTTCTGGAAACCACTTGAAGGACCTGCCTGAGGCTGTTTTACAGTTAACATTTTTTTATGAGTATACTCTAAAATAAGATAAAAAGTATAGCATAGTCAATAAATAAACCAGTAACATAGTTCTTATTATCATTTTCAATTGTTATGTATTATACATAATTGTATGTGCTAGACTTTCATAGGACTGCAGCTTAGTTGGTTTGTTGACACCAGCATCACCACAAACAGTTGAGTAACACATTAAGTTATGAAATTATGATGGTTATACTGTCACTTTGTGACAGGAATTTTTCAACTCCATTATAATTTGATGGGGCCACTGTCGATGATGGAAATGTGCTTACGTACTGTACTTGGAAAAAACAAAATTTTCAAATGTACAAACCATTCAACTTAGAAAAAAATTACAAAAATTTGCTTACATTTTCAAACAAAAAAGAGATGCAAGAAGAAGACTGTCATGACAAGTTAGATGCATCAAGTGCAGAAAACTAACAACAAAGCTTGATATAAAATTAAGATTTGTTACTCTGTCGATAGAATGTTTCCCTTCAGGAGCACTATTTCAGTGATGTGAGCTTATACTTTTTTTTTTTTCCGTTGAGTCTAAGCTTGCTACTTCTTAATGTACAATACAATATACGATATTTTAATTGTTAATATATCATAAAAATATAGTGCGTAATACATGATATATATCATATGTAATGTTTAATATATGATATATATGTTATATATGTATACAAAACTTAAAATATCTAGTATACAATATGAAATATGGACACCTTGAGATCACAGGGTACAATACCAGAGAGGATAGAGTTACACAGAGGGAGAGACCTCTAAAGCTTACAGAGGTCCCATTTGTATTCTCAGCTGAGTACTGATAAGCACATGCCTATGAGGAAAACAATCGAAGGCAGAGAAAGAACCACTTACAGCATTAGAAGAAACAATAGACACTAATAAGAGTGAAAAACCTTAATGTTTAACATTCTCATTGAAAGGCGGAGGTTTTCAAATTAGATAAAAGAGGAAGATCTCACTACATATTACGTAAAATAAACCACTGTAAGTATAAAGCACAAATAGTTTGAAAGTAAAAAGATGGAAAAAATGTGTACTATGCCTTCAGAAGAAGTTCAGAAGAAGGCATAGTTCATCAAGACTGAGAACTGTACACTAAAAGACAGAATTTTACTGCATAAAATTCATACAATAATTTCATCAATGAAAAAATACATCTTATCCTTAAAAATAGTATTTGAGATTTTAAATAATGCAAGCAGAAGGATAAATACAAATCCTTATAATAATATCTGTGATTTTTTTAAAAAGGTAAAACTAAGAGCAAGTAGAAAGACCAATACTTAACAATTTTTTACTTTACAATGGTGCAAAACTCTATTTTTTAATATAATGTACAGTATCCAATAAATTACAAATGCTATTCAACACAATTATAAAATAGCATTTGAATTAGATGATTTTATCCAATTTTAAGCTAACATAAGTGTTCTGAGCACATTTAAGGTAGGTTAGGTGATGCTATGAAGTTTAGTAGGTAAGGTATATTAAATGCATTTTTCAATTTACAATATTTTCAACTTAATGATGGATTTATTTGGATGTAATGCTATCATAAGTCAAGGAACATCTGTACAAAATATTGATGCCTTGAAACACTTGAAAGTTTGTTATAAATGCTTTTCCAACTTTGTCACTGTCCCACAATGTTTGTCAGTCTTAAGTTTTAGTACCACTAATTTTCATCTTTATCTACTTTAAGAGTATTTGTGCACAAAGTTGGGAAAAGGCATGCAAGCCAGATGTCATGTTCAGCTGTAAAAGTTTCAGTGAAGTTTTTGGCGGAAAATAAGGACAAAGTAACAATGAACTTAGCAATGCAATTCAGATCAAATGCTGTGGCAGTCATTTGAGTTATGACTTAATTCACTTTTTGAAAAGTTCAAAGGGAAAGAAATGATTTCACAATTTCTGGACTGTAAGAAGCGTATGTATAATCAGTCACCCTTGGTTATGTCCATACCCTCTGGTTTTCTTCCCCTATTCCCCACATGGGGCATATTTTCCACAGTGGGTGTTGAATAAATGTTAGTGGCATGAATAAATGAATATCGCAAAGTAATATAAAACAAACAGATGACTTTGCTCAAATGAATGTCCAAACCGTGATAATCTGATTGGCCAAATGACTGGGTTAAAAGCCAGTACTCATTTTTATGAATTGTTGATTCATGAAATTGTGTTATACCATCTCTTATATTTCCTATATCCAGTTTCATCAGTTGGCAAAAATTTAAGAATCTTTTTCCTACCTGATAGTGGGAGTCAACGTATATTTTCTTTTCTTTGTCTACCTTGTAGCTGGATGGGGCTCTTTTCCCACCTATGGGCTTAGTGGCTTTAGTCATCTTCAGGCTCCAGTCATTAAAAGTCAAATTATTTCCCTTTGTTCTGGTACCAGTGTGTGAGCTAGGGACTGATATTTTCCCAATTTACAATAATTAAATACTATCCTCAAGTCTATGCACAAAATTAAAAAAATGATATTTTGAAGGAAACAATTAAAAGGCATTGTCTAGATCACTTAGTATGAGCAGAGTTCCCCAATGTATCTTTTAGCCATGAAACCTAGCATTTAGGAGTGTATTATATTCTTTTCCTAATTAATGAATCCAAACTTTATTTCTCAATTGGCTATTTGTGTCATTTTTTTGTTCATGAGTCAAAACCTAAGAATGGATGAGGCATCAGTAGCATGGTGTATTGAACCCTAAAATAAGAGTTCTCCAATCTGAGATTCTGTATAGGCAACATAGGCAACAGTGCCTTTATTGGCCAGGATCATGCAGAGGTGGCTCTTACACTTTATTTAAAACTCATCTCAAAACAGAAAGATATGAATGCTATAGACAATTTATTTCATTTCATTTTATAATTTTATTAAGGTATTATTGAGATATATTAAATTGCAAATATTTAAAATTAACAATATGATGTGTTATAACATTTGTAGCTCCTCATAAAATCATTATCATGTTCATAATAAAGATTACGCACTCTGGGAAGCCAAGGCAGGAGGATCACCTGAGGTCAGGAGTTTGAGATCAGCCTGGCCAACATGATGAAACCCCATTTCTACTAAAAATACAGAAATCAGCTGGGCATAGTGGCGCACACCTATATTTCCAGCTACATGGGAAGCTGAGGCAGAAGAATCGCTTGAACCCAGGAGGTTGAGGTTGCAGTGAGCCAAGATCATGCCACTGCACTCCAGCCTGGGTGACACAGCAAGATCTGTCTCAAAATAAAAAATAAAAAAATAAAGATGATGAACATATCCATCAACCCCCAAAATTTCCTCATGTCCTTTTATAATTTCTCCCTCTACTTCTTCCTTGCACCTGTCCTGCCCAAAGGGAGCTGCTAATCTGCCTTTGGTCACTTTAAATGAGTTTGCATGTTTTCATATTTTATATAACTTTGTAGAATGATATAGTATATACTCTTTATTTTCTGGCCTCTTTTACTTAGTATAATTATTATATTTATCAATGTTGTTCAGGTATAGATAGTTCATTCCTTTTTATTTCTGTATAGTATTCCATTGTATGGATATGTTGCAATTTGTTTATCTAGTCACCTCTTGAGAGAATACTTTTTGGAGATGGGGATGACATTGAGTCTATAGATAAATTTAGAGTCATTTGAGCAATTTATAGCTTGTTACATTGGTACAAAAGTAATTACTAATACTTTTAATGGCAGATTAAAAGTTTTTGGTTTTGCCATTACTTTTAATAGCAAAACCTGCAATTACTTTTACATCAATCTAATTACATTATTGAATTTCCAAACTATAAAATGTTATCTTTCTCAATTTATTTAAATATTTTCACTTTTCTAAGCAATGTTTTATCATGTTATTTTAACAGGGCTTGCAATTATTTTGTCAAATTAACCCCTTAGCATTTTATAATTTTGATACTATTTTAAGTGGTATTGATCTTTTCAGTTTGTTTTTCAATTCATTCATTTTCTAATTGAAAATTTTATAGCTTGTATATAAAACTAAAATTAATTTGTGTCCTTTAAACTTATATGCTGTGATATGGCTAAATTTACTCATATTCAGTATTTTGGCAGGTAGATTTCTTAGGATTTTTTATGCACATAGTCATAATCCACCTCTTATTTATTTTCTTGCCTTATCACATTGGTGAGGACCTGGAGTACCATGGTAATTAGGAGTAGTAGAAACAGTCTAACTTGCTCAGTTCCTGATTTTAGGAGGGAAATGTTCACTCTTTTACCATTAAGGTATAGGGTTTCCTTAGACATTTTTCCAGAAAGGGTTTTCTTAGACATTTTCCCTTGTTTCCAGAAAGGGGTTCCGATCCAGACCTCAAGAGAGGATTATTGGATCTCATGCAAGAAAGAATTCAGGGTGAGTCCAGAGTGCAAAGCAAAAGCAAGTTTATTAGGAAAGTAAAGGAATAAAGAATGGCTACTCCATAGACAGAGCAGCCCTGAGGGCTGCTGACTGCCCATTTTAATGGTTATTTATTGATTATATGCTAAACAAGGGATGGATTATTCATGCCTCCCCTTTTAGACTATATAGGGTAACTTCCTGATGTTGCCATGGCATTTGTAAACTGTCATGGGGCTGGTGGGAGTGTAGTAGTGAGGACCATTGGAGGTTACTCTCGACACCATCTCAGTTTTGGTGGGTTTGGCCAGCTTCTTTACTGCAGCCTGTTTTACCAGCAGGGTCTTTATGACCTGTATCTTCTGCTGACCTCCTATCTCATCCTGTGACTTAGAATGCCTAACCATCTGGAAATGCAGCCCAGTAGGTCTCAGCCTCATTTTACCCAGCCCCTAATCAAGATGGAGTTGCTCTAGTTCAAATGCCTCTGAAACTCTGGATGTGAAAGTTTTGAGTGTTAAAGGAACTTTTCATTTTAGGAGCTAACTGTACTCCCATGTGGTCATATACACTGTACATTTTGTCCTAAGATATTTTGACTCAATATTCATGAGGGTTATTGCTTTGTAGTTTTATTTTTTTATTTTCTTGCAAGATCTTTCTCAGGATTTGGTTTTGAAGTATTGCTAACCTCATAAAATGAGTTTAAAATGTTTTTTTGCTTCATCTTTTTTTCCAAAAGAGTAAAGTCATCTTGGCCTGTGGTCTTCTTTATGGGAAGATTTTAAGTAAGAATGCAATTTCTATAATGAGAATAAAGCTATTAACATTCTATTACTTCTGATGTCAGTTTTGATAATTTTTATCTTTTAAAATTTAGCCTAAGTTATTGAACTTGTTGACAAAGTTATTCACAACTTTTTTTCTTACCTTTTTGAAAGTCAGTAAGCACTATAGTGGTGTTTCCTCTTTCATTCCTGATATTAGAAATTTGTGTCTCATTGATCACTGAATCTCCATTATTAGGACAATGCAGATAATATCGTAAAAAGATGTTAATATTGTTTAAAAATACCACTTACGTTCTTACCTCAACTAGAATATACAGCCCCTTCATTCGTTGCTAATCTTCATGTTGAAATGACATTTCTTGCTTTAATTTGCCTTTCACTGACTGCTAGTGTTATTCTGCATCTTTTCACAGGTTTATGGATTATTTGCCTTTTTCTATGACTTCTATGTTCGTATTTTAAGCCTATTTTTACACTGTGATGTTTATATTTTTCTTATTAATTTGTAAACATGGTTTATATTTAGGAGTATTCATCCTTTGTCTGTTATATATGGTACAAATATTATCTCCAAGTCCATCATGTTATTTTCACTTTGTATATATCACCTTTTATCACATAGAATCTTTTACACTTTATAATTTAAATATGTGAATCTTTACAGCTTTCGGGTTTACTGAAAATATTTTTCTGTTTTTATAATGACAATTTTAATCCATCTGTAATTTATTTTTTAATACAGCCTGTGGTTAAAAAAAAAGCTAACATTATTATTTTCTAAGTTGGCATATGGTTTTCTCAGCATCAATTTTGAATGATTAACTTGAATCTTTAGATTATAATTTTAGTTTATCATGATCAAACTTTCTAGATTTAGATCTGTTTGTATTTTCTGCCTAATTTGTATATGTATTTATTCATGAAGTACTGCCATAATGTTTTAATTGTAGTAACTTTTAACTAAATGATACAGCTATCTCTGAGTAAATGGATACTCACTTTCTAATATGTTTTATTACTTGTATCTGAATGCTTCCAAATTATATTCATTACTCAAGTTCTTAACTATTTACCCTTAATATTAATCCAGAGCTGCTGTATATTAAAAACTGGACTAAAATAGCTAAGTAATGTTTTTCAGTTTTCATTTATATTCCTAGAGTTTTAAAATGAGAGAGTAATAGAATGTAATATTTTTAAAAGCTCATAGTTTCTATCTCTAATTAAAACAAAATACCCTGTGGAATACCCTTGTGTCATTTTACCTGGTTTCATTAATACTGGCTACTGAAGTTAACTTAAATTCACTCTTGTAAAGTGGGATTTCAGTATCAGCATTTTTTCTCTGTTAGCATACTCAGTGAGACTTATAAATAGTTATCTGCTGGGCAGTAAACACTAAGCAGGCTTGCCTATTGCAAATAATCTCAGCCAATAAATGTTATTTATGTTCTATTTAGGAATAAAGATATTAATCTGAGATCACAAAAGGACATTTGTGTTAAAGCAATTCTGCTTTGATTAGTTGCATATGCAAATATTACTCAATCTCTTTCATCTCCTTCTTTGTCAGTTGTATAGAAAGAAAACTAAATGCACAAATGCAGTCAAATCTACGATTAATACAAATGAAACTGTGAGAATTGAATAACCAATGCATGTAGAATTACCTCTCATTCTGATTGGATAGTTTTTAAATGTTGACTAAAATTTAAATAAATAAATACAAAAAGAAGCTGTCTGAAATGACCTATTATTATTTTATACCCAGCTAAAACCTGGGTTTCCACTGATATGAGAAGGAGCTTCTCTCTTTAAGGAGGTTTGGGTTTTTTTGTACTGTTTTCTGTACATTCTCTCAATCTGCTTTTGGAGTTCTTACTCAAATCCTTTATCCTTTGATTTTGGGGAAAAAAATATAGAAGCTACACTAGATTCTGCTAAATCAGATAGAATTTTGGAGTCTTCTTTCTCTCTCCTGGACAGCTACTGTCAATTGGTATGACGTAGGCCTTTGTTTTGTTTGGCTGTGGTTAGTGTGTTTCTTTGCTGGTTTTTTTAAAATGTATTTTTAGTATTCATTTGTTTAGATTGAGAGGGTTGGGAGTTATTCTTTCAAAGGTTATCCCTTCATTTTGGAAGGCCTTTTAAATTGTGATCTTGCATGCAAAATAGTTTAATCCTAAACTGGATATTTCCTTTTTTTAAGCTTTTTCCCTCAGATGCTGGACTCATATTATTGACTAAGAATGAAAAGAATTCAGACCCAGATGTCTTTCCCTTGTAAAGCAGAGAATATAGAAAACAATGAAATTTGGGGTCCCTACTACTCTTGCTTCTCCTTTTCATCTTCTCCTCCACCTTCTTCTTGTTTGCCAATCACCTCAGTTACTATGTTTTATGTTTCTAGCATGGCCTCGAAAAGATCCTCACTTAACTGACTCCACAGTGATGGAGTAGTGGATTGCTGGTGGGACCAATATGTAGACACCCTTAGATAGAGGCTACTTGTAAATATAGTCAAGAGGGGTGATCAGCCTATCTTCTCACTTCAACTGTGAGATGAGTTTCTTATTTCTAAGAAAACTGACTGTAAACCAAAAATAAAATTCTGAGTCCTCCAACTGACTGAATGGACCCTCCTCTTAACAAAAGGTGACCAAACAAACCTGAAAAACTAGTTCAGGCCATGACAGAAGGGGTGGGTGGGGGGGGATCAGAATATGCCTCATTATACTCCTTTCTCTTCAGAGTTCAGGCTCAACTGACCAGTATTAACATTAAAATAGATCTCCTAAGACTGAAAGAACAGACAATTTGTAGCCATAATATACCAATGCCAGCCTGACTCTTGAATAACATCACAAGACAGATAACAGGTTCTTCAAAGGAAATCAAAGTATTTCACCCCAAAATACATTTCTCTGACACATTTTGAAATGGCCCTGCAAAACTGTCTCTTGTGGGGGGAAATTTGCAATCTGTAGAGAATTTCTTTTCTTTACTAGGTCTGTTAGAGTCTGACACCTTTGATAAGAGGCATTCCCATCTATTCTCTCTGAAGCCAGCTATATGGAGGCTTCATCTATAAGACAAGAACCTTACATTTCACAACCGCCTCCACCACACATCCCGCCCCTTACATTAACCCAAGCTTATTTCAACTCCTCAGGCAGCGCTTAACCCCTTCAACCAACTGCCATTCAGGAAATCTTTAAATCTACCTATGACCTGGAAGCCCACCTTTCAAGATGTCCTGTCTCTCTGTACCGAACCAATGTACACCTTACTTGTATTAATTTGTCTTTACCTGTAACTTCTGTCTCTCTGAAATGTATGAAATAAAGCTGAAATCCAATAACCTGGGACATATTCTCTCAGGACCTCGTGGGGCTGTGTCACAGGTCATGATCCTTAACCTTAGCAAAACAAACTTCTAAATTGATTGAGTTCTGTCTCAGATACTTTTTGGTATATAAGACCTATATTCAGTTGAAATAGAAGATGGCCATTTATCTCAGAGCATCTATCTAGAATATCTTGGATGTCCTCCCACTATTATGCTTCTTCTTTAATTTTACTTATGAAATTGTGACCATTTTAATGAATAGAGGAGAGATTTAAAAATTAATGATAAAGACATTCTCAGTAGTCTAGGGTTCAGGGTTAGTTGGCAGTGAAAACTGCTGAATGTTAAAAGAGTAATGCTGGTATGCTAGACTATTGTAACACTTTCTCTTTGAGTTTGTCTTACTTGAAATTACAAGATTCTGTATGGCTCAGGAAAAAGACTGATAATTAGTAACATTTTGCTTCTACTTATATTGTCCACTGAAGATCATTTTGCTTCATTAGTTGGTCAATAGAAAGGAAGCTCCATGATCTGTTGAACAAGTGTATTACAGTATGAATCTATGACAAAAGGAAGTTTGAAATGACTTCTTTCTTCTGGCATCCCAATATAAGTGTCTTTTGGTAAAAAGAGTTACTTTTACGTCAAATGGCTGGTTGGCAATATAATTTTTTAAAGACAGGAAGCTGAAAGACGCTATTCCCAAACGAAGCATCTGTAGTGTTAACATCTATATTTGAGCATCTTTTATTTTCCGAAGGGGTGCAAGTGATAAGAAAGGCAGAGAAATCCACTTGAATAAAGCTTTTCAAAATGGATGGAGCAGAAAGCATTCCCAGACGCAGGTCAAGTTCAACCCAAGAACAACTCTCTCAGTGCTTTCACAGCTAGTTAAAATACAAGACCAATAATACCTCAGCTCTCAAATCAGTGCTGAAATCCAGCAGAAGGTCGTTAATATTGATATGGTTAATATACATCAAACAGGATTCCTTTAATTTTCTGAATCGAAAAATTCTCCACAGTGTTGACATTTCCTTACTGAACTCTCAGGATTGTTTGGCTTCAAAGGCTGTTGGGCCCAAGACACATTTTGTTTTAAATAATCCTTCATAAAAAATTCAGCTTTCAGTCTAATATGATTGAAACTCAGCTTGAGTGTGTTTTATAATGCATTGAACTGGAAAGACTATGGGCACTGAATTATTCAAAACATGGTAGGCAAACGAGTGATATGTGTTCTCATGTGGGGAGGGGGCGATCAAAGAAGTCAGTGAGACTTGATATGTCTTGTTATCTCATTTTATTTACCTTTTAGAACTCCTCCAAATATTAGAGGAAAGAAATCAATATCAATTTTCACCTCTGTCACGTTCCACACTTCAATTATTAATGAATGTCAAATTTGACCACAGTTCTCTGTACCACCTGCACTGCAATAATATTTCTGAGCCTTTATTAAAAATGTAAAATTGTCATTGAATTTCCAAATATGATTCTCCAGTGGCTAATTTGGCTTGTTTTATTAATAAGCGGGTTCTGATGAGTAATACTAATTTAATACGCCTGCATGTAAGATTAAACTATAAATTATTCCTGCTGAAGGTGATGAGATATGACTGCTGTGTGGTTATTGGGCAATAACCTTCCTGAATTAACCCTGCAAGCACACAATTCCTGGAAGAAACCATTACTTCATATAGCAAAAAAACCTGATATCTCTTTGTATGTTTTCTTTAGCAGAAGAATGTGCACAAACACACGTAAAACGCATGATGGGTGACAAAATACACATGCATACCATACGTGGCGTACTTGAATTTCCAAATAAAATGTCTCCAAAGGAAATGACTTTACTAGTGATTTTTATAGTTTATTAATTTTGGTCACATTACAATACCTCATGAAATCACTTACCATTCTGCTGTCAATCTGATGTTTTCAATTCTGAGATGCTTAATATAAATTAAAGCAATTATTAGAGTCCTGGACCATGCAAAACTCTTTAGTTACAGGAAACCTGATGATTGGAGGTCAAAATTGCCACCAAATATTTCTGTACTCCAAGAGACAATTGGAATATCAATGTGTATCTGCTTAAGGATAGAATGTTTCTAGGAAGAAACTAGGTATATTTTATTTTATACTAGAAGGAGTCAACAGCCAGGGCTGTGGATAGGTGAGTAGATGAGACTTTCATTGCTTTGTACAATAAGCCACAGACAATACAAGAAGTAGCCTCCAGCTTTTTATTTGTCTTTTGTACTAAGCTTTCTTTAGTATATTGCTCCTGATCAATTACACTTAAATCAACAGGAGTTGCTTGAACATTGGACAGTTGTGTTCCCAAGCCCTAAAGCATTTTTGAGGGTTACTGAGATAGAACTAATTAAAAAATACTCCCTCCAAATTTTCTTTAGTGTGGCATCAATGAACATAGCTTAGAGGAAAAGAATTCCACCGTGATTTCCTGGTCTGCCACTCTAAGGCCGGGCAAACATAAACCTTCAGAGCAAAACACTTCTACATTTGCTCCAAGTTGGGAATTTGGTTTCCATATTCTTATATAAAAGGTAAATGAAGGCCTAATTTCCCTATAATCATTTTCCAAAGAGTAAATATAGTCAGTCATTCATAAGTGACAATGAAAATTAGGATTTTCAAATATCTAACATTTCACCAATTGCTTAGCATATTTTTGTTGAATAGTGTTTTATTTTTATCTTGAAAAGCCACTATTCACAGTCATACACTTTTGCATTCACTGTAACTACCAAGACTGAACAGTTGCCTGACCTATAAGTGCAATAAAGCATCAGGTCACAGCAGAATCACAACAAATATTTTATTTCATATCAGAGTGAATTGATTGTTCAGGTGCAAAACGAGAATGCCTTCATTTTTAATCTTTTTTCTGGCTCTAGATTATTGCATTCTGAACAGAATGGTTTTACTTGAGAAATGTAAAGGAGAAATGTTCACTTTTGTTAACATGGAAATTGATAACCTCAGTAGACAGAGCCAAGAAATGTTTTTATTCAGCTGAATTCATGTTTTCAGTGATGATTCAAGGTTTAATAGGAATTTCTTCCACCAGTCCAAAATCTGAGCATGATCAGCTTCTCACCAAAGTTCATGACAGGCCATTACCTGTTCTGTAGAAAGGAAAATCGAAATACTACAGTTCTCTAATGTTTTATTTGACTTATTAACCAATGGACAACCATTGAATGAAGACGTCATTGCTTTAAAAAAACTGTTAAGGTGAAACTTAATGTATCCTGGTGTTGTGGCCTAATTTGGAAGCTTAGTTTCTGAGCATTTTATAATGTACCAAGGAGAATAGACCCAGGGATATCTTCCACAGGCCCACAGTAAATATTTGTTCAATGGGGAAAAAATGAATATATAGTTCAGGAGAGACATCTGACAGGTAATTGACATTTCTGAGTGATAATGCTCAAACTCAGCTATGATCAAACACTGTGAAGTATTCTTCTGAAATGAACTTTCTATAAATAAGAAATAAAAATTCAATTATGGAAGGACTTCCAGTTTCATTTCTGATATATAAAAGGCTTGGCAGTTGTCACTCCATCTTTACGAGATAAAGCTAAACAAACTGAAAATCAATGACTTTTCTTAGATCCATAAGAAAACTGAGGTTGCACAGTAAACTGCCACAGCCCAGAATGTGGAGAGATAGGTGATTCCAGAGAGTCACAGTAGAAATCAGATCTGCTTACCTGAAGCAGAAGTGGCTAGAGTAATAACTGGTAGGTACAATTGTAATTGCCCGATGGGTTCTTCCTGCCCATTACACAGACCAAATCAATTCACTGAGACCAGGGCATTGCAGTAAAGAAAGAGTTTAACTGATGCAAGGCTGGCCACATTATGTGGGAGAGAGTTATTACTCACATCAATCTCCCCATAAATTTGGAGGCTAGAGTTTTCAAAAATAGTTTGGAGGGCAGGGGGCTATGGTATGGGTGCTGCTGATTGGTTGGGAATGCAGTCATAGGAATTTGGAAAATGGTCCTTGTGCACTGAGTTTACTTCTGGGTGGGGGCCACAGGACTGGTTGAGTCATGGATCTGGGTGGGGCCATCAAATTGTCAGAAATGTAAAAACCTGAAAAGACATCTCAAAAGGCCGATCTTAGGTTCTACAATAGTGATGTTAATTACAGGATTAATTGGGGAAGTTACACATGTTGTGACCTCCAGAACAATGGCTCGTAATCATTTAACTATGCCTATATTTTAGCAGAATTTGGGCTCCTCTTATTCTTCTAATCTGGTGGTCTTTTCATTAGTTTTACAAAGGTGCTTTAATTTTGGGGAAGGGCTATTATCATTTAAAGTATAAACTAAATTTCTCCCAAAGTTAGCTTGGGCCAAGCCATGGAATGACCAAGAGCAGTTTAGAGGTTAAAGGCAAGAAGGGGGTTGGTTAGATAGATCAGATCTCTTTCACTCTCACAATTTTCTCACTGTTGTAATTTTTGCAAAGGTGATTTCACACTTAAATGGTAATTTTGATAAAACTGGAGGCTGAGTGTGGACTAGCATGAGAGTGAAAAACTCTGGTGTCTGCAGCCTTTGGGGACCTCGTACTTCTGTGAAATTTACCTCCAGGAATCATACCAGGTTCTCACACTGAATAAAGATGAGAAGACGCACTCATGAAGATCAGAGGAAGATTCACTCATGGCTTTGTCAGTAGAGGGGAAGTTTAATCATTGTGAAATATATGCAGAGAGTTTTCCATAAAAAAGTCCCACTCTTCAGGAGGAAGATTTTGCCAGAACTTTAACACAGCTGGAATAAGGACCTTCTTCCCTCTCCAGCCCCCTTTATTTTTATCTTACCTAAGAGGAGTGGGACATAGTCAACATGCGTCAAAGCTTTAAGGAAATAGATTAGAAACACTGCAGCCCAGAGAGACACAGGCCCACCAGAAAACTGAGATTTAATTGTAAGGTCATAAAACACTCTTTCTTCCCCATATCTTAACACCACAACCACTGGGCTCCAGTATAATAACATTAGATTATAGCTGAAAGAACTCCAAAATGAACTCTCTCTGAGGAAGTCCAAAGTTTCTAACAGGAAAGATAAAAACAAGAACACTAGAGTTGAAGCCTCTGGTACCTGTAGCTACAGAAAACACTAAACACAGCTCAACTTCCAGCAAAGTAACATAAATCCTCACTCTAAATGCCTATTTAGCTCAGCTTCTATTACCTGATATAGTATGTCCAGCTTCCAATTAAAGAATTACAAGTCATGACAAAAGGCAAGAAGAATACAATATGGGAAGACAAAACAAAGATAAGAAACAAACTTGAGAATGATGACAATATTAGAATTCTCTGAAAGGGAACTTAAAATAAATATGATTAATGTGGTAAGGAGTTTAAAGGAAAAAGTAGATAACACATAAGAACTGATGGATAAGCAGACAGATGGAAACCCCGAGAAGGAATCAAAGGAAATTCTAGAAACAAAAAACACAGCAACTGAAAGGAAGAATGAATGTCTTTGATGGGCTCATGATTAGACTCAACATGGCTAAGGAAAGAATCAGTAAGTTTGAATGTACATCAACAGGTATCTCCCGCCAGGTCTGTCCTGCAGACACTGGTGGAGTGACAGATGAAAGGAGTACTCAGACACAGGTATGCAGTGTAAGAGCAGCTAGGGAACTGCCCGGCACTAGTGGCTGAAGAGTGAGCAGTCCCAAACAGCTGGAGCTGCTTGCTGTTATTCAGTACAGACATAATGCTGAAAGCCTGGAGCAAACACAATCTGTGGGTAATTAATATTATTGTTCATCCTTTCAGGGAGCAGTTACATGGGTGGATGATCAAAGGTGGGTTTCCAGACAACATAAGTAAACAAGTCTATTTAAGGTAAATTCTCCTACACTCTCTTGTACCTATTCTTCACCCTCTGCCTCAAGGTAAGAGAACAGTTGCCCTCAGCTTATTCTCCCCTGAAGCTATGCAGAGCCTTCTGACCTTTCAGAAGGCCTGCTCGTTTCCCTATAGCTTCTCCAACCACTCTGACCAGTCTCCTACAATTTCCCAAAGTGAAATATAATATTACTCTACTACACTGCTGGACACCAAATATATACCACCCCAAAATATACTTCTTTGGCATATTTCAAGATGGCTTTTAAGAGAAACTGCAGACACATAAATAACTTTTTGCAAAAGACAACTTTATTAAAAAGCTGTCCTTTTACATCTATCTACATCAGTGAAGTAAATAGCAGATGCAAGCAGAGGCTTTCTCTTAGGCCCCATATCAGCCTAAATACAGATCTTGGAAAGGTCATATTGAAACCTTGCCCAGAGATCACAACAGGCTACAATCTATTCTAAGGGCTGCTACCTGAGATACTTTATCTACATATTAAGACAACTTTGTTTGCAGTGCAGTTCCTCCCTTCACCCTCCTGTAGCTTGTCCACATCATCCTCCAGGAACCCCCTGATCCCTACTCCATTCTATGTTGTATAAAACTCCAGTCATCTTATCTTTTGAGTCTTAATTTTGTGAGGCTCTCGTGTGTATGCACATAATTTGTATGCCTTTTCTCCTTTTAATCTGTCGACTGTCAGTTTACTCTAGAAATTCAAATTTTTCTATCTTCAAAGTGTGGAAGGAAAGTTTCTTTCACCCCTACACTACTCATAATAGAATACCAGAATGAGAAGAAAGTGAGAAAGAAGCAGAAGAAATATTTAAAGTAATAATGGCTGAAAAAAATTTAAAATGATCAAGACACCAAACCTGAGGATTAGTGAAAGATACCAATCCACAGCTCGGAGAACACCAAGGAGGATAAATGCAAACAACAAAAACAAAAACACTTCACGTACCTAGGAATATCATGTTCAAACTGCTGAAATTTAAAGACAAGAAGACAATCTTTAAAGAAGGCTGGGGGGAAAACGAACCAAATTATCTATATTTTAAAAAGGGGAAAAATTACAGGGGATTTGTTGTCAAAAACTTTTCAATGAAGAGAATGGAGTGAAATATTTAAAGTTCTGGAAGAAAAAACCCACCAATCTTGAATTCTGTATCCAGAGAAATTATCCTTCAAAAATGTAGGAGAAATGAAGACTTTCTCAAACAAAAACTGAGGACATTCATGGCTAGCAGACCTGCTATGCAAGAAATGTTAAAAGAAGTTTTTTCAGGGAGAAGGAAAATAATGTAAGTCAGAAATGAAGATCCACATAAAAAGAAAAGCATTATAAAATAAATTAATGAAGGTAAAATATCTTACTTGTATTGATTTAAAAATAACTCTTCAGGTACTAGTGACAATGTATTGTGTGATAAAAAAAGAGTCAGGCATACTCTGTTATAAGGTACATAGAAGACTAAAATGTGCTACCTCAAAACATGCCTTTTTGGCAAAAGGAATGTTTTGAATTGATTACTTTAAGAAACTGCAGACACAGGAGAAGCTCTGAAAACAGAGAGATTATCCTTCAGTAAGGAAAACTTATATCAATAAAGAGAATGTCCATTTTTAAGAGTATCTCCCTCTTTGTATCAGGCAGAGAAGGATGACTAAGTTAGCCTTTGCTGATGCAGAAGACACTGATTTAAGTCTACATAACAAATCGTATTCTTATTTATTGTGCTTTTCCTGGTTACCTTGCCATTACTGGCCTCTCCAATACTCTTCTTTGTTTAAGTTAAAGATGCTATTTAAACTTGAACTCAAAGCCACCTATTTTGATACTATGTAAAAAATTATGTTGCAAACTCACACCCTAAAACTTTTTCTTTAAAGAGGTATAACTGACATACTCAGAGAGAGATAAAATGGAATCGTATAAAATGCTCAGAGAAGGTAGAAAAAGCAGGAGAAACTTCAATTGTGCAAAAGAGATTGGAAAAAGAAATTGTCTTAAGAAAAAAGCAAGTCTAATACAGCAGATGAATTAGAGTTAAAAAATGCATTCCCTTTTTTATGTTTTTCTTTGAGACTCTTTTAGGTTTTATGATATAAGCATATTCCTCTTTTATTCTTTCCTTGCCTCACAGGATGGGGTATAAGACTCAATCATCCACAGAGTGTTTTGTGATCTTTTGATCAAAGACCTTATGAAAGCAAAGTAGCATTATTATTTTGAAACAGTTACTGGCCCTGGGTGGGGGTGGGGAGGATGTATAACCGAGAGAGAAAAATGGAAAACGTTGAAAGAATGCAGGTCATAAAAATCTAATGCTAGAAAGAATAAAAGCTATGGCCACTTAAAACACATGCATACTTAGTTAGAAAGTGAAAATCCACTCAATCAAGCTAGTCATTCCATCTTTGCCAGGGCTGGCTTCAAATGTGACTATTTTCCATTCATTTGCCTGCCTAGTAGACTGAATAGAATCCTAGGCCATCTCATTCAGTTGAAACAGCTGTACTGGTTGTTCATGTGGACACAAGCACAATTTAAGTTGCTTGAGCGCTTATGCAAGTCCCACAGGGTGGGGGTTGAAGAAAGAGGAAAGCGAAGGGCAATGTGGAGGAGAGGGAATCCCACAGTGTTGCTGGAGCTGGGGCCCAGAATAAACAATGCGCTGTGACCTATTTAGCAAATGGAAATGCAAACCAGAGAAAGCAGCCAAGGTCAGGGACACACATCCTCTCCTGCTGAGATGATTTGGGATGCTCAGAACAAGAAAATGAATAGCTCACATGAGGGAGTTTCCTTGAATTCCCCTGGGTGATAAATCACTGACTGTAGTGAAGTTTCTGCTTTGTAAAACTCTGTTAAATAAATGGCAGCAGCAAGCTGAGGTCTGGTGTATATGCATTTTCCTTCTTTAGCTTAAAGGCAACATCCAATTAAGAATATTTTTGGTCCAGCCTGTTATTATTAAAGCCTGGATTGCCTTCCTCTCCACCTGTCCCCCAAAGTTACCAGAGAAGCCTCTGAAACCAGACTCACTTTAGACCTCTCAGGATGAAATGCTTGGACTCAAATGCTTATTTCACAGTGTACATTTTTTAGGTGATTTAGTGTCCCAAAGTCACTTCATTTTATTCAAAGCTTTATGTTCATCAGGAAGAAGAAAGAGGTCAAACTGTGTAGCCCAATACCATAGAAAGCCTCAGAATGAAGTAAAGAAAGACAGTGTTGGTGAATTTCTGTCTATATCTGTATTATCTGACTATCTATGTATCTATCCATCCATATTGTGATCCTAATTCTGATAAGATATGCATAGAAAAATAACTACCAGAAAATGCACTGAAAGGTTCAAAACAAGTGTTGTTAGGTGATAGTATTATAAGTGATAGTTTTCTTCTTTATATTTTGTTGGTATTTTCTAATTTTCTAACATTTTATATCAATGCTGTCCAATAGAAATAAAAAGATAATGAGCAGCAAGTGTACCCACTTATGTTATTGTAAATTTTTTTAAGAAAAAAAGGTAAGTTAATTTTAATTACATATATTACATAATTTAGTACATCTAAAATATTATTTCAACATAAAATTATTGAGATATTTTCAATTTTTGGCTATCAGCTCTTCAAAATCTGATATACAGTTTATACTAACAGTACATTTCAATTTGGAATAGCCATATTTCTAGAGATCAGTGGCCATTGTATTGGACAGTGCAGTTCTACAGGAAAAATAACCGTGTGTGTGTGTGTGTGTGTGTGTGTGTGTGTGTGTGTGTGTGACAGAGAGAGAGAGAGAGAATAATAAGAGAGAATGATAGAAATAATATAGAGAATTGTTTCCTAAACTATTCTGTGGAACCCTAATACTTTCATGTCTCATGAAATTTTACCAGATAGCAAAATAGAAAAATATCTGTTGCAAAGACATAGAAAAATATATGTTGCAAAGTCAAATAACTTTGGAAATTCCAGGATAAGCAAATAAATCACTTTCTCTGCTGTAGGACTCTGTAAAGCCTTTAATATGCTAATATGCTTCATAAAGCTTTAAGAGAAGTATATGGTTTACTACTATTTTCATTAACTTTTCAGCAAAAGCCTTGATATAGTTTGGATTTGTGTCCCCACCAAATCTCATGCTGAATTGTAATCCCCAGTGTTGTTGGTGGAGCCTGGTGAAAGGTAATTGGATCATGGAAGTAGATTCTCATGAATGGTTTAACACTATCCCTTTGGTGCCGTTCTTGTGATAGTGAGTTCTCACAAGATCTGGTTGTTTAAAAGTGTGTGGCACCTCCCCTCTCTCTCTCTCTCTTGCTCTTGCTCAGGCCATGTGCTGTGCCTTGTCCCCCTTTGCCTTCCACTATGATTGTAAATTTTTTGAGGCCTCCTCAGAAGCTGAGCAACATCATCTCACAGGATACATGGAACAATTTTAGAAACTTTGATGTAGAAAAATTAGCAAATGAAATAAACAAAAATATGCACAGGGAGTTAGTATTGAAATGTTATGCCTTATTGGAAGTATCATGATCCTCTGTGTGTGTGTGTGTGTGTGTGTGTGTGTATGTGTGTGAGAGAGAGAGAGAAAGAGACAGAGAGAATGAGAGAGATACAGAGAGAGAAAAATGGATTCACAGAGTATGCAGTACATTAACTTAATAATACCTCCTCTTCCATTTATTTTCACATGTACTATTTTAACATTACAATAGTTCTGGGGAGCAATGCAAAATAAATGTAACAGGGATTATGTTTCTATTTTACATAAGATAGAATAAGGGCCTCTGCATATTAAATGTTTATTGCCATACTATTAATTTTTTGCAGATTCATGAATTTTTGAATTTAGAACTGCTGCATCCCAGCTGTAAAGATTTTCTTTTAAACTGTACTATTTTTTTCAGATTCTCATTTTAATGTTTATATTGATGCAAATTCAATTTATTCCCTTAGTGGTAAAATGGAATATTGCTGTCATTCTCTTACCCAGATGATGCCTTAATTAGATAATAAAATGCATTTAGCTTCTGAGAAAACCACAAGCTGCTTGTCATTAATTTCATCTAGAATTTCTTGTGTCATTAGTAATTTCTCCTCTCTCCCTCTTTTTTTTTCTACAAATATTCTTGATCTCTGAAACTTTTGTTCTCAGAGAGGTTAAGCGGAAATAAAGTCAGATGCTTAAAGAAGGTCAAAATTTGAGCTGAGTATATGCTAGCACTAGGAAAGTCAGCATAAATAAAAAGGAATACTTATATTTTCAAATAATAATTTTACAGAATGATGTTGTGTTGGAGGGCTTGATTATCCTAAGTCCAATAAGGACAACCAAGACGGTATGCATGTTCTTATTTGCCAACAGAGTTATTTGGGCCAAATTGAAAAGTTGTCCTACCATAAATATGTAGAAATAATATCTGAAATGATAATTTTAAATGCAGGTGAACATTAATTTTTATTTAGCAAAAGCTGCACCTGAAATACTTCAGGAATGAGAGGATTAGAGCTAAAAAAAAGTTTTTAAACTTTAAGTTTATGGGGACATTTGTAGGTTTTTTATAGAGGTAAACTCATGTCATAGGAGTTTGTTGGACAGATTATTTCAGCACCCAGATGTTAAGGCTAATATGCATTAGTTATTTTTCCTCATCCTCGCCCTCCTTCCACTCTTCACACTCAGGTAGGTCCCAGTGTCTGTTGTTCCCCTCCATGTGTCCATGTGTTCTGATAATTTAGTTCCCACTTATAAGTGAGAATATGTGGTATTTGGTTTTTTGTTCCTGCATTTGCTAAGGATAATGGCCTCCAGCTCCATCTATGCTCCTGCAAAGGATGTGATCTCGATCATTTTATGGCTTTATACCACATTTTCTTAATTCAATCTACCGTTGATGGGCATTTGGGTTGATTCCATGTCTTTGCTATTGTGAATAGTGCTGCAGTGAACATACACGTTCATGTGTCTTTATAGTAGAAAGATTTATATTTCTTTGGGTATATACCCAGTAATGGGATTGCTGGGTTGATGGTAGTATTGTTTTTAGCTCTCTGAGGAAGCACCACACTGTTTTTAACAATGGTTAAACTAATTTACACTCATACCAAAGTATATAAGTGTTCTCATTTTCTCCACAACCTCACTGAATGCTATTTTTTGAGTTTTTTATAACACCACAATATTGTGGTGAGTTATTTTTTGACTTTTTAATAGTAGCCATTCTGACTGGTATGTTATCTCATTGCAGTTTTGATTTGCATTTCACTAATTATCAGTGATGTTGAGCTTTTTTTCATATACTTGTTGGCTGCATGTGTGTCTTCCTTTGCAAAGTGTTTGTTCATGTCCTTTGCCCATTTTTTAATGTTTTTTTCTCTTGTAAATTTGCTTAAGTTTCTTATAAATGCTAGATATTAGAGTTTTGTTGAAGGCATAGTTTGCAAATATTTTCTCTCACTCTGTAGGTTGTCTATTTACTCTGTTGAGAAGTTTCTTTTGCTGTGCAAAAGCTCTTTAGTTAAATTACATCTGTCAACATTTGCTTTTGTTGCAATTGCTTTTGGCATCATCGTCATGACATCTTTGCCCATTCCTATGTCCAGAATGGTATTGCCTAGATTGTCTTCCAGAGTTTTTATAGTTTTGAGTTTTACATTTAAGTCTTTAAGCCATCTTGAATTTTGTTTTGTATATGGTGTAAGGAAGGGATCCAGTTTTAATCTTCTGCATATGACTAGCCAGTTATCTCAGCACCATTTATTGAATAAGGAGTACTTTCCCCTTTGCTTGTTTTTTTCAGCTGTGTCAAAAATCATATGCTTGTCGGTGTGAGGCCTTATTTCAGGGCTCTGTATTCTGTTCCATTGGTCTATGTGTCTGTTTTTGTACCAGTACCATGCTGTTTTGGTTACTGCAGCCCTGTAGTACAGTTTGAAGTCAGGTAGCATGATGCCTCTAGCTTTGTTCTTTTTTATTAGAATTGTCTCAGCTATTCAGACTGTTTTTTGGTTCCATATGAATTTTAAAATAGTTTTTTTCTAGTTCTGTGAGGAATGTCATTGGTAGTTTGATGGGAATAGCAATGAATGTATAAATTGCTTTGGGCAGTATGGCCATTTTAATGATAATAATTCTTCCTACCCATGAGCATGGAATATTTTTCCATTTGTTTGTGTCATCTCTGATTTCTTTGTAGTTTTCATTGTAGGTATCTTTCACCTCTAGTTAGCTGTATTCCTAGGTATTTTATTTTTCTGTGGTAATTCTGAATGGGATTGTATTTCCAACTTGGTTGTCAGCTTGACTGTTGTATATATATAGGAATGCTAGTTATTTTTGTATATTGATTTTCTTTCCTGAAACTTTGCTGAAGTTGTTTGTCAGCTGAAGGAGCTATTGGGCTGAGACTATGGGGTTTTCTAGGTATAGTTTCATGTTGTTTGCAAACAGTTTAACTATTTGGATGCCCTTTATTTATTTCTATTGCCTGATTTTTTTTCTTTTTTGAGATAGAGTCTCACACTGTTGCCCAGGCTGGAGTGCAGTGGCATGATCTTGGCTCACTGAAACCTCCATCTCCCAGATTGAAGTGATTCTCCTGCCTCAGTCTCCTGAGCAGCTGGGATTAGAGGCACATACCACCACGCCTGGCTAATTTTTGTATTTTTAGTAGAGACAGGGTTTCACCATGTTGGTCAGGCTGGTCCTGGCCTCATGATCCACCCACCTCACCCTCCCAAAGTGCTGGCATTGCAGGTGTGAGCCACCACGCCTGGCCCAGGACTTCTAGTATTATGTTGAATAGGAGTGGTAAGAAAGGTTATCCTTGCCTTGTGTCAGTTTTCAAGAGGAAGGCATCTAGTTTTTGCCCATTCAGTAGATGTTGGCTGTGGGTTTGTCATAGATGGCTCTTATTATTTTGAGGTATGTTCCTTCAATAACCAGTTTATTGAGAGTTTTTAATGTGAATGGATGTTGAATGTTATTGAAAGCTTTGTCTGCGTCTATTGAAATAATCATGTGGCCTTCATCATTAGTTGTGGGTTTATATGATGAATCATGTTTATTGATTGTGCATATTGAACTAATCTTACATACCAGGAATAAAGCATACTTGATTGTGGTGGATAAACTTTTTGGTGTACTGCTGGATTTGGTTCACCAGTATTGTACTGGGGGATTTTACCTTGATATTCATCAAACATATTGGCCTGAAGTTTTCTTTTTTGTCTGTATCTCTGCCAGGTTTTGATATCAGGATGATGCTGGCCTCATAGAATGAGTTAGGGAGGAGTCCATCCTCCTCATTTTTTTCAGGACTAGTTTCAAAAGGAAAGGTACCAGCTCTTTGTACATCTGTTAGAATTTGGTTGTGAATTGCTCTGATCCTGGACTTTTTTTCAGTTGGTAGGTTATATATTACAGATTCAGTTTTGGAGCTCATTATTGGTCTGTTCAGGGATTTAATTTTTTCCTGGTTCAGTCTTGGGAGGATATTTGCATACAGGAATTTATGCATTTCTTCTAGATTTTCTAGTTTGTGTGCATAGAGGTGTTCATAATGTTTGCTGATAGTTATTTGTATTTTTGTGGGGTCAATAGTAATATCTCCTTTATCATTTCTAATTGTTTTTCTTTGAATCTGCTCTCTTTTATTCTCTGCTCTTCTTCTATATTAGTCTAGCTAGCAGTCTCTCTATGATATTAAGTTTTTCAAAAGACCCTCTTCTGCATTTGTTGATCTTTTGAATGTTTTTTGGTGTCTCAGTTTCCTTCAGTTCATCTCTGATTGTGGTTATTTCTTGTCTTCTGCTAGGTTTGGGGTTGGTTTGCTCTTGGTTCTCTAGTTCTTTTAGTTGTGATGTTAGGTTGGTAAATTCAAATCTTTCTAGTTATATTTTGTGTGTGTTTAGTGCTATAAGTTTCCTTTTTAACACTGCCTTAGTCGTGTCACAGAGATTCTGGTAGGTTTTTATCTTTTTTCTCATTAGTTTCAAAAAACTTCTTGATTTATGGCTTAATTTTATTATTTACCCAAAAGTCATTCAGAGGCAGGTTATTTAATTTACATGAAATTATATGGTTTTGAGCAATTTTCTTTGTCTTGATTTCTAATTTTATTGTGCTGTGGTTCAAGAAAGTGATTGGTGTGATTTCAGTTCCTTTGTTGCTAAGGATTGTTTTATGTTCAATTGTGTGGCCTATTTTAGAGTATGTGCCATGTGGCATTGAGAAGAATGTACATTCTTTTGTTTAGGGGTGGAGAGTTCTGTAGATGTCTGTCAGATCCATTCGATCCAGTACTGAGTCCAGGTCCTGTGTATCTTTGTTAATTCTCTGCCTAGATGATCTAATACTGTCAATGAAGTGTTGAAGTTTCCCACTATTATTGTGTGGGAGTCTAAGTGCCTTTGAAGGTCTCTAAGAATTTAGTTTATGAATTTGGGTGCTCCTGTGTTGTGTGCGTATATATTTAGGATAATTAGGTCTTCTTGTTGAACACTTTACCATTATGCAATGCTCTTCTTTGTCTTTTTTTATTTTTGTTGGTTTAAAGTCTGTTTTGTTTGATATTAGGAATACAACCTCTACTTTTTGCTGTTTTATCTTTCTTTGGTAGAGTTTTCTCCATCACTTTATTTTGAGCCTATGAGTGTCATTGCATGTGTGATAGGTCTCTTGAAGACAGCATAGCATTGGGTTTTGGTTCTTTATCCAGCTTGCCACTCTGTGTCTTTCAATTGGGGTATTTAGCCCATTTACATTCAATGCTAGTAGTGATATGTGTGGATTTGATCTGTCACCATGGTGTTAGCTGGTTATTAGGCACTGCATACTTGTTTGTGTGGTTGCTTTATAGTGTCACTGGTCTGTGTACTTCAGCATGTTTTTGTACTGACTGGTAACACTCTTTCCTTTTCATATTTAGTGCTTGTAAAGAGCTCTTGTAAGGCAGGACTCATGGTTACAAATTTTCTCAGCATTTACTTGTCTGAAAAATATCTTAATTCTCATTTGCTTATGAAGTTTAGTTGGGCTGGATATAAAAATGTTGGTTGCAATTTCTTTTCTTAAAAATGTTGAATATTGGCCCCCGATTTTTTTCTGGTTTGTAGGGTTTCTACTGAGAAGTCAGCTTTTAGTTTGATGGTCTTTTCTATGTAGGTGACCTGACCTTTCTCTCTGACTGCCTTTAACATTTTTTCTTTCATTTCAACCTTAGAGAATCTGTTGATTATATGTCTTGGAGATAATCTTGTATAGAATCTTGCAAGCATTCTCTGTATTTCCTGAATTTGATTGTTGGCCTCTCTAGTGAGGCTGGAGAAGTTTTCATGGATGACAACCTGAAATATATTTTCCAAGTTGTTTGCTTTCTCTGTCTTTCTCAGGGATACAAGTGATTTGTAGATTTGGCCTCTTTACATAATCTCATATTTCTTAGAGGTTTCATTTGTTCCTTTTCATTCTTTTTTCTTTATTTTTGTCTAACTGTCTTATTTCAGAGAGTCAGTCTTCAAGTTCCAAGAATCTGTTTTCAGCTTGATCTATTCCACTGTTAATACTTCCAACTGCATTGTCACATTTTTTAGTGTATTTTTTCAGTCTATCCGATCTGAAACCATATATACACTGGCTGGCTATTTTGTCTGTCAGCTCCTGTATCATTTTATTATGAGTCTTAGTTTCTTTGCATTGGGTTTTGCTATTCTCCTGAATCTCTGTGATCTTTATTCCTATCTATATTCTGAATTCTATTTCTGCCATTTCAGCCAATTCAACCTGGTTAAGAACACTTGTTGGAGAGCTAGTGCAGTTATTTGGAGGACATAAGACACTCTGGCCATTTGACTTTTCTGAGTTCTTGCATTGGTTATTTCTCATCTCTGCATATGGGTAAATTTAACTGCAGTGTAGATTGAGTACAGTCAATAGGCTTCTTTCCTGGATGTTTTTGCAGGACTGAGGCTTTGTGCAGGGTCTTTATTAGTAGCTGATTTCTTGTATTTGTTTACACATGGAGATATGTTAATGAGGTATTTTTGATGTTGAACCTTTGGGATGTGATACAGTAGGTGGCATTTTGGCATAGTGGTGAGTTGGTAGGTCCTTGCTCGGTTGTGTGCCTCTCCTATATTTCCTCACAGTTGCAGCTGTGCTCTTTCTCAATGCTCTGAAAGTGTGGGGTCCTTTCCCTGTTGAGTGCTGGCTGTAGATTGTGGCTAGGCTCTCCTGGGCTGCCTACCACAGCCCTGGGGTGATATCAGGTTTTATGCTCCCTCCCCAACTTGGAGGAAACAGAAGAGGGGACCTCAGCAGTGGTTGTGGCCAAGGGTCTTTTACTTGTCCCCTGTGGGCTCCATCCCAGAGAGATACAAGTCAGCAATTGCTCAGTCCAATCAGCCTGGGATGGGGGGTCTGTACTGTGAACCCAAGCTGGGGCTTCCCTGCATTGTGAAGAGTTAGGTGGGTAGATGGGACTTGTGGGAGACAGACTAGCATCTCTCCTTCTGTCAATTCCAGTTTGTTTGAAGTATGGATAAGGCACTTAGAGTCTTTGAATCTTCATTAGTCTGAGGGTATCAGGGGTAGCAAAACTGCAAAGACGGTGGCAGAAGGGCTTTCATTTGCTCCTGGGGGCTCCATTTCCAGCAAACACAGAGTTGCGGTTACTTGGAGTGTTCAGCCAGTGTGGTTGGACAGCTGCATTGCTGGTATGAGCTTGGGGCTCTGCTTGCTGGAGAGCAGGGGATTGAGGGTTCATGACGGGGAGAGACTGGTCTCCTTTCCATGTGGCAACTGTGGCATGCGGCAAGCTTGGGTGTAGCCCTCAGGCTTTTTGTTTCTTCCCCTGACTGAGGGCAGCAGGGATAGAACCACTCCTGTGGCAATGGCAGAGGGGCTATTGGATGTCTTTGGGAGCCTCTCCCTAGGGAGACTCTGGGCCACTACCAGTGGCTATAATCAGCCATGAGTGGGGATGACTGTTCTGTGGTCATGAGCCCGGGACCCTGCTTAATGAGGAGTGGGAGCTGGGGTTCCGGGGGAAGAGGGGTTGGACTCCTTTCCATGTGGTGGCTGCAGTGTGCTGAAGGGCCAGTGTAGTGACTACGTCCTTTGTTCCTTTCCCAACCTTAGGGTTGTTAGGGTGGTACTACTGCAACTGCAGTGGCAGAAGGGATGTAGGTTGACTCTGGGATTCCCTCCTTGGAGGAATGGTGAGCTGCCTCTGATTGAAGTGGTCACCTGTGGGCACAGTGGTTGTGCTGGAGTTCCAGATTAGGCAGCGCTCCCCAGTAAGAAGTATGGACTGACACCTGTGTAAAGAACAGCCTGACCACTTTTCCATGAGGTGGGTGCTCTATGCTGGGGGTCCGGACCAGTTCTTGGTCCCCATGAAATCTCTGCAGCCTGGAGCATGGAGACAGCAAAGGTGAGGGCTGCAAGACAGGAAAGATGGCAACCCACCCTTCCCTCTGGGAGCTCCATCTCAGGAAGGAATAATGCTGCTACTGATTGCTGGCTGGGATCCCAAGCCAGTTGGTTTCATCCTGTGTGGTGCTATGGGAGCAGGGCCTGTAGACCATTGCTGGATTCAACCCCTTTCTGGGGGGTATGTACGAGGATCTAACCTCCTGCTTTGACAGAGTTGCAGCTGCTTTTGCCAGGGAGCCTGGGTATCTAAGGCTCCCAAGGCCCTACATGTTCCTTAGTGGCTGCTCTGCTGAAACTCCACGTAGCTCTGTGTGTCAGACTGAAGGCCCTGGTGGAGTAAATTCACAAGGGGATCTCCTGACCCAAGAGTTGCAAAGATCCATAGAAGTGTGGATCCCTGGGGTCACTCACTCATCACTCCCCCTGGCTCTGCTGTTGCTCCCAGGTGGACAGTCATCCTACCTTGCTTTTTTCTGTTCTCCATGGGTCGAGTTTTTCCTGATGAATCCCAGTGTATGTACCTGGATGTTTCAGTTGAAGGAGCTGCATTTATTTGCCCTTTCTATTTCTCTCCATAAGAGGAGCACACACTAGCTGCTTCTAGTCAGCCATCTTGGCCAGCCTCATAAGGAACCTTAAAGTTCAGCTGGACAACAACTCCTTGGGGAAATAAATTAAATTACATTTGCTGATCCCCTTTTAACTTTTACTTTTTAAAAATATTTACCTAAACTTAAATGATGCATTAGATTTATTTCATGTTCAAGACTCAGCAGCTAGTTTCATTTTTAAGAATTAAAATTCTTTTTCTTCTTTAGAGACAGGGTCTTGCTCTGTTAATGAGGCTGGAGTACAGTTATGTGAACATGGCTGAATGCAGCCTTGACCTCTTGGGCTCAAGTCATCTTTCCCCCTCAGCTTCCCTCATAGCTGGGGCTATAGGCACATACTACTATACCAGCTAGCTTTTTTTTTTTTTTTTTTAAATAAAGGTGTATTCTTGCTATGTTGCCAAAGTTGGTCTTGAATTCCTGGTCTCAAGTGATCCTTCTGCCTCAGCCCCTCAAAGTGCTGAGATTACAGGTGTAAACCACCACACCCAGAAAAAATCGGTGGCTCATGCCTGTGATCCCAGCACTTAGGGAGGCTGAGGTGAGAGGATCACATGGATCCACGAGTTTGAGATTACAGTGAGCTGTAATTGCACCACTGCACTCCAGCCTGGGTGACAGAGCAAGACCCTATCCAATAAATAAATAAATAAATGTCAATTGCCCCAAAATTGAAAATGACAAGGAAAAAATGAAAAATTACCACTCCCCTAATGTCCTTAGATTGTGAATATTGTTTGACATAAAACCCTATAGTCTCTATAAATACAGAAACATGCACAGTGACACACTGAAATATTACTAATTTATATCTTGCTTATTTCAGTAATTATTGGTGATTTTTAGTGATATTACTTTTAAAACATAGCTATTCATAGTTATATAGCTTTTTGACACAATGGGTAATTGTATTACATTGAACCATTCTGTGATTGTTGCATACTTTCAAATTTTTTACTTTTTATAAATAATACTGCACGGGACATTATTTTATTGTCACTGTTGAGTCACATATATATTTTGAAAACAGATGCCATAGACAGGAACTCCTGCATTTACCAAAATAAAACATGTCTCCCATCTCACCATTCTAGTTAGCAGAGGAGTTGCTGCTTCACCTGTTGAAGGCTCTGGCTTATGCCACAGATTCTACATCCTGCCTTTCCTTACTTATCCTTGCTCTCAGTTGAGTGTTCAAATTCTCTTGAATTACCCTTCCCAGTGATTTTAAAAATATGCTTAAATATCTCCATTAAAAATAAATACAGGCCAGGCGTGGTGGCTCACGCCTGTAATCCCAGCACTTTGGGAGGCCGAGGCGGGTGGATCAGGAGGTCAGGAGACGGAGACCATCCTGGCTAACATGGTGAAACCCCGTCTCTACTAGAAATATGACAAATTAGCTGGGCGTGGTGGCGGGGGCCTGTAGTCCCAGCTACTCAGGAGGCTGAGGCAGAAGAATGATGTGAACCCAGGAGGCAGAGCTTTCAATGAGCCGAGATTGCACCACTGCACTCCAGCCTGGGTGACAGAGCGAGACTCCGCCTCAAAAAAAAATAAAAAATAAAAAAAAAATAAATAAATACAAAACAAAAACTGAAAATTCTCACTTGAATCCCTAGTGCATCTCCAGCTACTGATTGGCACTATCTCTCTCTCTTCTGCCCTCTATCTTCTGAATTCCACTGGAATATCTAATGGGGAGGTTACCACTGATGTGTCTTTTACTATGTCTGGGTTTCTTTTTTTTTGTCTTTAAATCTTTTCATTTGCTTCATGCCTTTGTCAAACCCCTTTCTTCCTTTGTCACCCAGAAAATGCACTTCTGCTTTTTCTCCCTTCTCTGTAACTATAATCTCTCTGTCCCACGAGCAGAGTTATCTTCTTCTGACCAAACATTAAATGTAGGAGCTCAGGTTTAGGCTTTTTCCTCCTCTCATTTTCAGTTGTTTCTCATAAAATCTCACTCAAACTTATGCCTTCAATTACCAGCTATATACTGATAACTCACATTCCTCTTTCTAGGTCAGGGCTCTTTTATGAATAAGTAACTGCCCATTTGATATCAGCTTTTCAATGACTCAGAGGTAAATCAATCCCCACCAGTCAAAATGACTTATAAGTGGCCCCCTACACACACACTCACACGCAGACACTCTAGCCTTTACAAGCATTTTGTATCTCAGCAACTGGTACTACCATACATCCAGTTAGATGATAAAAAAATTAGAATAATAGTATCCCTATAATGGCCCACCATTCATAACATAGAGACTATGTTACTGACACTATATCCTAAATATCTCTAAAATCTATGCCTTTTCTATCCCTGCACACATTCTGTTTTAGGTTCTTGTCCCCTCACATTTTAGTCTCACATGTTACTCTAATTTGTTCTCCTTACTAAACTCAGAGTGATCTGTAAGAAACATAGAAATGACCATCTCACCACCTTGCTTAGAAACCTCCAAAGACTTCTCAGCTCTCTTAGACTAAAATCAAGCTCTTTAACAATACCTCCTTTTGACCCTTTGGACCTGTTTCTCTTGCCCTATCTTATACCCATTCCCCGCATACTCTCTAATCCAGTCCTTCTGGCCTTCTGTCAGGGTCTTCTACTCAGCATGCCTCTCCCCCTTCTGGGCCTTTGAACTTGCTGGCCTTTTCACCAGACATTTCACCTACTTTACCACTGTCCTTCAGACAGTTTTTCAAGTACCACTTTTTCAGGGATGTCTCCTCTGACATCTTGAGCTAAGTCAAATCCTTACTTTGTTTTCTCATAGCAGCAGTGCATCTACTTTCATAGAACCAATAATAGGTGGAATTAACTTAGTTGTTAGTATGATTATTTGATTTTTTTTTTTTTACCTCAAAACAAACTACATGTGGGTGAAAATCCTGTCTAACATGTTTTCTTCATTTGGTTAAACCTAGCAAAGAGCACAGTGACTTGTACATGTTTGATGCATGGTAAATATTTGAAGTGTGCATGAATAAAAATTTCCAGAAGTGGGGTTACTGAACCAAATGATAGGAATGTGTTGACTAATGATTTACTATCAACTGATTTTCCATAATATTTGTAGCGATTTACTGATTTGATTTTTTAGAGATTTTAGTAAGCTTGTTCTATGAAATAAATCATGTAAAGTGTTAAGAGAGCAAACAGCCATCCTTGCAGGGTAGGTACACAGGTGTGATAGTCATGCTTGTAATGGTAAGAGGTGAAACATTTTTATTTGTTTTATTTTTACAATAAAAGATGTCTGGGAAGTCAGATCATTATAGAAATGAAAGATCTGGTGAATTTCAGGCAAGTCAGAAATTTGTGTATTACTGTTTCCAATATAGATCAGTTTATAGACACATACAAGAAAAACAATTAGAAAAATGTTTAATTTTCTATATCCAGCTAGAAACATCTTACACTTTGATCAAAAGTGGTAGCATGTGCAAGTGATAACTTCCTGGTGATAAATACAAGGTTTTCTAAACACATTTACTGGTTAAGACTAAGATTAGTTTATTTTAAGTGACGACCCAGATGGTTACTGTAATCAAAGCTATACTTTCTAGTTAAGAGAACTATTAATTGGGAAAACAAAGTTTAAGTATAAGAATAGTACTTCCATCTTAATGCATTTTATTAAGATTAATGCATCATCTTTGGCATTGACATTTTAAATAAAGACAGTTAAATATGATAAGATGGGAGGTTTAGGGGTTATTGCTACTCATTGCGGTTCATTGTTGCATTATACTAGTATTGTTCAGAAACCAATAATATAGCCTAGACACCCAGGAATGTAGTTTGGGGCCTTAAATCTCTATATAATTCAAGAACCTACATATCTTTTCTAGAGAAAAGTGTCTTTGATAAACCAAGCATGACCAGCACACTGAACTTGAAAGTTGATATGGGTATTCTCTCAGCATCAACTGTGAGCACATCCGCTCTTGGGGTTTCTCTTTTCCTCTGATGTAGTTTCTTTCCCTCTCCTACTCATATTTCTCAGCATCTACTTTCCATGGATTTAACTAGGCAATGACAAACCTACAGGGAAATGAAAGTTCCCTTTCCTTATGAGAGAATTGTTGACCATGCTTGCATATCCACTCAACTTATTTTTTCCAATAGTTGTTTTTTCTTCTGATTGTTAAGTCACCTAAGAGTAGTGCCTGTGCTATTAATTTGGTGCAAAAGTAAGTACTCTTTTTGCATCATGATATATAAAGTTTGGTCCATGTTTTATCTTGCTTTTCTAGTGCTATCACTTTTTGAACTAATCATCCTGTTAGTCTGTTTCATTATAGCTGTATTATCAGTTCCTACAGACACATGTAATGTATCTCTCAAGAGGTGTCACATGATGCAGTTATAAATAAATATGTAATTATTGCTTGGTCCTTTGGTTTTTGTAAATCACATGACCCTACTAGGAATTACTGTTTAATAATAAATTGGCAAAAAAGAGTCACAACATCCCAAAATAGATGATTATTCATAGTACATTTTCCCAAAGCAACCTTATTTTCATAGATCTGAAAAGCACTGTAAGATTGAAACATGTTCATTGAGACTGTGATGCCTGGTTGAACTCCAGCAGGCTGATGTGCTCATTGCTCCTCTCTTTCCAGTAATAATAATAATAATAATTGAATCAGTCCTGAAGTCCTCTGCCTTGGGCATCAGGGAATCTGAGATTATCAGAGGGTATTCCAATAACTTCTGTGTGTTCAGGTGTGTGGGTGGGTGGATGTGTATTGGAGAGATGTTAATGGCCAAGTAAGCAGAGTCTGTTGGTGAAAGATCGCATTAGCTTTCATATAACTGGGCAAATCTGACTGTAGGAACTATAACAGCAAAAAAATTTATTTGAGGGTTTGGTAAAATAGAGGGCTTTGGAAGTCAAGAATATGTCTATCTGCCCATCTAGGTTCTCTTCACTCATGTGGCCTGTAGATGTGAGTTCCACGTTTCTCCATGAATTCTTTTTCCTTGTCAACATGACAGTAATATTGGTTTGTTGTCAGATACACACAACAATGTTAGGAAGGGCATTTTGAAAAAACATCAACTCTCTAGACCTACACAATTTTTACTGCCTTGCTTGTGACTGAATTGTATTATCTTTCACCATAAATTATCATTGGGAATCAATGAGAAGACCAATTTTTATCTCAAAATAAACCACCTGTTGTGTACAAAACCTTACATTTTGCTCCATATCTCTTAGATATGTTAAGCAGTGTAATTTCAGCAATGTATGGATATCCATTATTATCTTTCTTTCCCTCATCACCATTTAATCATCCTCATTTCGTTTAAAAAGGGCACATTTGGGCTAATATGAAGAGGAGAAAAAGATTTGAGCAACTCTTTCTCAATTTTTGGTTAATTCTCAAACTGTGAAACTCAATCGTGCTTGAAATGCTGCTGGGGGTGGGGGTGTGGTTGAGAGTCAGGGGTGTCCTTTCTCCATAATAAACATAAATGTAGTTACTCTGGGGAATCAGATTTTCACAGGACTTCAAGGACTTTAAACTGTTGGGCTGAGACCTCACTTAGTGTATTGTTAGCAGAAAAGTTTCATGCCAGCGTCTCCTACATAAATACCAATCAAGCCCTGTTGAAATTGACCACAAGTATATTTCATTCCATTATACATATAATAGGAACAATGAAAAATCTTTCTCCCTGTTAGGCTTTTCTATGGCTGATCTAAAATACCTGAGAAAAAACCCATCTAAATCTAACCATCTAATCTAAGAAAAGATTGGTCCCTTTTGCTAGTTTAATAGGGCAGTTTCAGTGTTCACTGATGCTGAGCCACTATAATTATGCTAAAGGAGGGGGGCGATATCAACAGGAAAGCTGCACATAATGCATACACTGGCACACACATAGACGAATGCATATGCATCTCAGCAAATCAGCTAGATAGAAAAATAGATATCATGGCTGATATATCTTTTTATAATTACTGTGTGTCAGGCCATGCAATGTGTGTGTGTATGCCTATATGCATCTATATTTATTATTTTTGCATGAAATAGACTTTCCCCCCCTTAGGTATGTATAGTATATTATGAGGCAGCAATGAGATTCATAGTGAGAGAGTGGCCTTAAGTCAGAGAAAAAGAGAAGGCCACTTTAGCAACGTTGCCCTTGCACACCTGTGAATCAGTGTGTATACCTTGTCAGTAGATATCTTCTTGATGAAAAATATGTGCAAAGAGCTTCACTGTTTGGCACTTGCTCATACTCTTAACTTGAACAATATCATTCCTCCGTTTTCAAGATCATGATTTGCATGTCTTCTGGAATTGTCTTAGGCAATATTTGTTTTAAAAGTCCCACCACCATCACCACAGTCTGCTAAACAGCCTTCCACCAGCTGCAACAGTGTTCTGGGCCCTTCAGTCCAAGCTTCTCTCCATTTCTTTTCAGAGCTCAAGTAAAAGCTAATTTTTTATTCTTTCTACACTTTTTAAACCTAAATATGTAAATGTTTTTGTGTCTATTATTTCTTAATTCTCTATTGATCCAAATGAATAATTCCAGGTCAAGAATCTCTTGAAGGTGATTATGGGAAGCTGTAGACAAATCACATGTCTGTTACTATCATGAATGGGATCTATACAGTTTTATTCTTTAAGAAAATCATTCAGCATTTTCTTATTGCTATTTTTTTTACTCACTTGACAACACAGTTCTTATCTCATGAAAAAAAAGGAGAGAATATGATTTATATATTCCCTTCAGAGAGGCTGCCTCAAAACGCAGAAGCGACTTTGTGATATCACTTTTGTGTCAATGCCAATGCAGCATAAAAATGACGATTCCTTATCAAGAGCAGAGGGAATGATTTCTTTTGATACCTCAGAGATTATTTGATGAGGAATTATTAAAACCAAACAGTTAGTTAAATTCCTCAGAGTGAACTTCAGATCCCTTTGACTTGTGAACCTCTCCTCCAGATCAGAAAATTCCTCTAATGTGGATAATTACAATGATGGCTGGCCTGAGAAAATAGGCCACTGAAATGGGCTTTGTGTGATTCTGTTAATTGCTGCTGTAGACAAGCAGCCTGGCCGTTTATTCATGCCTCGCAAACCTTTTGTCAAATGAGTAGATTATTTCTAATGCATATTAGATACGATGAACTCATCTTCCAAGAAGGGCATTAATATATCTGGTGTCTTTTATTTTTATTTTTTTTCTAACTGAGAGAACTTGCTTTAAATGCAACTTCAGCTTCAGGTTGGTTTTACTAGATATGTGCCTTAGCATCCTTAGCATTCTGCTGACAGCCAAGTAGCAAAACCACTTATTGGCTTATGGGTTCTGATTTGATGCTGGTTGTGGTTATACTATGTCAAATAAAAATAATTGCTAACATGGCAGCATATGTATTTTACCATGGTCATTCTCTGTAAGTGTTAGACGTGTAGCTAGCTTCTGGTTTAAGATCTAGAGAAGCACTAATGGTTAAAACAGTGGACTCTGAAGTCAGAGATCAAGGTTGAAATCATAAAAGGAAAAAAAGTAAAATAATATATTAAAGCTTGGGCACACATATTATACGATTTCCTGCTCTAGGAAGGACTGAACAAGCATGATAATGAAATGATCTTTCTAACTCAGAGGAAATATGACTCTCTTTGGAAGACAGCATCTGACTAACAAAACGGAACTGATGGCAATAGGATAGTAGAGGTTACAAGGTCTGCTGATCCTAATGCTTTCACTGTTTTCTAAATTGAAGCTACTGCTTATTTTTCTGAGTGGGACTTCTCGTGATCAGACAGAGTTATACATTTCTTTGTTTGTTAATCCATATGCCTTTGACCCAGTGATACACTAAGCAGCTGTGAGGAGCCGCTAGTGTTAGATTCCTGTCTTCATTCTACATAGTAGTTGGCAGTTGCTTCATGAAGGTACGCCAGGAAAGGAGGAATCAAGAATGCCCGAGCTCCAGAATTCACTGGAAATATTAAGTCTCAGAAACACCTACCATCTTGTTTACATCTTTACATTTTTGCACCGTAATTTTGACAAACATATAGAAGCTTTCACATTTTTTCTCCAGCACTGGAATTTCGAAAAGCAGGTGAAAGAGAACCTTGTGTAGAGAGAGTCAAGGAGATGAGGAAGGGGGGTAAAAAGAGGAAAAGTAGCAGAGAATAATCTTGTTAGCAAATTTTGGAGTTCTGATGCCAATATGTATAGGTTTCAAGGTCATTTAAGAGCTTAGTTCTTATTCAATAAGAGATTTTAAAAAGACAAGCCAAATTACGTTATGTGTGCATTTATGTTAACATTGTGCGTGTGTATAAACATATCACTGTACAGCAATATAGAAAATGTACAGACTTCATATGCCATAGGTAGCTGAATACATCTCTCATTTGTAAGTGATATTTGTTTCTTGTCACTAGCAGCAGAGCTCATATACATTTCAAAAAATATTTGAATACAGAAATATGTCATGTATTCAATTTGCAGCATGATTACTATAAAATGATATTATCAGAATGATTATAAATAAGCCGTTGTGTATTTGCTGAAAAGATAGGGAAATATGGTTTTTGTATGTTTGTTTTATTTGAGTAATTTACCAGAAAAGAAGAAGAACTAGCTGATGTTGTAAAAGAAGTCTGATTTTACACTTCACAGCTAATACACAATGAAGATTTTAGGCAGAAGCTGAACAGGTCTTGCAGTTGCAGATGCTTTGGTGGCAAGGAGCATAAAAGTCAAAGTTGTCGACTACAGAGAGAGGTTTAATTAGATGGTTCAGTTCCATGGAACACCTTAAAATTCTCAGGGACCTTACGGGTTGGGTGGAATTATTTCCTATGAATAAGTGGCAATGAGATTTGTGAGTTGCTGTCATGCTCAGACTGACGCTTCAGGACAGATGCCAATAACCATTGTTCTGCCTTCCTTTTCAGTCAGCTGTAATCTAGAACATTTTGTCTTTAGTCTCTTAAGAGCTTGAGAATTAATTTGAAAAATATGAAGCAACATGTAGTGCTTTCCTATATTATGGAATCTAAGAAAGCAATACATCTGGGCGCAGTGGCTGACATCTATAATCCCAGCACTTTGGGAGGCCAAGATGGAAGGATCTCTTGAGCCCAGGAGTTTGAGACCAGCCTGGGAAACATAGGAAGACTGTGTATCTAACAAAAAATAAAAAGAAAATAAATTAGTTGGGTGTGATGACGTGCACCTGTGGTGCAGCTACTCTGGAGGCTGAGGTGAGAGGATTGCTTGGACCTGGGAGATCGAGGCTGCAGTGAGTGGTGATTATGTCACTGCACTCCAGCCTGGATGACAGAGTGAAATCCTATCTCAAAAAGAAAAATAAAAAAAGTGATATAAATTATTTTAACGCTAATTGAAAAACCAATGGAACAGAACAGAGAGCTCAGGAATAGACCCAAATACAAATGAGGGCTTAGTAAAATCAATAAAAAGGTAGTCTTTGAAATCAGCAATAAAGTATGAATTATTCACAAAACATTGTTGGAACTCACTGAACACTTCTTAGGAGAGGAGGATCCATGCCTTATCCCTTATAACACAAAACATTCTAGCTAGTTAAAAACTGCAAAGGTAAAAAGTAAAAGCTGAATATGCTAGAAAAAAAGTGGGAGATTATTAAAAAGTCTTCTGTTGTGGGCCTTTCTCATACTATACATTACATAAAATTTAAAAATCATTAAGGAAAGGCTTGCAAATTACATGAGAGAAATGCACATAATATGTGCATTTATTAGGAACTGTATTATTGTAGTTAAGCATGCCTAGATTTGAGATTGAATCAGCCGGAAAAGTGAAGAGAGACCACAGGCTCAAAATATATTACATTTAAATACCACTCACTAATGAAAGTTGAATTTCTGCATTCCATAATGTCTCTGTGTGTGTTTGTACATATATGTGTAGATAATGTATAGAGTTTGTGCATATGTAAATGTACAAATGTGTGAATACAATATTTCTCTTTTCGCAGTCTTCATCTATCTTCTACTCCTAAGGCAATCATACTTACTCACTAATTCAATGTATATTTATTGGAAAATTTTTACATGCCAGACACTGTTTTGGATGCCTGAATATGTAGAACATCAACAGCAACAACAACAACAACAAAAAAAAAAACAAAAAAACAAGCCCTGCTCTCATTGTCCTTTTATTCTGACAATAATGAATTATTTCCACTGAGAGGTACTCTGACTGCATAACATAGGTAGGCCTTGTCTTCTTTTAATTTTCCTTCCTAGTTTCCTGAAACTAACTAAAAAGGGATCCATAGGTGCTCTTGAGTTGAAAAGTTCCCCAACAGTACATCTCCCATAGATACTCACAGCCCACCATTGTCATTGCCACCATGCCCTGTCCATGTGCCAGGAGCTGCCTTCTGAGGCTTTAAAGAGTTATCTTAAGGTAACAAACTCTTTTATATTGGATTACTTTAAAAGATCCATGAAAACAAAAATGAATGCAAGGAATTTATTTTGGAACCAATCTCAGAAAGTAAAATGGGAAAGTGAAGAAGTGAGACAGGCAAGGCAGGCAAAATGCACCACTAAGGGGGCATTAGTGTAGGAAGTGTGCATGAGTATGTCACACAGCTGGGTGCTGTGATGAGTGGGCAAATGGCGTGCACTCCCCCTGAGGGCCCTCTGAAATCTGAAACACCACAGAATTGCCCAAATAAGGGCAAGGAAGCATCCTCCAGGAGAAAGATCTTGACGTCAGGGAGGGAGATCCAGTCTTCTTGCAGGGAGCCATCATGTTGACAGAAGACATTTGGGGTGAGCCAAGGCAGTGGCAGAGCCTTATCTGCAAGCCTCATTGCCCTGTGACCATATTGAAGCAGGGGATACCCTCTTTCCAATCCTGTGGGTCCTCCATTGTCTCTTGCATGCCACAGCAATGTAGCTTGGTCCTTGTGGCCCAGACAGCCTCAGGTGAAAACAAGGTTCTCTCTCCTTATGATCTCTCCTTAGGGTCCAGAGAGGACACCCCTGGGTTGGACATAGGGACTGGTATCATGCATTTTTCCCCCTCACAATTTCTTTGCATCCCAATAATAAAGAAACTAAATATTTTTCAGCTAAACAAACAAACAAAAATCTTCAGTTAATTTTACTTCCTGTGGTTCCACTGTTGTGTTGGATGAATATATCCACACAACGAACCTACATGCAAGTTTAGGATTGAAATGTGACCCTAATGTGTGTGAATGTGAATGTATGTGTGTGTGTTTGCTAGTGTGCATCCTGTGCGGGATGCAAAATATATATATATGAGGTGAATAAAATCCTATTTAATCTTATCACTAAAGACTGAAAACACAAGACTGTAATCCAGAACAGATGTCATCTCACCAAAGTTACTGCACTGTAAACGATTTCTTTCTTGGGATAATTTTTGACACTGAGAAGAGTTTTAAAGTGAGACCCTTAATAGTTGGCTGCTGCATAATAATTTGAGTTGAGAACCTCATATAATTTATAATCTTTGGTGAAATTTTTGAGTTTCCACTCTTACTGAAGGATGCAATATGAGTAGCTTTATGGAAATTTGAGTATAATTTTTCCTCAACACCTACTGTATTTGACACTAGCTCTCAATGCAGTATGAAAACTAATTCCTCAGTAGAAGAGAACCTTTGGACAGAAAACTAGGCTTGCCAATTGCACAACAAGCCGTCAGAGAGATCTACAGTGCTCTAGACTTTCTTCCAGGCAGTTTCCAGGAGTGCAAAGGGGGAAAAGAAAGACATTGTGCTAATTACTAGCATGATGTCCCCACGAGAGGAGGACCGAAGAGTTTGCAGGTCAGTGGGATGTCAGTCTGTGCATTTGGCCTCTGTGCCTGGCTGTCATTCTTGTGGTCTCAAAGAGAGAATGCATTTCTTGTTCTTTGAGAGAAGCAACTCCAACAGGAAAAGCTGAACACAAAAATGAATATACAGCCACTCGGTATTATTGGAGCATCTCATTTGTCTGTCTCTCTTTTGGAAGCAATTAACCCAACAGACATTCAGAATTTCCAGCTGAGGTACAGTGTGTTGTTAAAAATGACATCTCTGTGACCCTGAATTCTGAATTTGTTTCAGAAGCAAAGATGCCAACTGGATGTCATTCTCAGAGAGTGAAATTTGGAATACAAAAAGTGACTGAGTAAGGCTACCAAATTAGACCAATTTGAAAGTTTTGTAGGTGAATGAGGGGTGCGTAAGTTTTGTTTTGGAGAGCGTAAGCCATTATCCAAATAAAAAATACAATATTTGCATAGACTATTATATAGTTAGAGCTTATACATTATGTCATGGATTCCATTAAATACTTTGTCTGAACTCCTACAACTCTGTCAAGTTAAGTTCCCAAAAGGTTAGCCTCACATCGATTTGGTATATTATTGTAAATTATATTTTGGCTTTTATTGCACAGTCTAATTGTTTCTGTGATTGTCAGTCTCATTGCTACAGATACCTGGGTGTTCCCTATCTATCCAACCTTATCTTAACCACTACACCTCTGGCTCACCATTCTGCAGATGAGTTGCTTTGAATAGACGACTTAAATAAACCAGTTCTCCTACCTTTGTACATAATTTCCTCTAACTAGAACACTTTTTCCTCTGTGTCAAATAATTAGCCTTTCATACTTTATCTCAGTTCAAATATCACCTTCTCAAAGCAGTCTTCTCTAATTAATCAATAGCATACCTCACCCAACTATATGACGTTTCAACACCCCAATTTTTTTCTTCTACTGCACTCATCAGCATTTATAGACATATATTTTTATGTGTGCCTGTTTATGGTGAGTACCCCCAATACACTGCATGTTCCATGAGAACGGGGTCCATGCTTAACTTGTTTTGCACTTGAGCTTATCTATAGAGTCCAGCTCAGTGCTTGGTATATATAGATGCTCATCTATTTTCAAAAATAATTCAGTGGATCAATTGATTTAAATTTTTATATAATGTGTGTTGTTTAAGTTATTCTACACTCAGCTCTGGGCTATAGTCACCGTGTCTTCAGTCCCTTTTGTCCTTTATGTGTAGCTATCACTTCACAGATTCACATTACAGCCCAGCCCAGCATATACCCTGACATCAGCTCAGTTCCTACCAATAAAATAAATATGAAAACAGATGCCAGAAGGAAAACCTTGCTTTCTGAAACTCTGGATTGTGATGCTGTCAAGATACAAGAGCACAAGGTAGAAAGAAGAATCATAGAGAAAGGTTTTAATCTAGATGGTAGTGGTCCAGAGAATTGGATCCTTGACTGACTTTAATATCTTGACATGCTTCTTCCTCATTTCTAATTCTTGGACATGTCCCAAGCCATGGTTCCTATCTGGTTGTTGGATCCCTCCAGTGACATATTTCTGGCTATCCTTCTCTGCTCACCTTTAGGCTCATTGAACTTCAGACTTGTTATTCATCTTTATGTTTAAGAGGTGAATTATTGTAGATTTTCTGTCCTCAATTTCCGTATCTCCATAATGAGCCTTTTATGTTTCTGCATCCTTTAATTCTACATCTCTTGATGTTCTTTATGAATATTTTTTCTCCTGCTCTTGATGCAATTTGGTCATCTTTCATTCAATTATTTATTCATCAAATAAGGAATTTATTATATGCAATTGCCACTGTGTCAAAATAAAGACAAATGGAAGTACTTCTAACATTAAGAAATGTATAATATTCAAGAATCAATATTTTAATAGAAAAGAGACTGATAAAATGATAGATAGATAGATAGATAGATAGATAGATAAAGATAGATAGACTGACCTAGACAGAAATACCCCAAGAGATAGATATGCAAATGTGTAATTATATCAACACAGAATTCAAAAAAAGAAAAGAAGAAAGCTAATAATATGTAAGACTTTATTGCGAAGGAAAGTACTTCTGACTCACAAAATCAAGTAAGACTACAATGGAAAATTAGCATCTCTTCTGGTCCTCTTAGGATAATTCATTAATACAGTCTGTGGGAATAACACATTCCAGAGAGAGGAAGATATGAGTTCAGCCCTAAATGCAAAAGGTATAGAATATCAAATATATGAGTTACTTGTTGACATCATGTTGCCTTGAATAAAGAGAAATAACTTTGAATTTGTCTGAAGAAGTTAGCAGGCTGGACTCCATATAGTAGGTGAAATGAGAGGTGGAGAGGAGAATACTGAACACTTTTAAGTAAGAGTGTACCACTAAGTTGTGTTCCAGGCATAGTAATCTGAAAGATATGTTCCTGAAATATGGTGTAAGAAAAGACAGTGATTGTGACAGAAGAATTGGTGGGTCTTGGCAACCAGAAGGGTAAAAAGGTAAAAAGTCTTCAATTACAGGTGAATGGGATGATGATAAACCCATTGTCAGAAATGGGCAAGTCAGTGGAAAGCTGGTCTGTACAGTAGAGGTCAAGTTTGCTTCTAGACCATTGAGTTTAAGGCTGGCTACTTAGTTCAAAAGTAACATTCCACCACCATCAGTAGAAAGTTTATAATTTTGGGTGTGAAAATACAAGAGCATGAGTTAGAGGGCAGAATAATACGGAAGAAAGACAGAGGATTTGTCAAAGAGAATATTAACGAAGAGAAAGAATCAACAAAAATGTTAAAAGATATGGGAAGGCCAAGAGAGACAAGGACCAAGACAACATGTTTGATTGTGTTAATTTGAAGGTCACTGATGATTCTTGAATTTCAACAGAATTATGATGGTAGAAATGTCAATAGGGAGAGAGTTGGAAAGAGAGTGGATAATATAAAAATGGAGGTGGATGATGCTGAATACTCACTTGATGTGTGTAGTAAGAGGTAAGAGGCAAGTAGGATGAACAGGGTTTAGTAAGGGTATTAAGAGAAACTTTTTCGCTCTCCTGGCCTTATGCGTGGATATGGATATGAAAATGACCTGTTTCTTTTAGGAGCATGTACTACTGTCCCAAGTATCAAATAAAGATATTAACATGCTAATTGACATTAATATTAGTCTAATTCAAATTGAGTATGTATGAATTTATTGATCAAATTAGGTTAAAGTGTATTGGGGTAACCTAGGGAGATTTTCTTTAGGTTTCTGAGCAAAAAGATGGTTCACGTAATCATCCTGCTATTTGTAGCACAGTTTTTTTAGGAAAAGCATGCTGAATCTCAGATTCCTAGGAAAAATAGTACCCAAGTTGTGGTGTCAAAGCAAGGATTAAATGTATTCATACCATCTTCAAAGCGCTTTGCAAGCGGCAGAATACTGTAACAATTACTACTAATAAAATACTAGTAAGAAAATATGCCTAGACATGGCATTTTCTTTTCAGAAGTAATTTTTGAACTCCAAATATTTCCCAGATGCATTTACTTAGTATTTATAGGCTACCCCAAATCATGCTAGGTCCAATGTAGGACACAGAGGTCAGCCTATCCTCTACCCAGAGGATTTACAATCTGCCATGGTGTCAGCCAAGTTTTGTAATTTTATGCTCAATTAACATCTGGTTAGAACTTGTTCAGTTAACAAAATGCTTCCCTCTGAAGATAAATCATGGGACTCTTTCACTGCAGCTTGGAATCTTTCTGATCTGGGATGCTTTGTGAACATAAAGACATTCTTTTTTATTCTAGTTTGCATCATCCAACTGAGTTCCTGCTGCGAAGTGTCATTATGATGGCAGCTCCCACTGAGAGGAACACCAGTCCCACTCAGTGAATGGGGTGATTGAAGCAGACAGACGTTTCAGAACAGTGCTTTTAAAAATGTTCCTTTTACAAAATCCATGAGTGTATTTTCATGTAATTAATATTTGTTTAACCACAATGATTTTCTTACGAAAGTCATCTTTAATGATTATTTGCTTGCGAGTACCAAAAATAACTTAAACATTGTCATTGTTTTCTCAAGGTATACCTACTCAACACCATTGCACAGCTCATTTTAGTGAAAATAGAAAAGCAAGACAAGCAAACATTATTTGGCATTTTATAATCAAAAACAATTGATGGTTTTAGATACCTTTTAACTGGGCTTATTATGGCATCGAAGAAATTATGTTTCTACTGTTTTTAAATATTAAACAGATGAAATTGATGTAAGACCTGATGCTTTGTTTCAAAGACTGCACACTTGTTATCCTCTCCTGGGTCATGACAAATTTAGGTAAAGTTTACAATAAGCTGTAAAGGAAGAACTTTTGTAGCCCAATAAATATTCGTTGATCATAATAATAACCAAAATTATTATTTTCAAAACTTGGAGTAAGGGAAGAAAGAGGTTAACAAAATGTGAAGTATATTAATATAGATCTTATTAATAATTTTTGTTGCCCTTGAGTGCTAAAAAAGGTGATACTGCTAATTTAAAGAGACGTTTGAACTAATTTTTTTCTTTATTAGCATTGGCAAAATTTGTTCTTTCTGGTCCTTTTTGTTCATGGAAATATCATGGGATTCGTTACTGAGGCATGTTCTGCCTTTGGTATTAGCTGTTACAGCTGATCTTTTCTGTGAGAATGTGTAACCTGTGGTAATAGTCTTTTTAAAAATATACATATTACTTTAGGAATTTCCCCCCATGATTTGATCTTCTTATCATAATGGTTTGTTCTTTTTGATGCCCCATAACTTCTGCATTTTTGTTTATCATGTTTTTGATTATGCTCAGAAACTTGAACAATGTCAAGAAATGGGGAATTGTGTCATAGGTTTTTGGACATACTCTTTATTCTCTTCCTCTTTTATTACCTTACAACTCAATGAAATTTTCAGAGCTAATAGATGCAACCTTTAAAAAGCATTTATAATAATATCCTTGAAATACTTCTAAAAGTGAGGTTATGGTTTTCATATTTCCCTGTTTTCTGCTTTCTGATAAGTTGCCTCAGGTTAGTTCTAGAAGAGGCAAGTATTGCCAACCAAATTGTGTTATTTGCTCCCAAATATATGTATTTTTCCCTCTATCTGTTGCTTGGCTCCATATGGAGAACAATAAAATGGAGCAGAGAGAGGATAGTAAAAATAAGATTGGGTGTTATCATGACCAGATGGGAAGGGGCAGGGACCTGGTCTAGTTTGCAAGTACACTTGTCTTCGCTTTGTCACTGTGTTCAGCACTTGCATGTGGCATAAGCGAAGACAGGGTCATCTCAATTCATTGTTAATTAAATGTTTTGGCTGGAAATCATATATCCATATGGTGGAATACACCAGTTTGAAGTAAGTGCTTCAAATTTGGCCACAAAAAAAAAACAGCTGCCCACAAACATATGTCCTCACTCACAAACAGTCTCAAAGAATTTCAACTTAATGCAGAATCTTTGTTTTTTTCTGAAGCTCAAAGATAAGCTTAAATACACATCTGCTCAAACCATTGCTGATGTGGAACTCAGAGGAAAAATCAACAAATGATAAAAGGCTTCCAGTATAGGTCATGGAGTGTATTTGGTTCAAATTCAGAAATATGAAAGTGATACCACAGCAATACATTTGGTAGCCCTGGATTATAAATATGTATCTCATAAGCCACAACTTTCTAATTTTAAGTTTCTGGTGCTACAGTCAAAACCGTAAGTCAAAACAGTACCTTTTAAGAGATACTACTGGAGATGTAAGAAATTTATTAAAAATTCCAGTAAAGCAGAGGATTATGCATAAGTTACAGACCACATTCATTTTTCCCAGTTGTTTTGTGAGGAAGGATTAAAGGCTAATCCCCTATAACAAATCATTAAAACATCACTAATTGGTTAAAGACAACTACTTTGCATTCTGTTGTCGTTTCTTTCCATATGGTATATCCTGGGCATATGGCCTCTGCTTCTGCCCTTTTCCCCCACCACATCACCCAGCTCTGCAAGGTCACCTGGTACAAGCTTTACCAACAGCCACCATGGCCCCTACTACAACACTGGTATTCACACACAGGCATAATCCACCTTTGAACACTGACTTCAGCTGGGCTGTACTTTAATCTTCCCATATAGGAAAGGCCATCTTAAACGACTCCTCAGTCCTACTAGAGCAATACTCTTTTGGGATTATCAAGTATGGGCATCTAGCTACTTCTCTTTACTTATTTGTATTTTCCACAATTGCTTTTGAACTCTTAACTTTTATATTCACAATTTCAGAATCTATTAAATGTCTCATTACATGCCTATGCTCATTTCTATCTTGTTATAAAGGGTAGGGTTTTCCTGCCAATGGTGCAACTCTTTGCTTAGATGATAAAGTTGATATTCAACTTTCATTATATGAAACAATGATCTTTCTCTTGTAAATTTCCTAGTAGCAATTTCCTAAAAATATATCCAATTTGGTACATTTTCAGAAATGCAGAGTTATCTTTCTGCTACAATCTCTATTCATTATCTTTCTTTCTCAAAAGCAAACAGAAAAGGAAATCCTTGAAAACTTCATTACAAAAGCCACTAAAATATAAGTAAAACAAACAATACTATAAACTCTTTGAAGGAAATTTGTGCTAAAATTACCAAGGGATGATATGTTTTAAGAATACCCATGGTGTATATATATATGTGTGTGTATATATATATATAATGACCAACTTTGGAGTGATTTGAACTGTTAGGCTACAGTTATTTAAGCAGACTCAAGGTCATTACATTTTTGACATTTAGTTATCCCCATTTGCAAGTGAGAAATCACAGTTACTAGCATATAGTTAGCTTTACATAATAAACACTCCTCAAAATATTTCAAAGAATTTCAATAAAACACAGAACATAGGCTATATCCATAGCTTATTTAAGACTTTTCTTATAAACTTTTATTATGTTGCAAATGCCATGTAACTAAAGCTTTATCAATTACATGGTCCTATCATCTCATTATTTGAAATATTTAATTAAGGAATATTTCTATGTCAAGGATTGATTATGGGAGTTTTAATCAGAGGTTAAGCTATTAAAGTGGTTAAGCCGATTCATCTACTAGCATGGTTATCAATAAAACATTTTAGCAATTAATTTTATCAGAGAATTGACAAATATGGGAGGCATGTAAATCAAATATATACTTTGTAAGTAATTTGCAGTTTAACTTAAGTATGATTTAATAATAACATTGCTAGAATTAACAGGCTTAGGCAGAAGTAAGTTTTTAAAGCTACCCTAAAACATAAGAATCTAATTTCTGATATGTTTCTAATTTATTATTTAAATTGAATTTTCCACCCTTGAGTTAATTCATTTATAGCTTATTTTGGAACATTTTACTCAGTGCAACCTTCTAAAAAGAATGTTTACCATGCTTTTCTCTTCTTTTTTTGCCAGAAATGAATATTAAAATATGTCAGAATATGAAATGTTATATAATTTAATGGAAAATTTGAGCCATATTCAAAAATGGAATATAACAGATATATAGATTTCTTATCTATATAGTTTTAACAAACGTATTGTTTACTTACAGTATAAGACAATTTATTTTTATCATTTATATGAGGATAACCACAAATAATTCACAGTTGATTATGGTCAAGCCTATTTATCTACTCTTAAATTTTAACCAATATATTTTACTCAATTTCTTTTTAGGACATTTTTCTTCCTACCATGAATATAGTATTTTTGAAAGCTGCCAGACTGATAGCTCTGTTGAATGAAAGCCTCTATTTAACCACAGATGAGCTACGATATGGGACGCAGCAATGCATAATCATCAAATTTCTGTACTGGAGGAGGCATATTTGCTTCTCTACACGTGTAATGTGGGCAAATCCAATTATAACCACTGAAAATTACATAGCTGTAAGGAGAAAACTGACTTATTAAAATATTGCACACACCGGTCACTATTAGTTACCCAGGTTAGGAGCCAAGGGCAGGACAATGGAAACAGGAACCCTAAGTAGTTGTTTTGTACTTTCTTTTTCTTTTTTTGTTTTTTGAGACAGAGTCTCGCTCTGTTACCCAGGCTGGAGTGCAGTGGCGCAATCTCGGGTCACTGCAAGCTCCGCCTCCTGGGTTCACACCATTCTCCTGCCTCAGCCTCCGGAGTAGCTGGGACTACAGGTGCCCGCAGCCACGCCCGGCTAAATTTTTGTATTTTTAGTAGAGACGGGGTTTCACTGTGTTAGCCAGGATGGTCTCGATCTCCTGACCTCGTGATCCGCCCTCCTCGGCCTCCCAAAGTGCTGGGATTACAGGCGTGAGCCACCGCGCCCGGCCAATTGTTTTGTACTTTCTACATGGCAGCTAAATTACTCATATCACTGTTTTGGGTTTCTTGACAATATTCATCTAGGGCTGAAATTCAAGCACTACAACAAGCAACATTTTAAACATGGCCAATCTATCATATTATTGACAGAGTAAGTTTTCCAGAAAAATTACTGAAATTAAGAATTAATCTCCTTTCCTAAATGCAATTTCCATGTATTTTTTAAAGTTGGATGAGCAAGAAATCACTCATTTGTTGTAAACGTGGATTCCAGTTGAGTTATTCATGAGGCAAGTGCAGTAATATCTGTTAGATTCAGTATCTACTAAAGGTATTGAAAGACCATCTGAACAAACAAAGCAGGTCCCCATTCCTAACTTTAACATGCAAACCAGTCAGCTCTCACGTATTAAGGGCCTCATGTAGACCGTGGACTGTACTTCGTGACATAATCTTCCTGCATTCAGAGAGCAATGGATTCAGACAACTAAGCAAAAATCCAAATTAGATTGCAAGACAAGATAATTTAGAGTGATATACAATGCACCTACGTATTCATCTATAGCATGATCTCTGCGTATGTTTCTTTGAGGTTGTACAGAATATAAAGTTCCTGATAGAAGAGCTCATGAAAACGAAGTTGTATTCATGAACCGTTTTTAAAGACAGCTGAATTTTAACAGCCATTTCTATGGGATAGTAAACACACATTTTGGGGAGTCATTTTCTACCACTCGTTAAGATATGGGTGATTTTGTTTTTGTGCTTGAAATAGAGCTGTATGAACAGACTATTTCAACAGAAAATTGAGTTATAAACTACTGGCATCTCTGGAATTATGACCCTTCTATTACCCGTGTCAAAACTCATTGAGTGGTACATCTAAGATTTGCATATTGCATTGAATATTAATTTTAACTGAAAAGATAAGTAAAGAAGTATTGAACCTGCTGAAGTATTTGGGAGCAGGAGGAGGTATACCAATGTCTGAAACTTTGAAATGCATAGAAAATAAGGTGGATGGTTAGATAGATGTGTATATAAAGCAAGTATGCTAAAATGTTAATTGTAGGATCTAGATGATGGGCATATTACCCATAAAATTGTTATTTCAACTTTTCTCTTTTTGATAATTTTCATAAAATGTTGCAACTGAGTTACCTTTAAATATTTGCACATGGTATCCCAGTAGCTTGGTCTAGCTAGGGTCTAGAAAACAGTATTTTTTTTTAAAGCCCCCATCAAATCACACATAAACTCAGGTTTTAGAACCATGATCGTAAGATGTATTTCAACTTTTAAAAGTTCTTAACCATTTTTAATCTTCATACCGAATTTTAATATTGCCAAATTTAATATATCTTTCACTTAGTATTGTCCCATAACCCCAAAAGTCAATGCTAAAACAGAATAAACCCTTCTTAGTTCTCTATTTTTATACTAAATGAAATCTAATACATATAATAATATTTATATCTTTGTATGTTTGTAGGCTTCCCTGAGTAACTACTTTTCTACATGATGTAGCCTCAAAATATTTCCTCAAAGGTCAGGAGTTTGAGATCAGCTTGGTCAACATGGTGAAACCCTGTCTCTACTAAAAATAGAAAAAGTTAACTGGGCATGGTAGCATGCATCTGTAGAGGCTGAGGCAAGAGGATCACTTACTTGAACCTGGGAGGCGGAGTGTGCAGTGAGCTGAGATCTTGCCACTGCACTCCATCCTGGGTGACAGAGTAAGTCTCTGTTTCACAAAAAATATTTCCTTGAAGACTTTTTTTTTTAATATAAGAGAATGTAAAGATTTTTTTCTTTTTGATTTTCATTAGAAACTAAATGAAAACCTTACTGAAAAGTTTATTTTCAAAGTAGATCTCCTAAACAAAACTTGTGTTTCCCAGCAATTCATTTTGGCAAGACTTTTAAAAAATTTAATAAATTCTTTTGGAGCAATATTTGACTTCCTCTAAGCCATGACACTCAACCTTAGGTCCACATTTAAGTAAAAATGATAAAAAATCAATGTAGGAAAATAACAAAGCATTTCAGAAAAACAAACAAAAAACAAGCTTTTAATCCTAATGGCCAAATGTGAAACAGAGTTGGAACAGGGAGACGTCTGGTGGGATCGGGCTAATGTAAAGAGGGTTGGGACCTAGGTGAGCCCCTCTTGCTCCAGTCCTGGTAGCAGCACTGACTAGAGTGGCCGTTCAGTGCTCCCCAACTTTGCAGTGGGACCCACTGAAGAAGCAACAGTCGTAGAGATAGGGCTGCATAGTCTCTGTGAATTCTGAATACTTTGCTGTCAGGAACTCTCAGAGGTCTCTGCAGTGAAACTAGGGATTTGTCAACATATGTGAACGTTTAGTTTACTGTCAAGGGGTGAAATGTTTATTAATAATTTTTTATTATTATTGTAATTCTGGTGCATAGATTGACATTACTCCTCAATTATATGAAGCTACCACCATCGATCTACATAAACCTATCTTCATAAAAAATTTTATTATTCCAATTCATTTCTCAAACTTTTTGTGTTCTTTTTGTTTTGCATCTGCTCTGCCCTTCCTATATATAACTCAAATGTATTTACTAGAGCAGCTGCATATACATATAGCTTTGAAAAAATACATAGTGTTTTTTGTGTGTATCAATTGATCACATTTTATGTTAGGTATAATTGCATTATTTTTCATACTCAACCCCTTTTTGCTCTATATCATACCATAACCTTTAATCCTCACGCAGTATTCTTTCCTAGACATCTTCCCTAGAGATGAACAATCTGGTCATTTCTAAGTTATTGAAACCAGATTCCTTTATGGACCTATATGAGAGCCTCCCCATTATTCTAGTAATTTATTGGAATTTCATTGAATTTATAGATTAGTTTGGAGATAATTGACAGTTTTCCAATGTTAAGTTTCTTGTCTGTGAACTGGAGCTGGTAATCAATTTGATTTTCTTTCTATGCCCTTTAGTGGGGTTTCTGGGTAATATGCAGTTCATAGAATTTTCATAAATATATTCAATGTTATAAACTTCCTTTCAAGAAATGCTTTGACTACCCCCATACGAAAGATGATTTCTCTTTTAAGGCAAGAGCTATTTAATATACATTTTAGTTTCTATATACATAGATTTTTTTATAGTTGTATTTTTGTTATCAATTTACAATTACATAGTAGTGTAGAAAAAAACAGAGTCTCTACAATGCTGAATCTTTGGAGTGTTTTCTTTCATACTTTCTCTGAGAATCATTCTGTGAATGACTTTGTGAAGGTAGGTGCTAGAAAATAATGTGTATTTTCTCTGAGGTATAAGGAAATTATCTCTCACTGAGATTGTATATTTGGGTAACTATTAAATATAAATTTCATTATAAAACTTTTCTGTTGATGTCTTATAAATTTTTTGTTAATTTTTCTGCTTTCATCTCTATTTTGCCAATGTAAAATTCCACTCTTGTTTTACATGAGCTTGTTATTTCCAGTACATATTTTTCATCCTCTATTTTCAATCTTTCTGCATTTCCTTGATTTAAATTTTTCTCCTGTAGGCAAATTATTCCTCAATATTTTTATCTAATGTATGGGCCTTCTTTATTGATGAGTTAAATTAATATAGATTTATTGTCACTACTTTTATATTAGAGCTTATTTCTCCTATCTTATGTATCTTTTTTAATATCAATTTTTATTTCTACTCATTTTCTATTTGCTTGCACTGAATGCTATTTTGCTGGTCTAACAACTGTGTTACATTTATATTCTGTCATTAATTATGCCTCTAATAATAGGACTCATGTTATGTTTACTTCCTGCTCTCAGTTTTTAAAACTTATTAAAATATATGCCTTTCTTTAAAATTAGAGACTGCCTTGGTCTGTTTTGATCTCACTCTAGTCTTTCCCTCTCATGTGGAGTTTTAGTTTTGAACTTTTGCGGATATGCTATTTTACATAACTTTTAGTCATTGCTTATTTATATAATCATATATTTACTATTTTTTTTCCCAATGAAACATTCTATAAAGAAGTAACCTCAAAGATTTATGCCACCTTTTGTGGGTGCAGTTCTTCCGAAAGTGCTTTAAAGAGGAAAGTTGTTTTTTCAAAATAATTTTATTATTCATAATCACACAAATATATATTTGATGATATATTTATTTCACTTTTCCTTTAACTAATAGTGTAATTGGGAATGTAATTGTGGGCTTAAAGTTCTTTTTTTTTTAAATTGCCAGATGTTTGCAAATATTATTTCATGCCTTTTTCCATCTACTATGTGCTTTTTGTATGTAAAATGTTTATCCTTCCTGGATATAGAGTTTTCTACTTGTATTTGATATTTTTAAAATTTTACTGAACTATGTTTACCTGTGTGTTTGTGTATGTGTTTTAACTTGTCCTGTTGGCACTTACAAACTCTTTTTAATCGAGATCTTACAACTTTCTTTAATTCTGAAAAATTCTCTGCCATTATTTTACATTTTAAGATGTTTTTATAAGGAAGTTTTGAAATCTTATTCCCTTCTTCCACTTCTTCTGAGAGGTCATTTAAATAGGTATAACAATAGCTATTTCATCTCTATTTATCTTTTTCTTTCTCATTCATTTCTTCTAGCTCTTTCCCATGTGTTTGGAATAATTTTTTTTTGCTACGATTTGTTACTAAATAGTGCATTTTCTAGTTGGAAACATTCTTCTATTCTGTACCTCAACTGACTTTGTTATTTCAACAATTACATATATTTTTCATATTCAGCAGTTCCAGTTGATTCTTTTGTTTAAAACATATAACTTCTTTTTTTTTTTTTGGTTTATATTTTCAATAACTTCTCTCATCTCTGTAAAAGTTATTGGTGATTGTCACCTCTCATCTGGCTTGTTTCCATCTGGACTCCTGGTTTCTATCTATTTCTCCTACAGCCTATGTATTAGTCAGGGTTCTCCAGACGGACAGAACTAATAGGATATATGTATATATGAAAGAGAGTTTATTAGGCAGAATTGGCTCACACAATCACAAGGCAAAGTCCCATGATAGGCCTTCTGCAAGCTGGGGAAGAAAGAAGCCAATAGTGGGTCAGTCCAAGCCCAAAAGCCTCGAAAGCAGGGAAGCCAACAGTGTAGCCTTCAGTCTGTGGCTGAAGGCCCAACAGCCCTGTCAAAACACTGATGTAAGTCCAAGAGTCCAAAGGCCAAAGAACCTGGAGTCTGATATCCAAGGGCATGAAGAATGGAAGGAAGCATCCAGCATCAGAGAATGACTAAAGCCAGAAGATTCAGCAAGCCAGCTTAGCCCACACTCTTCCACCTGCTTTGTTCTAGCAGCCCACCCAGATTGAGTGTAGGTCTTCCTCTCTCAGTCCACTGACTCAAATGTCAGTCTCCTCTGGCAACACCCTCACAGACACACCCAAGCCTCATACTTTACCAGCTATCTAGACATCCTTCCATCTAATCAAGCTGACACCTAATATTAACCATCACAGTAATTATGTTTAAATGACATTATTAGTCTACCTCATTCATTAGTTCTGGTTTTTTTTTCTGGTGTAGACTCTTCAGCTTATTTTTCTTTCATAATGATTGAATTTCATTGATGTTTCATTATACAAATATATCACACACACAGAGGCTCGTATGCCATTGGGAATTTTAGTTATCAGGTATTTTTATTTTGTTTTCATTATCAGTTATCATCAGTTATAATTACAGTGGCCTCTGCTATTTATTTGGGGCCAGGCAAAAACCCAATACTTTACCAGCTATCTAGACATCCTTCCATTCAATCAAGTTGACACCTAATATTAACCATCGCAGTAATTATTATGTTTAAGTTACATTATTAGTCTACCTCATTCATTAGTTCTGTTTTTTTCTGGTATAGATGCTTTAGCTTATTTTTCTTTCATAATGATTGAATTTCATTGATGGTTCATTATACAAATATATCACACACACAGAGGCTCATATACCGTTGGGAATTTCACCTATATATTTTTATTTTTTATTCATTATCAATTATCAGTTATAATTATCCTGGCCCCTGCTGTTTATTTGGGGCCAGGCAAAAACCCAGGATTCTCACATACTCTTGCAGGTAACTTTAGGGAGCAGATTGGAGGCGCAGTACAGTAGGTGTAGTTTATGGTATTGCAATCCTGGCTGGTCACTTTATCCTGGTCCATTTACCCACTATTCCTACTCTGTAACCTAACCTGGAGATATTTTCCTCCAGGAAATGAAGTTTATGAAATGGGATTTGCATATCAAGGGCACCAAAAGCCTGCTTTTTATATGTGTATTATTATTATTTTTAATCTGAGCTACTCTTTAGACATCTCCTAATTTTACTATTTTGTTGTCAGCTGATTCTGGATGGCTTTGTTGTTTCTTGACCTTCTACATCAACAGGATAGACGATTATTATCCCAAGGTCAATAAAGGAAAAGAAAAGGGCACAGCTAGAATAACTTCTCCCACAAAGTCCCTGCTTATGATGTCTTACTATTTTTGTTTCTGGGCTGATAGTACCATCTACCTAGAGACCCAACCATCTTGTGTCTTTGTGAATATTTCTACTAGACTTTCGTATTTAGTTCTGAAAAAAAATTAAGACTCCCTTTTACCTTTTGTTTCATAACCAAAGTTGACTCAGAAATCTTATTTGATATTCAGAGATTTTTAAGATTTTGGGGGCTTTTATGTTTGCATGCTTTCCATCATTATTTTTTCTGGTTTGTCATTTATTTCTTTGTTTATACAAATAGATACTGAAACCCAAGATTATATTAAATCAGGTTATAACAAGATTTTTAAAATAGTTGATATTTTAAAGGTCATTCACGATTAAACTTCTTCCTGTCATGGCAGTAAGAATACTTACAAAGTACAACATGTAACTCGGATGGCTAAAATGAAAATTGTTGATTGGAGGTATTGAAAAGTCGCAGCTGGGATTTGAACAAATAAAGTATTGGTAGGATCCCCAGAAGTAGAAACAGTAGAAAGCCATTGCCAATTCAATGGTCAAAGAGACAAGGGAGGAAAGACATTACTGGAGCTCAGTGAGAATTGGAAACATGGAGGAGCCAATTCTAGGGGGAAGGAATCCATAGCTCCTTCCCCCTAGATGGAGGGGCCATCTAGGGGGACGCTACAGTCATGGAGGGACAGAGCTTCTACCAGAACATCTCCATGGAATTACGAAGGGAGTGAGGAAGTAATGCACCTTTATTCTCTCCTCCCACCCTCGTGTCCTGCCAGTGCCAACCCTTGGTTGAACCCAAATAGAAGCCAAAATAGTAAGGAGGTATGAAGAAGCAGCCCAAAGAGGTAGCTTTCTGGGGAACAGGACAGGTCAGATAAGGTTGACTAACAGACATGAGAAGAGAATAAATTGAGTATTACCAGAATTCTAGCCTTTCTGTGCTTACCTTCTATCTTGTTGTTTTATAATACTCAATTAGACGATTCTGGTAACTTTGTCACAAATGTTCTATTCCCCCTTTTTCCCTGCAAAATTTTCATTTATCCTACAGTGCTCCTCACTAACATCCGCGCCTCTGTGAAAATCTTCTTTATCTCATTCCTCTGAGTTTGGTAATTTGCCTATTGTTTGCACATAGCACTTACTATTTACTTTCATTACAACAATTTTCACATTTCATCTTAATTGATTAGTGGCTTTTCATTCTTTTTCTCATCTCCTCCAGAACAGAAATTGTCTTGTCATTCTGTGTCCCTTGGGACTCCTATTATTACTGGCAGATGGTAAGTGCCCAGAAAAAAATTCACAAGTGAATAAAAGGGAGAATGAATGAGTATGAGAGTATCTTCCCCAAGAGAAAAGGAAAGAGTGGGCAAATCGATCACAAGCAAACAAGGAAAGTAGGAGATTGAGGAATTAAGAAATAAATGATGTTATCAGTGAGAACAATATAGAAGGCTTAAAGTCAAAAATAAAATGGAATTAGGCTAAAACTTAAGTGGAAAGATAAAGTCAACAAAACGAAATGAAAAACCAAAAAGCTGAACACATTTTAAAAGGTATGCAATCCAAATAAAATGGAGTTCACAAATATTTTCTGTAATTGGTAACAAAAAAATCTAATTTAGAGATGACTTTTCTTAAGGTGCTGAGAAAATAATTTTAATGTTAATTCACCCTTTTGTTCTTTGATTTCAGCAAATTTTGATGATTACATTTTCTAAATCCATGATTAAACTTCTCTGCCATGGCGTAAGTGTACTTACAAAAACCAAAATGTAAAGGGTAAAGTGAGGTTGGCACCATTTTAAAACTCTGTACCCACATTTTGTTTTAGTAGTCAAAGTTTACATTTAAACTTGGTATTTGTTTATAGTTAATAAAAAGAAAAGAACATATGCTGTTATTTAAGTGATCTGGTGAATAATTTCCCCTTATTTCTAAAGCCATAACTGATATTTGAAGACTGACCCACTCATCTAAAGTTTAGATAACTCAAGGCAGATTTTAGAAGTATTTCTTCACACTCAGGATTATTAAGTATGAGAGGACATATGTCCATCCAAAATTCGTAGTACTCATTTTGCTAAAATTTATTTTATATAGCCTAGCCAAGACAGTACAACATTTTGCTAATTAGTAATGGTTCATTTAAATAGCCACTGGTTTCTACATATTTCCACGCACGAAAAGAAGGAAGGAAGGAAGGAAAAAGAGAGAGAGAGTTTTAATAGGTTTTATTATTGAGTTATGTTAAGGCCAACAGATCAGGAGATGATTGCCATTGAAAAGACAGTTTGTGGGCTAGGCATGGTGGCTCACACCTATAATCCTTTGGAGGCCAAGGTGGGAAGATTACTTGAGGCCAGGAGTTCAAAACCAGCCAGGGAATTGTAGCAAGATCCCTTTCTCTACAAATAAATAAATGAATTAACTGGGTATGATACCATATGCCTATAGTTCAAGCTCCTTGGGAGGCTGAGGCAGGAGGATTATTTAAGTTCAGGAGTTTGAGGTTGATGTGAGCTATAATCACACTACTGCACCCCAGCCTGGGTGATAGAGTGAGAATCTATCTCTAAAAAACAACAAAAAGATAGTGTGTTATACTTACAGATGGAGACACAGGGGCTCACATAGGCCAGCATGTGGTGGGGGAGGTGCAGTCAGGAGGCAAAGGGAGAGGGAAAATCTTGAGCCAAGAGCCTTTATTGTGGTTTCCTCGGGAGGGAAATTACAGCAGGATCAGGGTCATAGGAGCTGTCTCTAGTTGTCTAGGACCTAGCCCTGGAATGCTAAGGGAAGATGGATAGTGGCTTAGAGTACAGAGTGTAAGCTGTGCATTGGTTGATTTGCATATGAAAGTTGTGCTCGCAGGTGAGTTGTTTACTCTCTCTAGTAACTGGCTAATCCTGGAGTGAGCTGACTTCCTCTAGGGTCAGCAGGGCCTCAGATGTCAAAACATCAAAATATAGATAGACACGGTTAATATAAGAAGGAAAGGAAGGATATTTTATGAATGAATACATGAAGAGCAAATAAATATTTCATATTAGAATTCTGGTGCAAGACTAACGAAAGTGTATATGTTTTTAGTCTAGAAACATTTAATGAAAATGTGGTCAGATAAAAATAATAATAAACAGTATTATATAGAATGTTTTGTCATGGATGACCTCAAATACTATTATATTTGTAATTTAAAATATATGATCCTGTGAGTCATGAATTTATAGAAATTGATTTGCAGAACTTCAATTAATGACCTTGATTATTTTTCTGTAAGAAGAGAGGGAGAGGTTATGTGAGTGCAAGTAAATTAACCTTTCATTCCATACCCTACCAACTTCTTCTCCACTGACAAGTAATCAAGATTGTTTGACAGAAACAGCAAGTTGTTTAGCTTCTCAGCTCTCCTGCCGCTAAAATATGATGTCAGATAATTTGTTCCTGTTTAGGTCTAGCTTGATTACTTCTGGTTCCCTGAGATTTGAATTGATGAAGTTTTACTTTAGTTACATAGCAGTGTTAATAAATGCTGTCATGTTTATTAATGAGATGCCAAAACTGTATTTTTATATTTAGAGGACAGAGCCAAGTTCATGTAACTTAAAGCAGTTGAATGTAATAAAAGGTTAATTAGACTTCATGACCTGTTTGGAATATGTCTTGGGTCTCAATACCATTATAACTTTCAATGCAAAATACCAAAATCCAGAATTAATTTATAAGATAACAATTTAATAGTCTGTCATTTAAATAGTAAATGATTCTAACACCTCCTGAAGATATGTAAAACTGAAAGAAATACTGAAAACAAAAACTTAAAAGAGGAAAGCAAAATAAGATTCAGTCAAGGCCAGCCAAAGTGTTATTTCCTTTGATTCAGTGTGAGTATATTACATGAACATTTTATTCACACTGTATACACAGGATGTCAAACAGTCCCCACTGAAGGAAGAATCATCGTGAGAGCTTTCTATAAATTATTCAGATGTATAATATGAAGAATTTAAAATCCAGTGCAATCATTGGGTAGAGAATATATGCTACAGAAAATTTCTAACTCAACTTTACCTTCTCATTTTTGACGGAGGGTAAGTGAAAAATATTAACTTGAAAGACCACGCAAGAACACTATTCAATGGCTAATAAAAATATTTATAGGTGAAAATAAAACTGCACAAAGTTCTAGCCATATTGAAATCACAAAATAAAATTATCTGAATTGTCTAAAAATTCATCTAATGAAAATTTCACTGAGAAATTTGATAATTTTTTTTCATGTTTCAGGCAAACAGAATGCAAAATAAGTCCATATCTAGAGAAATCCTGGTGGAATTTTTCAAACTTCTATGACAAAAAAAAGTCCGATGAGTTTCTAGATTTTAAAAAGTACTAAATTACTTTTAAAAAAAATCAACTTTACAAACAACATGAAAACAGAATGTTTAAGAGGAAAAATTATGTGTAGCTTATAATAATAATTATATCCCAGTTTTCCTTACTTTACTGGAGTACAGAGAAATGACTTTTTAAAAAGGTATATAAGTTTTATTAAATAAAAGTCAATGTGAGCTTCTTAATGTTACCATTCTGACTTAACAACAATTGTATTTATAAGAAATATGTATTTAGCTACTAAAGTATAATAGCGAAAACTAAAATATGCTTTGAATAAGAGATTTCTCTCTCCTGTGTTATATAATACTCTCCTTTTACTGAAATTTCCTCTATATAGCATAGATTGTTGAGTATCATATGAATATTACCTTGAGTAAGTTTTGGTGGTTTTGTCTTTAAAAATATGTCCATTTCATATAGGTTGTTTAATTTATGGGCTTAGAGTTGTTCACAGCATCCCCTTGTTCTTTAAATGTCAGTACAGTCTGTAGTGATGTTTCTTTATTAGTTCTTATTGTTTGTAATTTGCATTTTCTCTTTTTTTTGGTCATTCTAACTAGAAATTTATTAATTTTATTGAAATTTCTAAACAATCAGCCTTTGGGTAAATTAGTTTTCTTTTTCTTCTGTTCTAAATTTCATTGATTTCTGCTCTCATTTTCATTATCCTTTATTCTATTTGCTTTTGGTTTAATTTGTTCTTCTATTTTTCTCTCAGAAGGAGGTTAGATAATTCATGTGAATTCTGTTTTCTTTTCTAATATAAGCGTTTAAAGCTATCAGTCTCCCTCTACGCACCACTTTAGCTACATTGTCAAATTTTGAAAATAATAAGAGCTATTTATGACAAACCCACAGTCAATATCATGTTGAATGGGCAAAAGTTGTAAGCATTCCCTTTGAAAATTGGTACAAGACAAGGATGCCCTCTCTCACCTCTCCTATTCAACACAGTATTGGAAATTCTGGCCAAGGCAATCAGCAAGAGAAAAAAATAAAGGATATTAAATAGGAAGAGAGGAAGTCAAATAGATGACATTATCCTATATTTAGAAAACCACATCATCTCAGCCCAAAAATTCCTGAAACTGATAAGCAATTTCAGCAAAGTCTCAGGATACAAAATCAATGTGCAAAAATCACAAGCATTCCTTAACACCAACAATAGATAAGCAGAGAGCCAAATCATGAATGAACTCCCATTCACAATCACTACAAAGAGAATAAAATAACCAGGAATAGAGCTAACAAGGGATGCAAAGGACCTCTTCAAGGAGAACTACAAACCACTGCTCAAGGAAATAAGAGAGGACACAAACAAATGGAAAAATATTCCATTCTCATGGATAGGAGGAATCAATATTGTAAAAATGGCCATACTGCCCAAAGTAATTTGTAGATTCAATGCTATTCCCATCAAACTGCCATTGACATTTTTCACAGAATTAGAAAAATCTATTTTAAATTTTATGTGGAATCAAGGAACACCCTGTATAGCCAAGACAATCCTAAGCAAAAAGAACAAAGCTAGAGGCATCACACTACCTGACTTCAAACTATACTACAAGGCTATAGTAACCAAAACAGCATGGTGCTGGTACCAAAACAGACATATAGGCCAATGGAACAGAACACAGAAATAACACCGCACATCTACAACCATTTGATCTTTGACAAACCTGTCAAAAACAAGCAATGGGGAAAGTATCTCCTATCGGATAAATGGTGCTGGGAAAGCTGGCTAGCCATATGCAGAAAACTGAAACTGGACCCATTCCTTACACCTTCCTTACACCTTACACAAAAATTAACTCAAGATGGATTAAAGACTTAAGTGTAAAACCAAAAACCATAAAAACCCTAGAAGAAAACCATAAAAACCCTAGGCACTACCATTCAGGACACAGGCACGGGTAGACTTCATGACAAAAATGCAGAAAGCAATTGCAACAAAAGCCCAAATTGACAAACAGAGTCTAAACTAAAGAGCTTCTGCACAGCAAAAGAAACTATCATTGGAGTGACCAGGCAGCCTAAAGAATGAGGAAAATTTTTGCAATCTAACCATCTTACAAAGGTCTAATATCCAGAGTCTGTCAGCAACTCAAACAAATTTACAAGAGAAAAGCAAACAAATCCATCAAAAAGTGGGCAAAGGATATGAACAGACACTTCTAAAAATAAGACATTTTCACAGGCAACAAACATATGAAAAGAAGCTCAACATGACTGATCATCAGAGAAATGCAAATCAAAACCACAATAAGATACCATCTCACGCCAGTCAGAATGGCAATTATTAAAAAGTGAGGAAACAATAGATGCTGGCGAGGCTGTGGAGAAATAGGAACTCTTTTACACTGTTGGTGGGAATGTAAATCAGTTCAACCATTGTGGAAGACAGTATGCCTATTCCTCAAGGACCTAGAACCAGAAATACCATTTGACCCAGCAATTCCATTACTGGGTTTATACCCAAAGGAATATAAATTATTTTATTACAAAGATACATGCACACATATGTTTATTGAAGCACCATTTACAATAGCAAAGACATGGAACCAACCCAAATGCCCATCAATGATAGAATGGATAAAGAAAATATAGTACATACACACCATGGAATACTATGCTGCCATAAAAAGGAATGCGATCATGTCCTTTGGAGGGACATGGATGAAACTGAAAGCCATCATCCTCAGCAAACTAACACAAGAACAGATGACCAAACAAGTTTTCACTCAAATATGGGAGTTGAGCAATGAGAAAACATGGACACAGAGAGGGGAACAACATATACCAGGGCATGTTGGGGGTGAGTGGTGAGGGGAGGGAACTTAAAGAGGATGAGTCAGTGGGTGCAGCAAACCACCATGGCACACATATACCCATGTGTGAAACATGCACGTTCTGCACATGTATCCTGCTTTTTTTAGAATAAGAAAAAATTTTTTGATATGTTGTCTTTTCATTTTCATTCAATTCAAAACATTTTATAACTTCCCTATGACTTTTGAGACATGGCTTACTGAGACATATGGTGTTTATTTTTCAAGTATTTAAATATCTTTCTTGATATTCTCTGTAATTGATTTCTAGTTTAATTTCGTGAGTTATCCTGAGATCTGGTTGCTTAAAAGTTTGTAGCACTTCTTCCTTCACTCTCTTCTTCCTGATTCAGCCGTGTAAGACGTGCTTGCTTTCTCTTCACTTTCCATCATGATTGTAAGTGTCCTGAGGCCTCCTCAGCCAGGCTTCCTGTACAGCCATCTGCAGAACTGTGAGCCAATTAAACCTCTTTACTTTATAAATTACCCAGTCTCAGGTAGTTCTTTATAGCAATGTGATGATGAACCAATACAGGGACTCTGGATATTTTCTGTCTTAGCATGGTTAGGCTACTATCACAAAAATACCACAGGTTGGCATGATGGATGATAAACAACAGAAATTTATTTCTCACAGTTCTGGAGGCAGAGCAGTTCAGGATCAAGGTGCTGGAAGATTTGGTGTCTGGTGAGGACCTGCCTCCTAAATCATAGACTGCTGTGTTTTGGCAGTGTCCTCACATAGCACAAGGGGAAAAAGAACTCTCTGGGGCCTCTTTTATAGGGTCACGAATCCAATTTATAAGGGAGGTGCCCTTATGATTTATTCATCTCCCAAAGGCCCTACCTCCCAATACCATCACATTGAGAATCAGATTTGAATATGAATTTGGAGAAAGGATACAATCAGTCTATACCATTTCCTGACCAGTATTAATGATGTGTTTGCTTACTGGGTTATGCGTGCCTAGAGCGGTGTCAGTGACCTTCAAGCCTGTAAGTAGGGCAAGCACAATATATAGCATAGTAGCCCTTTTGTGGTGAATAAGGCTGAAAAACATGAAGCAGCAGGCCCAGAAAATATGTGACCTCCAAACCACCAGAGTACATACAGTGCATATGATAGTAGAGGAACGTTTTGATAGTGTAAGAATGGAGGGACAGACAAGTGTTATTAAAATAACATCAGAGCCCTTCAGCAACAAGAATATTGGCTGACATAAGGAGAAAATCCTGTTCATGAAGTGTCAGTAGGCTTGTTGGTATGAGCAAAGCAGGGGTGTTTCTTAGAAATTGTAAAGCATATCAGATCAGAGGAAGAGGCCAAGTGAGCAATTTGAATAAATATTTTGGTACCCAATTAGTTTTTTGGAGTGGTACACAGGAAAAGGAGGGCTGGCCAAGGTAAATCCTTCTATGAGGTTAACTGGATATGGGTAATGAGAGCTGGTGACTCATCTAAGGACTGGTGGCAAGCCCAGAAATTAGTGCAACAAAGGACCTGGACTGTATGCTCCATGAGTTGTAAATACATATAGGAGAGACTCTTCAAGACTAGGGGTGGCTTGCTGTGATGGAATGAACTGAGCCTCAGAGAAAGAAAAACAAAAAAACATAAGCAGAGATGGGGATAGGGCAGTGAACCCTGTACTGAAAACTCAGTGAGGCTGGCGAGGGGAAATTAGCTAGAAGTATGAATGGTGCCTATGAAGGATGTGAAAGTGGGGCCTGGTAGGGAAGGTATGGAATTGTTCATGAGTGACGGGATGGTGGTTACCTTCTAGGCAATGATTAATTAAGTCTCGGTGCCAGATGATAAAATCTAGGGAGAAAATTTAGGACAGTGCAGAAGTTGAATGTGTCAGGTTGTAGCCTGGAGCAGTAGAACAAAATAGACAGAGGGTACTCCTAGACCCAAAACAGAACTTTAGATACTCCATTGGCAGCTGCTGAAAACATATAGCTAAATAATGAATCACCATTGAGTCTGAGCTTGGCGTTTTCCATAGCATAAATAATGTTTTGTAAGTATTGACAATCTCCTTTTCAATATTATTGAGTGTAGCTCTGGTGTCATTGCATTTGTGTGGTGTGGTGAATATGTTGCAGCAGAGCCTTACATATTAGGGGTGGATAAGGGAATACTCTCAAGAGAAAGCCAAGGTGATGGTTTCTCCAATGACTTCAGGAAAAAATTAGAGATAAGCTTCAATTTGGTGTGAGTACCATAGCCTGAAGGGGTGGAATAGTGGGGCAGGACTATAGAAGGAGAGCTGGCAGAGGACAGTGAGGTTAACAGGATCTGAAGCAAAGCAAGAACAAAGGAGGAGCAGCATTGGCCGTTGGCAGTAATGAGGTCAACAACAGAGCCAAAGTCTGGTTTTTATTAGTAAGATGGGCTGAGGTCATCTGGTGGTCCACTGGGCTGTCGTAGAGTTGGCTCACGATGTTGGCTCATCATGAGGTTGTGGACTTCACTAGGTTCGCAATGATCTTGCAGCAAATTTGGTACCCTAAGGCATAAAGGCTTATTGATCAGGAAGTCATAGAAATGTACTGATGTGGTTGAATAGCAAGGAGAAAAGAGTTAGCTATCTTGCTATCCTATTGGAGATATAATACCTCAAAGGATCCTGATGCATTCAACCCCAAATGAGGCTCTAAGTTATCTCTTATGTAATGGTCTGACATGTACTTTAAAAGGCAAAATCTGAAGTTAGGAACATTACTTCAAATGTCCGAAGAGCAGGGCGTACAGCTAGCATATGTGCCACCTTCTATATCTTGCAAATCTTCTGTGAATTTAGAATAGCCAATGGGAGCTTCTTTAGTTTTTATAAGAAACTTTGCTGTCATGGTGGAAATGGAACTATGGTACCACCTAGGCTGGTTATGCCTGTAGTATTGAAAAGCCTGAGTAAGTGTAGGTGGCATCATGGTCTGAATATAGTCCAGCAGCTCTTGCATTGACAGGTGGAATCTGCACAATGGACTGTTGTATCCCAGACCCAGGTCATTTGACCTATGGTATTCATAGCCAGGCTATGAAAAGTCAGGAGACCAGTCGTTTGTGCAATGTGGATGTTATCTCTTGAGGAAGCAAAGCGTTGCTGACAAGTGTGGGCATAAGGCAGAATATGGATGTACCCATTTAATCCTGTCCCCTGGTTCTCAGATACCCCATTCTGTTTTTTATTTTATTTTATTTTTGCTTTCATCATTTTATTTTTTGTGTTTCATTGTGGATAATTTCTATTGACATATCTTCAAGTTCAACTATTTCCTTGGCTTTATCAAATCTACCGATGGCATCTAATGATAACATTTGTTAGCTTTGTTACTATGTGATTCAGCACAATTATTTCCATTACTTTCTATCTTATAGTTTTTACTTCTAATCTGAAATTCCCCATCTGTTCATGCTTGCTGTCCTCCCCTTTTTAGCTAGATCCTTTAACATATTAATCATAGGTTTTTAAAATTCCTTGTTTGATAGTTCAAACGTAGGGGTCAGAGTTGAGTCTAGTTGTGTATATTGCTTTGTCTCTTGACATTGTGATTTTTAAAATTCTTTATATGTCTTGGAATATTTAGTGGGTACCTAGACATGTACTGTAAGAGAGTAAACACTGATGTAATTAATATTTATGCCTGATAAATGACAGACGATTTTTTTTTTTTTTTTTTTTTTTTTTTTTTTACACAGCTGGTTTTTATTGCAAGGAGTTAGACCAATCTAGTTAGGAGTTGAGTTACTTTTGGATTTTCTTATTGCTGTACCTTAGTGCACCCCATTCCTCAAATTCCCCTAGTATAATTCTGTATGTGTGATGTGAATTGGTTTACTAGACTGTTTGTTTGTTTTTTCCTACTTCCTCCCTCAGCTTTAGGTGTTTTCTTTGTACCTGTACCTTGGGTTTTTCTCCCTGCTCTTGAACTTCTCTCAGAAGTATCATGCTGTTATATATTAGGGGTGCTTGTCAGTCTGATGATGGGGTTGGGGCTAGAAAAGCATGTTCTTTGTAGTTCTTGTTCAGGCTTAGACAGGCACTGTGCCCTTGGGTCTCATTAATGGGGTCTTTTCAGTAATCCTACAACTCTCACAACTGGACAGGGTTTTACTGTCCAGGCCTGGTACATTTTGTGCCCCTTTCTCAACATAGAAGGTTTTTCATCTTGATCCCTTTCCTCAGCTACCGTGGCTTTTCACCTGTTTCTTGAGGATGGTAGGGTTTGCTTTCTATGATTTTTGTTCTGTAGGGGACATAAAGGAGGAGGATTCAGGGTGAGATTTGTGCCTTTACCACAATGGCTGCTGTTTACTTCTCTAGGTCTGCAACAAGAGGAGCATTTCCTCAGGAATATCTCTCACCTTCTGCCAAACTTTCTTGGGAACCACTTAGTAAGGTCCATGAACATAAGCCTGTGTGTTGGTACAAGTTCTCCTGTGTTTTGTACTTTTACACTAGCCCACATTCAACCTTTAGCAAATCCTTAGTTTTTATTTTTTTTTTTTAGTTGAATTCTGCTCACTAGCTTGGTGTCAAGTGTCTGACAACTACCCCATCTAAACAAGAGCTTGCTTCCTATTTTTTCCTGAAGATTCTTACCTTCTTTTGAATTGGAAGTGAGTTGTTTGCCTTAAAACTCCACTTTCTAATGGTTTCAATAAGGGTTGTAATTTTGCAGATTATCAAACATTTTATATTCTAAGGGTGGGAATGATTCTTTTTCCACATTTTAACAGGAATCCAGAAGCCAAACATGTTTTCAAAAATTGAATGTGTTTCCTAAATTCCTGATGAAACCTTGCTCTATTTTTAGCACACAATTAGAATAAGTAGCAAAAACCCTTAGATAGTATGCCCTGAGTCATGAATTTATACCAGGACTGCAAATACTGCTTACCTTCACAAGAAAGCTTCCTTAATGACTCTCTTGTCAACATTTCTTTGGTACCATACTGAGAGAAGACAATCAGTATTCTCCCAGAATTTTCATTTCAATTTACCTTATGGCAAGATTGTACTTTGTGAGTGAATCTATGCTGGTTGGCAATTTGGGTAAATAGTTTATATTTGATTATTTTTTAAGGATGATAAAAACTCAAATTGTAACTATGGTATTATTTCCCTCTCTTTGTACATAAAATCAGAGGAGAATAAGTGGTTTACTAGAGGATTCATGTTATCATTTAAATTATATGATGGGATGGACTTTAGTGAGATGACTGATATTTTTGAGTAGATACACTTTGGGACCTCCTTAGCCTTTAGCAACTTCTTGGAGACCCAAAACCTTGTCTTTCCATACCAACCTCTTCAATATCCAATCCATATACATATAACCCCAACGACATGTACACAAAGGAGGATCCTTGAACCTATCTTCCTACTGGACAATAGCATTTCTCTAGTCCAAGCTAGAGCTGGCACCTGCCCTAACAACCAATCATTACCTCAGTCCCTGAAATTTGGAATTGGAATGCTGGGATTTTCCTCAGTTGATAATAGTCTCTGAATCTAGGAGCATATATATTATCTTTCCATAGAAGATATGGGCAGTATGGCTCATTAACAGACAGTACTGTTTTTCTTAAGTTCATTTGAAAGAAAATCTTCATATACTTTTAAAAACCAGAAGTGATATTTTATCTATGCACTAATGTCCTTAGTTATAGCAGACTAGGATTATAAATCAATGCTTCAACAATGAACTATGAGCCTGTGTGTGTGAAAAAAAGAAATAGATTTTAACTATTTCTGTTGAAATCCTAAGAGGTTATTAAAAATAAGACAGATAAAAGTGGAAAGGGAAAAAAAATCCCTTAAAAGAAAATGTAATAGATAAGACACAGAGCTATTATTGTCCCACTTTTTTGTCTAGGCCTCCTAACCCTCTTGATGGGCACTTCTATTCTTAAAGCTCTCTGGGAAAAGCATTGAGATTATCTAAGTCTCTTCTTACTCCAGTTACCTCTTCACATTGTAGAAGCTCTAACAATTGGCCATGATTGAAATCTTTCCGGGCTACGTGAACAATAACCAAATACAAAGACAATATACATAATGGGCATAAAAGAAGCATCATTGTTAACTTTTCAGGTGATTTGAATTGAGATGTTAATACTAATCATGTTCTTTAATAAGGGATTTATTTGGATCTCTTTATTTGCTTTTTCTTCTCCCCAGTGAATGTTGCTTTCTTTTTATTACCGTGCATGTTTTATGAGTTGTGATTTATTTGTATGTGTTGGATTTGATTTATTTCTGTGATACTCTACAGTTTTTAAAATCTGATTAAAAATGGGGTTGAGGATATGAAATGTGTGCTCTGTAATGTTGGCTCCCCCCACAAATCTTTGATGACCTTGACCAAAGGGAAGTCTAATGGTATTCACTTAAATCTTGCTTTCGCTTGTAATTTGGTAACACAATATTTCATTCTCAGAAGCAGAACAATTATCATTCTTTATACCTTGTATTGTGCAGTTTCTATTACTTGGCATTAATATTCTACTAAGATGACTAGTTTGAGGCAATTTAAGGACAAAAATACTTCAGCTTTCTGAATTTACTTATGTAGAGATAAGTTGAAGGGATAAAAGACAAATATGGCACCCAAAGCACATTATTTGTCTCTAATGATCCAATGTCATCTTTTCACATATTTAACCCTTATAATAAATATTCTTCCAACAAGAGGTAAAGGAATTACTTATAGGTAATGGAAGATTCATGAAATATACAGCATCAAGTCCTTTTGGTGAAATAATCAAAGATTAGGAGAGGGCAATCCAAAGATAATTTGTTTGTGAGCAGAAGCAATTTTATTGGGAATACAGCCATACATGTGTCTGTGCAAGGTGTTGTGTGTGTGTGTGTGTGTGTATGTGTGTGTGTGTGTGTATGTGTGTGTGTGTGAGTGTGTGTGTGTGTGATAATGAATATCCATGGACAGAATTGAAGTAAGAAAGCTATCTCTGTTTATTTTCATATCCATTTTAGAAAAACAAATCTTCCAAAGTCCCATCTTTTTAACTCAGAAAGAGAAGATGAAAAATTAGCAAGGAGGACCCAACTGCAGACATCTCATACCAAGAGGAAAGAGTATACAGAAAATCAGTGAGAAGTCACATGCAATCATACATACACTACTTTTTTTCCATATGTTTCTAGCTGCACTCTACATTTCTAGATTAAAAAGTGAGGGCACCAAGATCAGAAAAAGACATTACAAGAGAGGAAAACCAATAGTTCTCATGAACATAAATACAAAAATTATCAGTAAAATATTAACAATATGAATTCAAAAATCTATAAAACTGATTATATGACATAGCCAAATGGGATTTATTCCAGATATGTCAGGCTGGATTATCATTTGAAAATTGAGTAATTTAATCTATCGTGTCAAAATTGATACCTGTACCTTGGATTTTTGTGATTTAAACCTTGGGTTTATATGATAGATTAAATTACTCAATTTTCAAAATATGATCCAGCCTGACATATCTGGAATAAATCCCATTATACAGTCATATCAATAGATCCAAAAAAAAGCATTTGACAAACTTCAAAATTCATTTATGTTAAAAAGACAAGGCAAATTTGGAATAGAGGAGAACTTCAACAACTTAACAAATAAGAGCCACAAAAAGCCTAAAGTTAAAGCATATATTTTATGGTGATAACTATGTGCTTTCTTTCTAAAATCTGAAATGAGGCAAGGAAGTCCTGTCTCAACATTCCTATTCAAATTTTATTAGAAATAGTTGCTAATGCAATAAGTCAAGAAGAGAAAATAAAGGTATATAAATTTAGAAGAAATAAGTTAGACGTGTTTGGCTGAGCATAGTGGCTCACGCCTGTAATCCCAGCACTTTGTGAGGCCAAGGCAGATGGATCACAAGGTAAGGAGATTGAGACCATCCTGGCTAACATGGTGAAACCCCATCTCTACTAAAAATACAAAAAATTAGCCAGGTGTGGTGGCGGGCGCCTGTAGTCCCAGCTACTCAGGAGGCTGAGGCAGGAGAATGGTGTGAACCTAGGAGGTGGAGGCTGCAGTGAACCGAGATCACGCCACTGTGCTCCAGCCTGGGTGAGAGAGCAAGACTCCATCTCAAAAAAATAAATAAATAAATAAATAAATAAATAAAAATAAATGAATTAGAAGTCTTTGCTCAAAAATGGTTAGATTTTCTATGTAGTGATCCCAAAGAATCAACAACAATAAGAAAAACCTCTTGGAACTAATAAACATTTATAGCAAGTTTGCAGAATACGTGGTTAGTGTACAATAGTCAATTGCTCATACCAACAATGAACAATTAGAATTTGAAACTAAAAAGCACAATCTCATTTACATTAGCACCAGAAATAATAAAATAATTTGACAAAAAGCTAATAAAATGTGCCTGTGATCTATACAAGGGAAATTACAAATCTCTGATGCAAGAAATCAAATAAAATTTAAATAATTGGAGAGATAGTCCATGATTATGAATAGAAAGACCCAATATAGTTAGGGCGTTAGTTCTTTCTCACTTGATCTATAGTTTCAACATAATCACAATCAAAAGCTCAGAAAGTTACAATGTGGATGTCAACAAACTGATTTTAAAGCTTATGTGGAAAGATAAAAGATTCAAAATCGCCAACACAGTACTAATGAGGAAGAACAAAGTTAGATGACTGACTCTCCCCAACTTCAGGGCTTCTTATGCAGCTACAATAAGTAATATAGTGTGGCAAAGAATAGGAAGCTCAATGGAACAGAATAGTGGTCAGAGGGATTTTTAGGGCAGTGAAACTATTCTATATTAAATCATAATTGTGTATAGATTACATTCTGTGTTTTTCAGTCTCCATAGAATACAAGAAGAGTGAATATTAATGTAAATTTTACACTTTAATTAATGATAATGAATCAATATTGTTTCATGAACTACAAATGCACCATACTAATATGTTAATAATTGAGGAAACCAGGAGGCGGGGGGACTATAGGGACTCTCTGGGCCATCTGTTTGATTTTTCTATAAATCTTAAACTGTCCTGAATACTCCAATCTATTAATTCAAAAATGTTAGATCATAAGTCAAAAATGTGGGAGTTGTCTGTGAAACCTCATTTTCTCTTTATAATAAACCACTCTCCTCCTAATCGAGTCCAGCCCAAGGATTTGGTGTCCTAAATTACTTTCCTATTTATTGGCTTTTCTTTTTCATTCTGTTGCCATTTTCTAGCAGAGATCATCATTACCTCTACCTGGATTTTGCATTAACTTCCTAACTGTTGCCTTCTACCTTTCTATCTGCCAATCCACTATTCAAAATATCGGCAAAATGATCTCTCTTTAATACAAAATGTATCACGTCACTCTGCTGCTTAAAACCTTTCACTGGTTTTCTATTTCTAAGTTCTTTCTCTATCTTACAAGAGCCTTTATAATTTAGCTGTTGTTTATCTTTTGGGTTATTTCATTTTACTACAGTTTTTCTTGCCCTTTGGGCTCATGTTATACTTAACTTTGCATAGTTTCACTAGAGCCATGCTTTGCATTGTCTTCAATCTTAATATCTGATATTCCTATTGCTTCAATTCTTCCCTTGCCATTCTTTCTTCACTTGGTTTATGCTTTTTCCTTGGAAATTTAGCTTAGATATTACACCATCCAGGGAGATTTCTACTCACTACAAACTGAAGCTAAATATCCCTTCTAAGTCACCTTGAATTTTCCTTAACATGGTATACAAGCTTCTAATTTCCTTCTCAATATCTGCATTTGATTATAACCTTTGAAAAGGCAAAGTTGTGTCTACCTTATGCATCAAGGTCATCACAGAATCTGCAGTGTAACAAGCTCTCCATTACATACTTCTCAAAAAAAAAAAAAAACAAACACACACTTAGAATCAGCCCTAATAATGTCTCACACCTAATTTCATGTCTTTAATGAAAAGATACCCCCCTTTAAACAAATTTGCGATGGGCTAAATGGAAGAATCGGAATATGGAATTAAAAAACTGAATTAAGAATTAGAATATTGAATTCTGATTTGCCAGGACCCTCCTAGTAACTCAAGAAACATTTTTGGTAACAGTTTTGTTGAATTATAATTCATATATGTTAAAATTTACCCATTTAATATGTACAATTCATTTTTCAGTATAGTCAGAGTTACATGATTATCACTGCAATCAGTTATAGAACATGTTCGTTTCCACTAAAGGAAATTCTGCCCCCTTTCACAATCACCCCCAAATCCTTTCATGTCCCCAACCCCTAGGTGACTACTAATCAACTTTCAATTCCTATTGATTTTCTTATTCTGGATATTCCATGTAAATAGAACCATATAATATGTGGTCTTTAATGCCAGGCTTTTAAAAGCTTTTATTCTGGTTTGTAAGTTTCATCTATGTTGTTCAAGTAACTTTGATAGATTTAGCTACATGTTTTGGAAGTTTTCAACAACAGAGTTTGTCAAAACATAGCCAAATTTAACCTGATTTATTAGTCAAAACAATTAAAAATACCATAATTGACATTCATTCTATTGACCAATGTACATTATACCAAATATATTTTATATAACAAAGCTGAAGGTTCATCACTGGTTATGAAAACTTTTATTCTTTAGATTAGGCTGGTATTTGGGGCCTTTCACACAAACACACACACATGCCTTTCACAGACATGAGTATGTTTTTTCACACACACACACACCTTACACAAATGTATGGCTG